>NC_047041.1:11872077-12227911 GCF_011762595.2 Tursiops truncatus
TTCTTGTTTCTTGAGGTAGGATTGTATTGCTATAAACTTCCTTCTTAGAACTGCTTTTGCTGCATCCCATAGGTATTGGGTTGTCCTCTTTTCACTGTCATTTGTTTCTAGATATTTTTTTATTTCCTCTTTGATTTCTTCAGTGATCTCTTGGTTATTAAGTAGTGTATTGTTTAGCCTCCATGTGTTTGTATTTTTTACAGTTTTTTTTTTACTGTAATTGATATCTAGTCTCATAGCATTGTGGTCAGAGAAGATACTTGATACGATTTCAATTCTCTCAAATTTACCAAGGCTTGATTTGTGACCCAAGATATGATCTATCCTGGAGAATGTTCCATGAGCACTTGAGAAGAAAGTGTCTTCTGTTGTTTTTGGATGGAATGTCCTATAAATATCAATTAAGTCCCTGTTGTTTAATGTATCATTTAAAGCTTGTGTTTCCTTATTTATTTTCATTTTGGATGATTTGTCCATTGGTGAAAGGGGGGTGTTAAAGTCCCCTAATATGATTGTGTTACTGTGGATTTCCCCTATTATGGCTGTTAGCATTTGCCTTTTGTATTGAGGTGCTTCTATACTGGATGCATAAATATTTACATTTGTTATATCTTCTTCTTGGATTGGTCCATTGATCATTATGTAGTGTCCTTCTTTGTCTCTTGTAATAGTCTTTATTTTAAAGTCTGTTTTGTCTGATATGAGAATTGCTACTCCAACTTTCTTTTGATTTCCACTTGCATGCAATATCTTTTTCCATCCCCTCACTTTCAGTCTGTATGTGTCCCTAGGTCTGAAGTGGGTCTCTTGTAGACAGCATATACATGGGTCTTATTTTTGTATCCATTCAGCCAGTCTATGTCTTTTGATTGGAGCATTTAATCCATTTACATTTAGGAGAGTTATCGATATGTATGTTCCTATTACCATTTTCTTAATTGTTTTGTGTTTATTATTGTAGGTCTTTTCCTTCTCTTATGCTTCCTGCCTAGAGAAGTTCCTTTAGCATTTGTTGTAAAGCTGGTTTGGTGGTGCTGAATTCTCTTAGTTTTTGCTTGTCTGTAAAGGTTTTAATTTCTCCGTCAAATCTGAATGAGATCCTTGCTGGGTAGAGTAATCTTGGTTGTAGTTTTTTCCCTTTCATCACTTTAAATATGTCCTGTCACTCCCTTCTGGCTTTCAGAGTTTCTGCTGAAAGATCAGCTGTTAACCTTACGGGGATTCCCTTGTAAGTTATTTGTTGTTTTTCCCTTGCTGCTTTTAATATTTTTTCTTTGTATTTAATTTTTAATAGTTTGATTAATATATGTCTTGGCATGTTTCTCCTTGGATTTATCCTGTATGGGACTCTCTGTGCTTCCTGCACTTGATTAACTATTTCCTTTCCCATATTAGGGAAGTTTTCAACTGTAATCTCTGCAAATATTTTCTCAGTCCCTTTCTTTTTCTATTCTTCTTCCAGGACCCCTATAATTCAAATGTTGGTGCGTTTAATGTTGTCCCAGAGGTCTCTGAGACTGTCCTCAATTCTTATCATTCTTTTTTCTTTATTCTGCTCTGCAGTAGTTATTTCCACTATTTTATCTTCCAGGTCACTTATCCGTTCTTCTGCCTCAGTTATTCTGCTATTGATTCCTTCTAGAGAATTTTTAATTTCATTTATTGTGTTGTTCATCATTGTTTGTTTGCTCTTTAGTTCTTCTAGGCCCTTGTTAAACTTTTCTTGTATTTTCTGCATTCTATATCCAAGATTTTGGATCATCTTTACTATCATTACTCTGAATTCTTTTTCAGGTAGACTGCCTATTTCCTCTACATTTGTTTGGTCTGATGGATTTTTACCTTGCTTCTTCATCTGCTGTTTGTTTCTCTGTCTTCTCATTTTGCTTAACTTACTGTGTTTGGGGTCTTCTTTTCGCAGGCTGCAGGTTCGTAGTTCCTGTTGTTTTTGCTGTCTGCCCCAATTGGGTAAGGTTTTTTCAGTGGGTTGTGTAAGCTTCCTGGTGGAGGGGACTGGTGCCTGTGTTCCAGTGGATGAGGCTGGATTTTGTCTTTCTGGTGGGCAGGACTGCATCTGATGATGTGTTTTGGGGTGTGTGTGACCTTATTATGATTTTAGGCAGCCTCTCTGCTAATGGGTGTCGTTGTGCTCCTGTCTTGCTAGTTGTTTGGCATAGGGTGTCCAGCACTGTAGCTTGCTGGTCATTGAGTGGAGCTGGGTCTTGGTGTTGAGATGGAGATCTCTGGGAGTGCTTTCACCGCTTGATATTATGTGGAGCCAGGAGGTCTCTGGGAGACCAATGTCCTGAACTCGGCTCTCCCAACTCAGAGGCACAGGCCTGACACCCGGCTGGAGCACAACGACCCTGTCAGCCACACGGCTCAGAAGAAAAGGGAGAAAAAAAGAAAGCAAGCAAGAAAGAAAGAAAGGAAAGAAGGAAGAACGAAAATAAAATAAAGTTATTAAAGTAAAAAATAATTATTAAAAATAAAAAAATTGAAAAGTAATAAAAATAGAAAAATGGACAGACAGAACCCTAGGACAAGTGGTAAAAGCAAAGCTATACAGAGAAAATCACACAAAGAAGCATACACATACACACAGAAAGAGAAAAAGGAAAAAAATATATATATCTTTGCTCCCAAAGTCCATCACCTTTATTTTGGTATGATTCGTTGTGTATTCAGGTATTCCACAGATGCAGGTACATCAAGTTGATTGTGGAGATTTAATCTGCTGCTCCTGAGGCTGCTGGGAGAGATTTCCCTTTCTCTTCTTTGTTCTCACAGCTCCCGGGGTTCAGCTTTGGATTTGGCTCCACCTCTGTCTGTAGGTCGCCTGAGGGCGTCTGTTCTTTGCTCAGACAGGACGGGGTTAAAGGAGCAGCTGATTCAGGGGCTCTGGCTCACTCAGGCCGGGGGGGACAGAGTGGTACGGATGCGGGGCGGGCTTGCGGCGGCAGATGCCGCCGTGACGTTGCACCAGCCTGAGGCGTGACATGCGTTCTCCCGGGGAAGTTGTCCCTGGATCACAGGACCCTGGCAGTGGCGGGCTCTACAGGGTCCTGGGAGGGGAGGTGTGGATAGTGACCTGTGCTCGCACACAGGCTTCTTGGTGGCTGCAGCAGCAGCCTTAGCATCTCATGCCCGTCTCTAGAGCTCGTTTAGGCAGTGCTCTGAATCCCCTCTCCTCGTACACCCCGAAACAATGGTCTCTTGCCTCTTAGGCAGGTGCAGACGTTTTCCTGGATACCCTCCCGCCTAGCTGTGGCGCAGTAGCCCCGTCAGGCTGTGTTCACGCAGCCACTCCCA
Organism: Tursiops truncatus; assembly: GCF_011762595.2. NCBI lineage: Eukaryota > Metazoa > Chordata > Mammalia > Artiodactyla > Delphinidae > Tursiops > Tursiops truncatus. The sequence goes on from NC_047041.1 coordinate 11,875,390, forward strand.
GTCCTCTCTCTGGGGTCTGGCCTCCGAAGCCCAAGCCTCAGCTCCCAGCCCCGCCCGCCCCGGCGGGGGAGCAGACAAGCCTCTAGGGCTGGTGAGTGCCGGTCGGCCCTGATCCTCTGTGCGGGAATCTCTCCGCTTTGCCCTCTGCACCCCCGTTGCTGCGCTCTCCTCCGCGGCTCCGAAGCTTCCCACCTCCGCCACCCGCAGTCTCCGCCCGTGAAGGGGCTTCCTAGTGTGTGGAAACCTTTCCTCCTTCACAGCTCCCTCCCACTGGTGCAGGTCCCGTCCCTATTCTTTTGTCTCTGTTTTTCCTTTTTTCTTTTGCCCTACCCAGGTACGTGGGGAGTTTCTTGCCTTTTGGGAGGTCTGAGGTCTTCTGCCAACGTTCAGTAGGTGTTCTGTAGGAGTTGTTCCACGTGTAGATGTATTTCTGCTGTATCTGTGGGGAGGAAGGTGATCTCCGCGTCTTACTCCTCCGCCATCTTGAAGGTCTCCAGCCAAGTCATTCTTGATAGAAAGAACAGAATCAAAGGATGTGTCCTTCTAGGTATCAAGATTTATTATAAAGCTGTAAGTTATCAAGATAGTGTGGTTTTAGGTCAGGGATACATAGATAGGCCAGTGGATAAAATAGAGAACTCAGAAATAATCCACGCGCACAAAGGAGGCATTGCGATTCAATGGAGAAAGGACAACTCTACAAATGGTGCGTGGGCTATTTGTTACCAAATGAACAGAAAAAGTGTATCCCAGTCTCACACAAAAATCAATCCTAGTAGATTAAAGACAAATATGAAACGAAATTTTAAAACTTTGGGGAGAAGAGCTTTATGAACTTGAGGTAAGAAAGGTTTTTTAAAAACACACACAGGCAGATGCCACTAACTGATTGATAAATCAACTATATTAAAATTAAGAATGTGTATTCCTTACAAAAACAGTAGAGTAAAAGCAGATCACAAATTGGGAGAAGATATTTTCAACATATGTAATCATAAAGGTTAGAGTCCAGAATAGAAAAGAATTCTACGAATCAAGAAGAATGACAATTTATCAGAAAAAACTGAGCAAAAGACATAAACAGATGGCACAGAAGAAGAAACAAAAATGACTCATAACCTTAATAGTAATCTAGACAATTTAAATAAGAAATACAATACACTGTTTCACACTCAACAGATTGGCAAAAATAAAGAAAGATTTACAAAACCAGGTTTGGTCAAGGAAGCCAAGCAATGTCAACTCTCATGCATGAGGTTCAGAGAACAAATGGATACAATCACTTTGGGAGACTGTTAGCATTACTTTGTAAAGTTGAACATCCCCTGTGACCCAGCAAATTCACTCCTGGATATATACCTTGGGAAGGAAAAATGTGCATGGTAGCGCTGTTGATAACAACAGTAGAAGAAACATGATGCAATTCAAATGTCCTTCTATAATAGAATAGTAAATAAATTGTGGGTTATTCCTATAATGGAGTACTACAGTTGGCCCTCTGTATCCTTGGCTTCTACATTTGCAGATTCAATCAATCACCGATTGAAAATATTTGGGGGAAAAAAAATTACAGAAAGGTCCAAAAAGCAACACTTGAATTTGCTGTGGACTGGCGACCATTTACACAGCATTTACATTGTATTCACAACTATTTACATAGCATTTACATTGTATTGGGTATTATAAGTAAGCTAGAGGTGATTTAAAGTACACGGAAGGATATGTGTAGGCTTTATGCAAATACTATGCCATTTTATATAAGGGACTTGAGCATCTGTGGATTTTGGTATCTGAGGGGGGTCCTGGAACCAATCCCCCGAGGATATCAAGGACGACTGTATGCAAAAGTAAAAACGAGTGAACTAGAGCTACACACATTAGCATGGATGAATCTCAAAAATGATGGCGTTGAGTGAAAAAGCAAGTCAGTAAATACATACAGTATGATCCATTTTATATACAATTCGAACAAACGAAAAGGGAAGTCATTTATTGTTTGGGGTTACCTGTATAGGTGGTAAGATTAAAAGGAGAAAATATGAATGATTTAAAAGATAATGATTACCTTGAGGAGGGTTACGTGCATAGATTTGATTGGGGAGAGTCATTCAAGGAGGTTTCAAGGTATGTATTGGTAATACTCTATTTTGTGACCTATGTGGTTGGTACATGGGTGTTCAGCTTATTATGATTGTTTATCTTTATACACTGTCTTGTATATATATAACCTACTTCACAACAAAAATTTTAATTAAACATTTACAATTCTGCAAAGTGAACATTTGGACATTTTCTTTCATTATTTACAAACATGTGTCTCAAAGCCTTTTAATAAATTAGAAATCACATTCGTAAGTAAAAATAACATTAACACTAGAAAACCCAATTAATTTGCTGCTATGTGCCTGATGATTATAGAATTCTGGCTAAGTGTCGAAAATTTTCAAGAATAATGAAGCTTATTCTGCACTTTGCTCCTACTAAGGTATCCCTACATAATAATTACTTAAAACCTCATCTTTAAAAAATATGCTTTATAATATACATAATATATTAGTAAACCAGTACTGATATCTAACTTGTACATAAGCATAAATATTATATTGGAGCACGCTCAAAAATTTCTTACTGAGTGGGCAATCAAAACATTTGAAGACCACTGCTCAAGAAACCGTTTGCCAGCCCCTCTGTAACCAAGGGTGCCTAAGAGTCACCTGAGCACACGTTTAAAATGCTGTCTCCCAGACATACCCCCAGGATTCTGTTAAGTTAGTATGGAGAGGGCCCCGGAACATGCATTTTTAATACACACTCCAGGCTGTTCTGATGTAAGTAGCTCCCCTGCCGCATTGGCTCTAAGTTTAGATAACAGTCAAGCCACATCTTTAGAGAGCTGTGTACCCAGACGGTGCAGAATGGCTTTGACTGAATTGAACTTTGGCATGATGCCATTGAGGGGCTCTGGCAGAAGGAAATGGCCTTTTAAAGTTCATGCCAGCAACTGGGATGAAGCTATAATTGATGATATAATGTATGGAGAGGTCAGATCATAAAGCCCAGCACAGAGTGCATACTCAATCAATGGTCACTTCTTATGTTATAATTCTGTCTTATGTGTTAATTATCCTTATGAGAGCACTTAGGAGCAAGTTCCTTCTGCTCTAAGTATAGGGAATAATTATGCTATTCTTTATAATACAGCAATTTGATGGTCTCCTTCTTAGTTCAATTTATTTTGATACTGGGTTTAAATGGCTGTCATAGTGACAAAAGATACCTCCCACAAATATGTAGATCCCAACAGAAAAATGAGTCATTGGTTGGACTTACTAAATGATTATACCTATTTACTTATCCCAAGTAGTCTGTTTTTATACTATAGACATTTCATTGAGTGACTTGCGTTGTTTCCTAGGCAGTAGAACCAAATTAGTGGCTCTTCCTTAGCATCTATGTAGAATTTCATGACATGCAAAAAAACATATAATTTTTTTATGCTATTTTATGTTCTTACCCCTTTTTCTCACCTACTTCTAAATAATGCATTTGGGGGTTATTTCTATATTCCTGTATTGCCTTAAAGAGGTGTTGGAGTAGAGCCAGAGGAAGGGAAAGAAGAAGGTGTGAGTGAGTAGGAACATGGATGAGATGAGGAAGAAAAGTGAGCAGCTAGAAGGGACCCAAGCATCTAGGTCAGTTCAAGCTCATTCATGCCCTGGGGCAATAATCAGAGTTAGGCTTCAAGTAGGCGGTTCATATTCCATGGGTCTTTCTCTTTCTCTTTCATGGATATTTCTCCACTGGTTCTATAATGTCCACTAGTTCTATAATACTAACAAACTAATTAGCTCTTTTATAGAGAATTACCAGTTATTTTTGCTTATAGACTGGTCTCCATTGCATCGTATAAGTCAGTGGTCCCCAACCTTTTAGGCACCAGGGACCGGTTTCGTGGAAGACAAGTTTTCCACGGACAGAGGGATGGGGGGGGTGGGGGGATGTTTCAGGCGGTAATGAGAGCGATGGGGAGCAATGGGGGGCGGCAGATGAAGCTTTGCTCTCTCTCCTGCCACCCGCCGCTCACCTCCTACTGTGCGGCCGGGTTCCTAACAGGCCTCGGACCTGTAGTGGTCCGTGGCCCGGGGGATGGGGACACCCTGTAAGGTTTGAGATGCATCTTTTTAATTAATTGGGGGAAATTTCCAAGTGTTCAATTTGGAGGATGATAGAGGAGCAGTCTTTCTTCAATTTTTCTTGGATTCTTAGAAAGTTTGTTTTAATCTTTAAATTTTCATTGGTTGAATTTTCATAGGCTAATGGAATTGTTATCAGTCTAACTAGCCTTAATAGGACTTCGTGAGGATCGCTATTTTGAAAAGAAGTTTCTATTCTTAAGTGCTAGTTAAGAGCAATGTTTCATCTTATATTTCTTCCTGTTGATAACATTTAGGAAGAATATCCAAGTGCAATAATAATGGGTCTGAAATGAGTGTGTTTACATAATTTTTAATAAATGAAAACTGCTCATTTTCTTTTCATTAATGCTTCACTGTTTTTAATAGCTTTTAATGTCTCATACCTTTTTGGAAAGGCTGCATGCTCGATAATTTTCCCTTTTGGACAAAACTTCAGCATTCAGAAACACCAGCAAGCTTTTTGGAGAACATTCCAATAAGAGGTATCTATATGAATGCTTTTACAGTAAGTGGGCTAGTATTCTTAAGAGGTTAATAACTTTGCTGATTTGGTCCCTCTGCAGGTTAAAATTAATTGGGAAAAAGAAGCCACTCAAATACTTTACAGGACAGACAAAGGGTATTAGGGAATGGTAAACAAAACAGGTTTTAAAGTAATTCATGGTATACTCTCTCACTGACACTGAAAAGCAGTGTTTTACTACAAGAAGAAATGTATTCTTATACCTTTTTAATGATTTGTAATGTCAATAAGGAAAGAGAAATAGTAAAAGGCAGTTTAATTGGCATTCTTAGAAACACGGTCCTCTGCTAACTTCTCTTCCATACAGTACAGTGACAAAGATGGCATTGAGATAATGAAGATTGAAAAAAAAAAAGCCTGCTGTATACTTATTATATACAGAGCCCCATGCTAAGTGGTTAGATTTGTCATTTCACTAAGTACTTCGAAAAAGCATAGAGAATAAGTAGTGTTATTCCTATTTTATAGACTTGGTAGGTTCTCAGAAAGATTAAGTAACTTGCCTGATATCTTCGTACACTCAACACGATTGGCCACTGTATCCTGCTTGAAATACTCTCTTTCCTTCGTATCAGTCACACTTTCCTCTTGAGTTTTGCTCGGCTTTTCCTGGCTATTCCTCAGTTTCCTTTGGTCACTCCTCCCTCTCTTCCTAACCTCTAAATTTTGATCCTGCAGATTCTCAGGCCCCCTGAAAGTGGGGCCCCTTCCCTCTCTAATTCTGTCCTCTGCTTAAATGCCATCTAAATGTATAGGATTCCTATATATGGCTTATCACCACCCCAGACTAGTCTGACAAGCTCCTGTCATATATCTTCCTGCCTACTTGACACCTCTGCTTGGATCTCTTACAGGCATTGCGTGCTCAACATGTACCAAACTGAACGGTTGATTTTCTCCCTGACACTATTTCTCACTCTTTTTCTGTCTCAGTAAATGACATCATCATCCATCCTGCTGTACAGATCAGAAACCGTTTTGATTTCTATCTTTCCCCTATCTTCAAATCCCACGTATGACTTAGTCTCACAGCTTCTTCCTTCAAAATATAGCTCGAAGTCATCTATTTCTTCCTAAGTCCCTGGGCTTTTGCCAACCGCCCAGCCCTGTACAAGAGTCACTTGTTTTTCCTGCTTCCTCTCTTTCTCTCTACAAATCCATTCTCCATATAGCGTTTAGAGTTATTTTTTCATGGAAGTTGGTAGGAATAAATAGGCAGGGCACAGAGGGTTTTCAGGGTAATGAAAGTATTCTGTATGATACTATAATGGTGGGTACATGTCATCATACTTTTGCCAAAACCCACAGGGCGTACATCACCAAGAGTGAGCCCTAGTGTGAACTATGGGCTCCGGATGATGATGTGTCAATGCAGGTTCATTAATTGTAACGAATGCATGGCTCGGTGTAAGATGTGGACGGTGGGGGAGGCTATGCATGTGTGTGGGCAGGGGATATTCGGGAAATCTGTGTAGCTTCTGCTCCATTTTGCTGTGAACCAAAAACTGCTCTAAAAGATAAAGTATTTCTTAAAAAGTAAATTGGATGATACCACTCTCCTACTAACAATCTTCTAGTGGCTTACAATTGCCCTTGACTTAGAATTCAGATTTTTTATGGCTGAAAAGGCCCCTGCCTACCTCTCCAGCCATAGCGTGTGGCAACCCACAACAGCTCTCCTCTTCCCTGCAAATGCCATTCTCAAGCCTCAGGGCCTTGCCCTTGCTCTGGCCTCTGTCTGAACCCCCTCCTTCATGCTTGCTTGGTTCCTTCTTTTCCCTTAAATCTCAGCTGAAATAATACCACTCAGAAGGCCTACTTGACCACTGTATCTAAATGAATTTTCTGCCCCCATTTCCCCCCATAGCATCCTGTTTGCTTTCTCATAGGACTTTTCTCCTTTGGAAATTACATCTTTATCAGTTTTCATTTACTGCTGTAGACCAATACGTGGTACAAGGGAAGCAATCAATAAATATTTGGAAAATGAATGAATGAAATGTATCTGGCTAGTAAGTGGTGAAGCTAGGACTCAAACCCAGAATCTGTCTGACTCCAGAACCTGTGTTCTGAACTCTTATGCTAGGAGTAAAATCAATTTGTGTTCGGTGGAATTTTAGAGTAAAATTAATTTTAGCATAAAAATCTAAAATTCTTTTAAAATGTGATAATCCACATGGTAACCCTCCAAGGACAACAGAGTACTTGATTGACGTCTCTCTTAGTGATGCTGGATAACGTAAAGTGTCCAGCAGTATACAGTATGACAGTCTGGATAACCTGTCATATTTGGCATTTTATTTACTAAGATGCCCACACAAGATCCCTTGCAATAATTCTTTCAACTTTGTCAAATATTCTGGGAAATCAAATAAAATGACTTTGGGAAAGTTACTTAACTTCTTTAGACCAGCATCTATAAAATAGGAAAATAATGATTTCTTAGGATTATTTAGGAGGAATAAAGAAAATAGATGAAAAGTCCTCACCACAGGGTTGGTATACGGTAATAAAATCATAACTGTGGTTCTTTAAAAAAGTCTTAATTCTTCGGTTGATTTAAAAACTCTAATCTTCAGGGTTAAGTAAACCGGGCTCCTTTTTAAACTATTTCTCGATTCTGACATGATTTGGATGAGCTGGATTGACATGCCAAGTCATCAAAGACTAATGATAGCTGGAAAAAATAAGCAGGAGAGTTGCCTCTTCAGGGGGACCCGAGACATCCACAGGCAGCTTCTAAATCTCGATGAACTGACTTCTAAATTTCCATTGAGTTTACACTTTATTGCAAAGGACAGCTACAGTCCTGATTTGAAGTCAGTGCCATTCTTGGAATTTGTGTCTGGTTCATGAGCTTACATTTCCGACAAAGCTTTGAGGAATATACAAGAAAAAGGGAGCAACATATATGTTTTTCCAAATTACTTTTTTTTTTTTTTTCCTTGTGGCACGCGGGCCTCTCTCTCACCGCTGCGGCCTCTCACCGCTGCGGGCGCACAGGCTCCAGACGCGGAGGCTCAGTGGCCATGGCTCACGGGCCCAGCCGCTCCGCGGCATGTGGGATCCTCCCGGACCGGGGCAAGAACCCGCGTCGCCTGCATCGGCAGGTGGACTCCCAACCACTGCGCCACCAGGGAAGCCCCCCAAATTACTTTTAAAGAGAAGTTTGATTCCGTTCATTGATTCTGCCTAAAACAACAACAAAGTAAAACAAACACACACTGATATTTAGGGATAGGAATTTTTCTTTTCTTTCCTTTTTTTTTTTGTTTTTGTTCCAGGGGACTTTTTTTTTTTTTTTTTTTGCGGTACATGGGCCTCTCACTGCTGTGGCCTCTCCCTTTGTGGAGCAACAGGCTTTGGACACACAGTCTCCGGACGCACAGGCTCAGTGGCCATGGCTCACGGGCCCAGCCGCTCCGCGGCATGTGGGATCTTCCCAGACTGGGGCACGAACCCGTGTCCCCTGCATCGGCAGGCGGACTCTCAACCACTGTGCCACCCGGGAAGCCCTGCCTCAGGGGACTTTGCTTTCCAGTATTTGCCAAGTGCTCTATTTCACATGGTGTAATGAGAGTCTTGGGTCCCCCCTTTTTTTTTTTGAGATCAGTTTGAGAGGACCATATTTCTTTGATAAGAAAAAAACCTCAGAATTTCTTTTCTGTCTCTCAGGTTTTGGATGTTATCGTGACAAAACTAGACAAGCTGGCAGAGGGAGCCATGGAAATTTTTGAGAATCTGAAAACGTAACATGGAGTTGAATGGATTTTGAACAATAGATTCCTCACCTAACTCAGGAGAAATTAAATAGAACTTTTGCTAAATATTTCACATTTTAGAGAAGAAAAACTCAGAGCTAAATACTACAAATTTTAAGACTCATCATAATGAGAGTCTTTTCTTACAACTCATCCTGGAGTCTTACATTTACACACACACACACACACACACACACACACACACACACACACACACACACCCCTGTAGAAATAAATGGAACCTCAGCTGTCCTTGATGACTGGGACTTAGGCAAAAGAGAATGGCCAAGCAAACAGTTTTACAACATCCTAGGGGGAAATTATTGGTATTTCTTATGTATCTTATGAACTGGACTTAATATTTATTTACTTGTTGTGCAACGTAATCAGTTTAGTGTTGTTTTAAAATAGGCATTTGTTCAGAAGGTAATTGTATCAAGACACTTTGTTCTTTCCTTTACATGGCTTAGTGTCTAGAAGGAATATTTTATTAGATTCAGACTTTCTTCCCGAGGGTAAAATCCAGTCTTTACATTTCATTTCTTGGATCTGGATCCCATTAGATTTTTACTCACTGAATTAAATCTGAGGGAGTCACGGGTCTCCTTCTTAGAGTGTTTCCAAACATCTCAGAAAGAGAATTAAGATAATTTTCTCCCACCTTTTAACGAAATCTGCTTAGGAGTTTTAGCAAGAGAGAACTTTCCTTTTCTTGTCATTTTTGGAAGGGGAAGTTAGTTACCTTTGATGGCACCTGGTCAACCTGGCTCTCTCGAGGACCCATGAGAAGTAAGGGCCAACCCCGGTCCATCTGCGTTCTCTCTACTATCGTCAGCTGCACTTTCTTACATGTTGGAGTGAAATCTTCTTGTCCTACCTTCACAAAACTGAAAGGTTATACCACTCATTTTTCCAACCTATGTACATTTACGTTCTTCTGGTGAGAAGGAAAAACCCAGAATAGGATTGGAATAAATAATGTAGGAATTTGTGAAAATGCTTGCATTTTCAGTTGTTCATAAAAATAAAGCTGCCATAGGCGCATGCATTGTCAGTGATCACTTCATGTTTTGGAAGTGGCATTTAAAGAGCCCACTTCTAAGATTAGACCAAAAGATGAGGCATTGTGTTGTTTCTGTAATATTCAGGCACCTCAGGATGGCGCTTTTTGGTAGAAGACTTAGAAATACACCCATACATTCCACAACATTTTATTATGGAAAATTTCAACCATCATCCAATTTTAAGTTCTGTAGTTTCAAGCTGCCAACACAGTATGGAAAACTCAAAGGGAGAGGAAATATAAAAGAGTTCATACTGCTGTAGCTGTGAGGTCTCCTGGCTTCTAGGAGTCACGGGTACCTCTTTGGGGGTCTACCCAGGAAAGCTGACTTTTGATGAATTTGTGTTTTTAGAGTATAATACCTGGGAACACAACAATGTCCTCATTTGTTGTGACTGTCGTAAACTGCTCTTCCTAAACTTAAAAGTGTTTAGAGTTGTATGTGCAGATGCGTTTCCCTAGGATTTAGGCAACCTGTGCTTTCAGGGCAATTTGCCTAAATAGTGTGCATTTAAACTAATTGCAGTCATTCGCTAAATTGTTCACTATGGCCCAAGGTGGTGGTGGGTTTTTAAGGTAAATGTGGTAAGATTTCTCTCCCTCTGTTGACTTAGTTCTTGATTTCCACTTAAACTTAACTAGTGAAAGTAATTGTTTATGAAAAGGGCCAAAAGGGCAAAAGTACAACTAATAAATGTTAACACATGGGAGATGTGAATACAATCTACAGGGGCCAAGCATCTCTAGACTCTAATCTGGAATTAATATTTAGAATATTTCCACTCCTGTCTTGGAGGTTCAAAGTAAGCATTTAGAATCTGTGGCTTTTTTAGAGCAAAAAAAAAAAAAAAAAAAATGTGTTCTGTGCTATCCACAGTTCTCACTTTATGCCTTTAATATTCTGCTACAACACCTAGACACTTTCACATTTTATGTTCATTTATCATTCATCATTTTCCCTTGTCGAATTAGTTTGCCAAATTGCTTTCTGATCAGGACTCTTCAAGAGAGCAGAGTTCCTCTTTGGCAGGGACGCAGGTACTTCTTAACAGCATTTTGCAGTCGTGAATTCAGAGACTCATGGAGAACATCATTGAATGTACACTTGTAACTCCTTGATTTGAATGATCCATGTAGATATTTAAACTACATTCAAGGACTAGGACGGCTGGTTGCATTGAGAATGTTTGTGGCAGGTAAGAGGAAAGTACAGGAGCCACGCATTTTTGTCTTTGATTAACATATAATTAACTTAAGAGCATATTTCTATGTGAATAGAGTGTTTAAATCAGAAAACTTTTGTGAGTTCTAGATAGATCCAATGCAAAGATTTTCAAGACCTAAAGTACAATAATTAAAAATGTTATCCTTTTCAGTAAAATCAAATATTTTTGCCCAACTAAAAATAGGGTAATATCAGTGGATTATTGTACCCTAAACTATTCCCCAAAGAAATTCAGGAGTTAGTGGGGGAAATCAAGAACGGTATGTCATGGTTTGTTCTTAAAAGGCACAAAAGGCTGAAAAGACTGCTATCATTCTCATATGTCTCATTAGAAGCTGGAAATTACTCAAGAAACCTATAAGCACAAGCACACATATATGAGTGGGTTTGCATTTTTCCTTAGCTAGTACTTTAAGCCATTGTAACTTCAACCTAACGCTTTCCCTCTGATTTCTCTGTCAAAATGCAGCATGATTTAGGATTGAATAATAGTAAATACGGGTGGGAAAGCACTTGTTATGAAAGATGCTCCATGAGCATAAGGTATTGTTATTTCATCTGATGAGAGAATGTCTAAGTTTCAAAACTATTTCATCATCAATATTTTATGCTAATGAATGAAACAGCAGCTAAGCCAGAGGCCACATGCAAACAGAAACACACTGCAAAATATACAAAGAACATTCTTCCTCCATTTGTTTCCTTAGCAAATAGAATTTGATTACCGAGTTCTTCATGGAGCGATGAGTCTTTGTGTTTTATTTCTGACTATAGACAGAGATCTGTCCCTCTGCCACGGAGATGTTGTCTTATATGAGAGTCATATTTCAGCAAACATAATTAAACCATCACAAACAGAGTCTTCCATTAGTCAGACCAGAGTTATGGTGGTTGTGCTTTAGATTCATAAGAAAGTATTTCACGTTCTGCTGGGGGAAAAGAAAGACCGCTAAATATTTCATGGCTTTTCTTGATCACATTGTTTATTTCTCAGCATTTTAAAGAGATACTTAATTTTTCTCGACAGCTATTTTTGTCAACACGTTAGAGAGATAGATATTAAGGGCAAAATTTGCATGGGATACCAAGAGCTGGTATTTTCCTGGAATGATGCTTACTGGGTGTATAAGAATAAATCTCACGCTGTTCTCCAGAAATGTCCTTGGCATATGATGTGTTCTCTAGAGCTATATTCTGGTAATGTTCCACATCTAAGGTTTCGAGGAGGGGGAGAAATCATATTTTGATTGGTGTCGTTCAATATACGTTTGGGTTTCATGCAAAAATAAAATGTGGACACTAGAGGGTGCTGTTTGATTTTCTTTTTCACTGAGTTGTGCTGCGGATTCCCGTGAATCAGGGGCCCTGAAAAATACCATCGTGTTCTAACCAGGACCAAATTGCACTGCTCTACAGGATGTAGAAATACCCTGAGTTCAAGGAGAGAGGCTGGAAGGTTCAAAATGGGGTAGATGCTAAATTAATTCAGAATTAGTAAAGAAGTAATTCTTTATTACTTTAAACCTGTATGATTGTCATTTTTTGATAATTACTTAATTTCCTTGGTTGAAAGAAGTTTTATTAGATTTCAAGCTCTCACTAAATGTCAAATGGTTCTAAAAATAGCTAGAATATTAGACAATGTGAAACAATTGGTGCTCTCAAGTTTTGGCACTAGGATTTTGAGCAGAGCGCATACTTACTACTGGTTAAGAAACTAATTATAGAATTCTCAATTGTAAGAAATGCCAGACCCCGAGATGTTTCTTTTTGATATCAGAGAAATACCAAGTTAATAAGATTCCCAGTTTTCACCTTCACTAAATATGTGCTTCCCCCTCACCCCAGACCCCCATCCCCCCGCCCTGCTTCCTTGAAGCAAATCTTTTTGAGTGGCAGGAGAAGGCAGTGTTCTGGAGTTCTCTAAATATATGATATATGGTTTATGTTTGTGTCGTGTCATTTTCTAACCTAAGAATATTTTTTAAAAAGCTTAAAGTTCTCGTTTTATAGAGAGGAAAGTTAAGGTATTGTGATCTCAAATGATTTATTTCAAGCCAAGAATTAAATTAGTAGGAAGGTCAGGATCATCTCCTAGTTCTTCTGCCTTGCAGACAGTCAGCTAAGGGACCTGTTTGTTTTTGGTTCTGAAGATGTGTTTCTCTTTAATACAGATAGGCATGACTGGCTCAGAGACTACTTGGCAGCCATCACCACAGATTCCCAGTTCTCCTCCCTTCCAGTTTCATGGGAAGTTCACAATTCCCCCTCTCTGAAAGTTAGTTCCAGCCATGTACCTTGCTTCGGCCAGTGGAATGGTAACAGAAGTGTGTGTGTCCCTTCTGGGGTGTGACCCCTAGCTGAGGTGAGCCCCAGAGCCTCATTTTGAGCTGGCAGCATCAAAAGATAATGAAGTGTCAAGAAATAACAAGTGCTGGTGAGGACTTGGGGAAAAGGGAATCCCTTATTGGTGGGAATGTAAATGGGTGCAGCCACTGTGGAGAACAGTATGGCAGTTCCTCCATAAATTAAAAATAGAGCTACCATACAATCCAGCAATTCCGCTTCTGGGCATTTATCCAAAGGAGATGAAAACACTAACTCAAAAAGATACCTGCACCCCCGTGTTCACAGCAGCATTATTTATAATAGCCAAGATACGGAAACAACCTAAGTATCCATCGATGGGTGAATGAATAAAGAAGGTATGGTCTATATATACAATGGAATATTATTGAGCCATAAAAAAGGAAGAAATTCTGCCATTTGCAATAACATGGATGGACCTTGAGGGCATTAAGCTAAATGAAATAAGTCAGACAGGGAAACACACATAGTATGTTCTTACTTATATGGGGGAATCTAAAAACAAAACAAACAAAAAACATAGAATGGATTGGTGGTTGCCAGAGGCATGGTAAAAATGGGTGAAGAGGGTCAAAAGATACAAACTTCCAGTTATAAAATAGATACATCCTCGGGATGTAATGTGCAGCGTGGTGAGTATAGCTAATAATACCGCATTGCATATTTGAAAGCTGCTAAGAGAGTAGATCTTAAAAGTTCTCATCACAGGAGAAAAGATTGTAACTGTGTATGGTGATGGATGTTAACTAGACTTTTGTGATGATCATTTCCTAGTGTGTATATATATATCGAATCATTATGTCATATTCCTGAAACTGATGTAATGCTATGTCCATTATAGCTCAATAATAATGTGATTCAGGGCTTCCCTGGTGGCGCAGTAGTTGAGAGTCCGACTGCCGATGCAGGGGACACGGGTTCATGCCCCGGTCCAGGAGGATCCCACATGCCGCGGAGCGGCTGGGCCCGTGAGCTATGGCCCCTGAGCCTGCGTGTCCGGAGCCTGTGCTCCGCAACGGGAGAGGCCACAACAGTGAAAGGCCCGCGTACGCAAAAAAAAAAAAAAAAAAAAAAAAAAAATGTGATTCTGACACAGGAACAGACAAATAAGCCAATGGAAGAGAATCCAGAGCTCACAAACAGAACCACAGAGGTTGAAACTTGATATATGATAAAGGCGGTACTGAAGTCTCATGGGGAAAGGATAAATTGTTCAATAAATTCTGTTGAGAGAAAAGAAAGATAATAAAGTCTCATCAACCTCCCTCCCAGGATGGAAGTAAGGATCAGAGCCCCCTGATATGAGAAAGAGAGAAATCTTTGTTGTTTAAGCCACTGAGATTCTGGAGTGTTCTAATATGGCTCTACACCTAGCTTATCCTGATGACAGACAAAGGTGTCAACCAAGTGAGAAAACCAAAGGCCAAGAATTAAAGTGTGGTAAGAAAGGATTTAATTAAAAATCTAAAAAACAATTATAGTGTTTAACTTAGAAATTTCTAGTGACTTTGATAGGAAAATCAATAAAGCGAAGTTATTAAATATGAAAACATTTCCTCCTTGTATGTCTTCAGTTAAAATTCATCTAAGGAAATCAAGTAAAAAAAATAAATGAGATGTTACTATGTTCAACTCAGAATCTGACTGTGAAAACCTAAACCTTAGACTATGGAAATGAGAATGGAGCTCTGAATCTGCTGATCTTGAAGTGGGGGAAAGTCTGGAGTTGAGGATTTTCACGTGAAAAAAAACATGTGCATGACATCAATTTCCATCATGGTGAGGAAGAGATACTGTGTCTCTCCTAGAACAGATGGTTTGATTCCTTAATCCATCTCAATGTTCAGCATTTTCCCAAAAGATCCTAAGATGTTTAAGTTGAAGCAGATGCATATTTTTCTCCATCAGTACTGGTTGTCCTCTTGGCCGCATAGCATCTATGACTGCCAAGCTAGAGCTTGTGGACCCTCCCCGGGGCTGGGAGAGCAAAGCCGCTCAGTGCAGACTCAGTCTATACCCCGCTTCTTCAGCCCAGTGACAGTATGATGCCGGGACTTTTATACGTAAGACAACAGAATCGTACCCACAACCCACGGTCAAGGACTCTAGGATTTCTGCTCAGCGTTTCTGCCCAGAGTTCCCAGAGAAAGAAAAAAATGCCATCAGTTTAAATCCAAAACAACTTCAAAATACACTTGAAGTGGCATTTACTTTGTTTTTAACCTTAAAAAGAGAGGCACCCCAGGGATATAGTTCCCAGGCCCTCTATTATGTAGTTAATTATAGTAAATGTGGGTTTTTGTGCCACATACGAAAGAGGACGCTGCCTGCTTCTCTTCCACGTGGCACCTCACTGAACACCCTGCTAACGCTCTGTCAGGACAAACAGCCACATAACAAAACGCATTAAAGTGCTGCCCAGCAGGGCCTACCTGCTCCAATTGCTGCTGCTGGCTTTTTGGGGTTTTTTGTTTTTTTTAAATCAGAGGATGCTATTTAGTGTGCAAAGCTTAACATCGATAAGTATGATTCCAGCCACGGAGTAATGAGAATAATTGAACACAAAGTTTATTTAAGCATAAAACACGTTAAAAATGATTTGGTTGATTTGTGAGAGAGAAGAGTTTGGGTCTGAAGAGACGGATGGGGTGTTGGGGTTCCCCAGGTCTGCAAACAATACATGCGGTGGCCACGTGGCCCGGCAGGGCTGGAGGACACAGCGGCGGGTGTGGGGAGGGGAGCAACACAGGCGCATCGAGGTCAGATGCTTCCAAACATTGGAGAGATTCCTTAGGGGGAGTCAAACCTTCCAATCACCGCTTCTCAATATTCGATATCGTTCCAACAGGCCCTTTCTCTATAAAAACTATGATACAAAAACAGCACTGGTGGGATAGATTTCTCTGGTCAGATTTCCGACAGACTTGTCTAACCAGAATTTTTTCCTTTACCGGTTTTTCATGCGAACCAACGTTTCTAGTGACAACTAATTGGAAATTTTAGGCAAGATATATGTTTTCCACAACTGGCTTTTAGAAGCCCAGTTGCATACCTTGAAAGAGGAGCATGGCATTTCCCTCTTTTCTGGAACCCTGACCGTTTGGGGCAGGTGGCATCACTTTGAGACAGTGGGCAATCTCAAATAGGTTTTGACTTAAGGGCACACACCTTTTATCCTACAGGGAGTTGAAGTAAGTAAATTACAGTACTTTATATAGCAACCTTGAGTTAATTATGAGGTCATGCCTGATGTATAGACAAAATGCCATAATGAAATCTGGGTCATGATGAGAAGCAGCGTCCAAACTTGAAGTTCAATGGAAGAATTAGAGGCTGTGAACAGAGAGAGACATAGTAAGTCCTATGAAAAAAAATATACCTGTTTGACATGGATCAGACATCTTTGTGGCATTCCAGTAAAGGAACCTACTTTCTTCATTGCCAAGAACCCACTTTCTCCAAATGGCCTGGACTCAGGCAGCATGGAAGCGAAATTAACCCAACCTTTAGGAGAGTCCTGCTAACTTAGAGGGTACCAGGGACACCTGGCAGCCAAGGCTATTGCAGGAAACCTTGTTTGTTGGATCACACACCCCAGTCCCAGCTCAACCCAGGTAGACATGGGGCCAGATCTAAGGCCAATATTTGGTACTTAAATGGCTGGATAACTTCCTTCTTTAAATATCACCTTCATCTATACAAGCAGCTCATGCAGCACAATATCAAAAAAAACAAACAACCCAATCCAAAAATGGGCAGAAGACCTAAATAGACATTTCTCCAAAGAAGATATACAGATTGCCAACAAACACATGAAAGGATGCACTAATCATTAGAGAAATGCAAATCAAAACTACAATGACTACACACCAGTCAGAATGGCCATCATCAAAAAATCTACAAACAGTAAATGCTGGAGAGGGTGTGGAGAAAAGGGAACCCTCTTGCACTGTTAGTGGGAATGTAAATTGATACAGCCACTATTGAGAACAGTGTGGAGGTTCCTTAAAAAACTAAAAATAGAACTACCATACGACCCAGCAATCCCGCTACTGGGCATATATCCTGAGAAAACCGTAATTCAAAAAGAGTCATGTACCACAATGTTCATTGCAGCTCTATTTACAATAGCCAGGACATGGAAGCAACCTAAGTGTCCATCAACAGATGAATGAATAAAGAAGATGTGGCACATATGTACAATGGAATATTACTGAGCCATAAAAAGAAACGAAACTGAGTCATTTGTAGTGAGGTGGATGGACCTAGAGACTGTCATACAGAGTGAAGTAAGTCAGAAAGAGAAAAACAAATACCATATGCTAACACATATATATGGAATCTAAATTTTAAAAAATGGTTTTGAAGAACCTAGGGGCAGGAGAGGAATAAAGACACAGATGTAGAGAATGGACTTGAGGACACGGGGAGGGGGAAGGGTAAGCTGGGACAAAGTGAGAGAGTAACACTGACACGTACACACTACCAAATATAACATAGATAGCTAGTGGGAAGCAGCCGCATAGCACAGGGAGATCAGCTCGGTGCTTTGCGACCACCTAGAGCTGTGGGAGGGTGGGAGGGAGATGCAAGAGGAAGGGCATATGGGGATATACATATGCATATAGCTGATTCACTTTGTTATACAGCAGAAACTAACACAACACTGTAAAGCAATTATACTCCAATAAACATATTGAAAAAAATCACTTTTATCTTTTAGATAAAAGAGCAGGGACCAAAAGTTTTAAAAAAAAAAACCAAAATGATGCTAGAATTCCTTGGGCGTTTTCCTCATCTCTCCTTCTTACTTTCTGTAAGTCTCATAGATCAGTTGCTGACCGAGTGGGCCTCACATAGGACTGTTTCCTTCTCAGGGTGAAGAACTTCCTATGTCCCCAGCTGCCGGCCCTGAACGGGAGTCGTGCTCACCTCTGCAGCTCTTGCCGTCCTCCTGCAGGGTCCCCGTCACGCAGCTGCACAGAGGCCCGTCCACCCGGCTCGTGCAGATCTGCTCACACCCTCCGTTGTCCTCACACCAGTCCAGCCCTGAAAAAGAGCCGCTGGACAAGTTACCTGCAGACAGTCCAGCTCTTCAACTCGTATCTAAGGGCAAGGCCTTAAAGAGAGGAGTGGAAGGAAAAAATCCTGGTACTGTCATGAGTTTTTAATAGTCCGTGAAAAGATTTCATTATGGAAGCGGGCAGGCTTCTCAAACTGGGGTCCCCAAACTGGCGTCCTCAAGCTCCTTGTTCACCAGATTCACATAGTAGGCAAAACACACCCCAGACTTAGCTCGAGCCTTCAAATCCCACTGTTTTAATCATTTATAGTGTGTTTTAGGGAACATACATACTTTTTCTCCTAATAGGTCCCACTGAAATGATCTGTTCTTTAGGTTCCTTGGTGTAATCTGTGGCAATCCTGGAATTTTGAGGGCAAGTCTGAAAGACAAAACACCGGAGGGAAAATTTCACACAATTAAGCTGATAACTTATTCTTCACCACGTTTCCACCTCCAAAAGAGGCAGTGGCTCAGCCTGGAGCACTACTGCAGCTCAGATTAATTAGAATCAATCCATTCTTGATCATTGAGCCCACTGGGACTCGGGGCTTTATGTTGAACAGAATTAAATATATTCTCCACACTAGAATTAGATTCAAAGAGGCTCCCTTCCCAGGGAGGAGGATCCTGTATCAGATCAGACAATAATGTACGCAGCAGCATCTGTAAGTAGCTCTGACCATAATTCACATCTCTATTCGGCCAACATGGGGCGAGCATAAAGCTGCAATGTTAAAGGTTAGGGACCAGGTACTAGTGCAGTAAAATCTTAGGGACGTAGCCTGACGTGGTGGGGATGTAAGCCTGGCGTGGACCAGGTGATTGGTTTGTCACCTCATCCTGCCAGCCCCTCCAGAGCCTCAGGCCTGGGTGTGGATTTGGACGATCTGTGGGATAATCCCTGAGCCCGGGAGTTTGCTTCTGTGGTGGAGGGGAGCTTGGCCCCATCGCTCACCTCAGATGCAGGGGGCCTGGCTCTTTTAGACTCTGGCATATTGGTTCTCAGACAGGGCTCATTTTGCCCCCCGAGGGACACTGGGCAAAGTCGGGAGGCATTTTGGGTGTTGCAAGTGGGGAGGAGGTGATACTGGGGTCTACTGGGTAGAGGCCAGGGATGCTGCTCAACAGCCTCCAGAGCACAGGGCAGCCCTACAACAAAGAATCATTCGGTCCAAAACGTCTGTAGTGCTGAGGTTTGAGAAACCCTGGTCTAGTGTCATGCCGACAACAGACTGACCTTGCTAAGTCAGATAAAAGGAGTAAATGGTCATCATTCTACCCTGCTCTCTTATTGTTCCAGATGACTGCCACTCCTAGGCATCTGAAGATGGTTCCAATTCAGCCACTGCCAGGTGCAGTGAGTCCTAAAGAACTCTGAAGAGCCACCGCCGTCGGGATTCGTGACGCCCCACGTGGGGAAAACTGGGACTGAGAGAAATAAAGCTAAGCACTGAATTTTCACGCTCTCACTTACTATTTTACAGGAGTACTTTTCTGAATCACAGAGGGACACTGCGCAGTGAAGATGGACTTCATCGTAATCCCCAATGAACTTAAAGACGGTGACGTGGAAGCGACAGGTGAGGGAGACACCGTTTTCCTCGATGCCAATGGTGTTGTCTTTAATGTTCTGACACCTATTCGGAAAAAAGGGACTCTCTGCTTCACACTTTCACGTTTCATACAAAAACCATCATGAACGGTAAAAATGCCTTTGCGTTTGAAGGTGACCTCTGGGTGTGGGTCTGTCATTTACTACGACTCCCTTATAGTTTCAGTTTGTTGGAAAAGCATCAAATAGCACCTCAAATTAGGATCTTAACTACAGCTAAAAACAAAATGACCACGGGCCTGCACTCAATTTCCCTACCCGCCCGTTTCTCATTCCTCCCCCTCACAATGCTGTGTTTTACTGATATCAGTTTAATAAACACAAGATGAGTCCTTACATCTTCTGTACTTTCTTCGGTTAATTATCAGTTTTGGCAGGGGCCCCTTTTTCAAGCTCTATTGGGAAGTCTGTTTTCACTTGTGGGAGCTGGAGAAGACAGACCAGCCGTCAAAGAACGATTGTTCTGATGGAGGGATCACTCCCTTCCCCTCTCCTTGTGGTCCTGAGCCAACAGGCAGGGACACAGGTATCTCGCCTCCACCTGTTAGAGTTTCTTAAATGGACCACAGTCTCTTATGCCCCAGGGTCTTTCATGTACTGTTTCCCCCACCTGGAAGCCTCCCTGCACTCCTTCCCCTGCTAACTAACCCTGCTCTTTCTCCAGTGCCCATCTGTGGCTCCCCCTCCTATATACACATGCCCTGACCAGGCAGGAACAGGTGGCTTTGCCTGGATTTGCCAACAACACCCTGCTGAGCCCCTGGGGTGCAGGAACCAAGGTGTAGTCCTCACTGTGTCTCCAACACACTGGAGGGCACACAGTAAATATTTAAAAAGATGTGGTACATATATACAATGGAATATTACTCAGCCATTGAAAAGAACGAAATAATGCCACTTGCAGCAACATGGATGGGCCTGGAGATTATCATACTAAGTGAAGTAAGTCAGACAGAGAAAGATAAATATATGATATTCTGCTTATATGCGGAATCTAAAAAAAGTGATACAAATGAACTTATTTATAAAACAGAAATCGACTCACAGAGAAAGAACTTATGGTTACCGGGGGGAAGGCCGGGGGCGAGGAATAGATTGGGAGTTTGGAGTTGACATGTACATACTGCTATATTTAAAATAGATAACCAACAAGGACGTACTGTAAAACAATAAAAATGAAAAATAAATTAAAAAGAATACTTAGATGCTCTTTAGTCAAACTCACACAAATAGTTGCCTGAGAAGCAATAAAAGCTATGACCCGTCTTTCAGCTCTGAGAGAACATGTATGTGTATATATAAAGCTGTATTTTTACTTTTGAAACATTACGTACAGTATTAACTCTCAGAACCGTTTTGTTTGAAATATGGTATTAAAATTATACTTAATTTTTAGACCAAAAAAAATCTTTTTCTTAGACTGGATGAATCAGTGACTGAATGAATGAATTGTGCTTCCATGGCCAAGTTTGGCCCACTGCGGCCAAGAAGCTCTTTAAAACGATCTTATTGAGATAAAAAGGGTGACTCTTTTCCGTATGTTTCCTTCCCCTGGCCCCCAGGATTCAGTATCTTCGTGATAAGGAAAATTAAAAACGGAAGTTATGCTTCAGCATTCCCACGCCTATTCAGTTTGGTAGTTAGTCCATAAGGCAATAGTTTCCTAAATGCTTTGAAACAAAAACTTACTTGCCATACTTTTCCTTGTCACTGTGACTCATTTGAATAATCTAAATTGGTTCAAGGATTCTACAGCATTCTCAGCCCTCCAGTCTTCACGCAGACCTTCCGTCTTAACTAGACCCCCAACTCCCAGAGAGATGATTCGAGGTTTAAGTGTCAGAAGAACAGGAAGCAGAAGGAAGGAGCCTCGGGAAGCAGGGACAGGCTGTCTGGATGCCGCCTTAGGGGGACAAACAAACCGAGCACTAGAATCCTTTGTCCACTATCAGAGGAACAAGTGTCCTTTCCTCTGGGCACATGAAGAGAACAGAGAAGTGACCTTCGTGTGCCCAGACCTTGGCATCACTGGTAGATGGCGGGGGCGTCTCTGCCCCCAACGTAGCTGGAGAGGAGCGGCTGGCCCCTCCCCCCAAACTCTGATGCGGACCCACTCTGCAGCTCAGCCGTTCCACACTGGGCGGCAGTTTTCCCGTAAGCTCACTGGGAAAAACCAATAACCACATCCCTCCAAGAAAGGTCAAGAGGACTCATGAATTAAATTCTCTCACACGATGAAATTACTTCACACCCAACAACAGTTTAATTTGAAGACCTTCATGCGGACCCTGGGGGGAGCTGAGATTTATGAACCCGCTCACTTACTCTCCCTCTCTGGGTCAACTCTATTAAATACCGTTTAAAAAATGCTAAATGCCACTGTGTCCTTCAAAGGCGGCCCAAGCCTGCCCACCTGGGTTGTACAGCGGCTCAGATCGTAGCTCTTTTACTTTGGGAAAGGGCCATGGCTGGGGCGGGGGGGGCGGGGGAGGGAGAGGAAGGGAACAGATGAAGAAACGGAGACCTGTGATGTTAGCCAGAGCATCTGGGCCTGTTAAGATACCACATAGTCACCAAGTCCTTCCCTCTGCCTCTAGGGAGGCTAAAAATCAACTCAAAAAGATAGTGCCTTCATGAGGCCCTTGCTGAAAATCCCACTCTATGCCTCAGCAACGCAGGCCACAAGCCACACCTGGCCGGGTAGGGAGTTGATGCGTCTTGGTGCTTGAAAGATTTCTTCCTCTGCCCCTTGCTGGTTGGGTGTCCTTGGGTGAGCTGTGTACAGGCTCTGAGCCTGTTCATGTGCAAAATAGTGGCTAGCTATTGTTTGTCTGCCTAGAACCATACTCTTCTTCTTTGGGAGAACCATCCCTTCCTTCCCCAACTTTAAGGCTAATTACAGTATCCACAGCACTCCCTGACCAGTCCAGGGAGGGATGCTGACTCAGGCCTGAGATAGGGTTCAAGAAACACTACCCCCAAACCTGGCACCTTGAATATTTTAAGCTGAAGGAGTTTGAGAAAATGGCAGAAACAGGAATGTCACTCTTCTCACCTGAAACAGGTCATAAAGCCCTTATGTGAGAGGTGCCCTCCCTATACCAGAAGGAAAGGAGCATCCTTATTTCTGAAGACAAAGGGACACTGAGATGAAACTGAACAGTCTGGCTAAGATTCCCTGCAGTTTACTACAATTACCACATACTCTTGACCTTCTCCACGACTGTCCACTCTTCATCAAACCGGGCATAACAATACTCAGCGTGAACTGTTTCTTCGAGTCTTCGTTTCCTTATGAAGACTCCCATGTCACGTAGAACTTAACATTAGATAAATGTCATGCTTTTTTCCTGTTAATCTGTCTTTGTCCATTTAATGTTCAGACCCAGCCAGGAACCCTAAGAGGGTCAAGAAAATCTTTGTCCTCTGCAACACCAGGCAATTTAATGTTGCATCTCCTCCAAACAAGGCAGAGGAAATCCATCCAAGAAAGGCTAATCATACTCCTTCTCAGGGATTCCCTGAATTGGGGTTAGAAGGAATGCTCACTCCGGGGGGGGGGGGTTACAATGCTGAAAAAAATGCCAGTGTCTAACGAGGTCAATGAGAGAGACAGAGACAGAGAGGGACAGTGACTGAGACAGAGAAACAGAGAGCAAGGGATAGAGGGAGGGAGAGAGTCGACAGCATCTGGCTTCCTGGACCCAATCCCTGAAGCCGCATCTGCTTAACGTGATTTGGTTTTGTAACCATGAAGTGCCTTGCTTTTGCATAAACTAGTTTGGAATGGTCTCTACCACTTACAAGAGAAAGAATTTTGATTAACATAGTCAACTGCTTTTAAGAATTATGGTACTGGGATGATGGAAATGTTCCAAAATTAGATTATGGTGATGGTTGCACTTCTCTGTAAATTTACTAAAAATCATTGAATTTTACACTTAGAGCAAGTACATTATATTGTATATAAATTATGTATGCAATAAAAAAGTATTGTTGCTTGACAAAACCAGTAAGTATGTTTATAAAATAAAGATAATTATCATGGTTGTTGTTTGGTCCACAGTCTTTTCTTCTTTTTCATTCACCCATTCATTTATTCATTCATTCAACAATTTTGTTGCATAACCACGCTGTTTCAGGAAATATGCTAGGTGCTGGGCATATACTGGTAAGTAAAAAAAAAAAAAAGTTTATAAGCTATTATTCTAATCCCTTTTTAATTTTCATAGATGTCCTATTCACCAACCTTTAGTTACTCTCCTTACATCCTTTCGTTTGCAGATAATCCACATTCAACTCAGATTGAAATTCAAGTAGGCAGGACAGAATGCCCTCTTGGGTCACATTGAGAGTAAAGCATTTTGTAGTTAATACCACATGGAACTGGTGACCTACCACTAAATTGCTGTGGATTTTAAGCACTGCTTGATTCACTAAGCCTCAGCCTTCTCATCCGTAAAATGGGGCTTATAATATCTACCTCATACGTTGTCATCAGGATTAGATAGTTCTTGGGTGCAAAATGCTGGCCCTGTAGGTCGTCAACAAATGTTAGTTCCCGTTCTCTTCCCTAAAAAACAGTGTAGACAAATCTAATACTAAAGGCTCTGAGACTGTCCTCCGAGAAGAGGCTACCCACCCTTCTTCAATGATGAAGTATCGGAGCTTGTCATTGCTGTCGCGGGAGGGGGTGGCGTAGCATTTGTTCAGCGTCAGAATCAGATGCGTGGAATCGGCTCCAACCACAAAGACCCCTACATACAGCACATCTCGAGTTGTCAGCACCACTTCGCCCTGGCGGTATGGATGTTTGTAGGAGGCATTTTTGTAGAGCGCCATCTTGGTGGTGAAGCTGCCTTCTTGGGTTGGAACTGTCAGGTTAATGACGCTACAAGAGAAACAGTCATAAGTCGGGGAACCCCAAGCAACGTTATCTATTCAATTACTTACCATTTTCCAGGCTGCAAATGCAGAGGGAAGGCCAAGCAGAGAGTAGTAAAGTCTAATAATTAAATTTAAATAATTAAATCTAATTTTAATTAAAATTAAAAATTCAGTTCCTCAGCACCTCTCTCGCCCTGGCACATTTCAAGAGCTCAATGGCCACATACAGACACTGTATTGGACAGTACTGATATAGGACATTCCCATCACTGTAGAAAGTTCTATCGAACAATGCAGGTCTAAGGCATCTAGGTTCAGAAAATATGAATTATTCTCTCCCTAGTGCTTCAAAGACAGATGCTAGCAGTTTTGACTGTGCTAACCTTAACTGTCAAGGAAAAGACAGAGCAACGTGCACAGCCCATGAGATTCTCTACCTTAGCATAGGCTTCACGACAGAGTCCAAGGAGATCTTGATATCCAGCTCATAAGCACATGAAAATTCCACACTGATCGTCCTGTCCCTGGTGATGATGTTGCCAGTATTGTTGGCACTTTCTATCCAAATGGTGTTTTTATACATGATATGAGTGGCATTGGACTGCAAAGCAAAGGGAGGTCAGAAATCATTAAATCTGGGCACGAGCATGTGGCTTGCATTTCAAATCCACGGGCCGGAAAGTGGAAAAATGGCTGCATTTCATATATAACCCAGAGGCCAATATAAATCAGGATGGAGCTAGTCTCAGCACTTACTAGGAAAAAAGTATTAACAATAGATGTCAACAGCACCCTTCAGTCTGATAACCTTGAATGCCCACGGAGGGTGATTTCATGTACCACTGAATTCTAAGTACAACCAGTCCCCAGTTATCTGCGGGAACCCAAGCCGGGGACAGCATGAAGTATTGCCATCCTGAGGTAATACATATCTTCTCTTTCAAGTCTTAATTCAAAATCCAGCCTCCGCCAAGTCTTGTACCAGACAGCCCACAAGTACCAAAATGAACACACGCATGTTTCACCGTCTTGCACCTTTCACTCCCTGATAAAAAGTGTTAATGAACACAGTTATCAAAAAAAGACAGTAGGAAGGCACAGGAGGAAGAGAAGTGAGATGCTTTGCTAACCTATGAATTGGATAACCTGACACAAAATGTTGTGACCTTGCTGTATTTCTGCAGCCAACTGTTAAGTGATGTCAGGGACACCCTTACACCCTGAAATAGCTGAACCCAGCTGTCTTTACCTGGAAGAACAACAGAAGCATGAGAGAAGTAAAAAATGTGTCAACATGCAGGGCAAAGGACAGCAGACAGCGCAAACCAGGGAAGGAAGCATGTCACTTATCTTGCTTTCAGTTCAACCACTTAGCACCCAATGATTATTTTCCCGCTGTCCTTCATTTCGCACGTGCCTTTTGCTGTTTTCCAAGGAGCATGTTTCTAAGTCGAACCCCTGAAGTTGGCTTAAGAACAATCAATGTGCAAACACCTGGAGCTGTCACCACCTCAGCCAGGTGCTCTTTCCTGCCCTCGTTCCTCACCTGCACAATGTTTCCACAGTTCCCTTTGGTGTTATTGATCTGAAAGGAGATAAAGTCCTCTCCCTCAATGCCGGTGCACTGCCTGTCATTGATCCGCACACCCTCCCTCTCGAAGCCGAGCTGGAAGAGTTTGCACTTAGATATGGACACTTCCATCTGGGCAGCCTTGCAGGTCACCTCTGCATCAATGATGTCGTGGGAGTCTGTAGGGAAACAGTCATTATGAAAGGCACGTCAGTGAGAGCTGGTCTTGCTGTGTGGGTGGGCGAAGCACCCCATTCTCTTTAGAAGAGGCTGATGGGCTTCACACAGAGGCTGCAGCATTTCTAATGAAGCTCTGATCAAACTAAATGAGTATATGAACTCATTCAAAGCAATAACTTGGGCAATCCTAGGGCCTTTTTTTTTTTTTTTTTGGTCCATGCCGTGTGGCATGTGGGATCTTAGTTCCCCAACCAGGGGTCGAACCCACACCCCCTGCATTGGAAGCGAGGAGTCTTAACCACTGGACCACCAGGGAAGTCCCCAGAGAGCCTTTTTTTAAAGGTGAAAATGCTATACAAAGTGTCTTTGATCTTTTCTTCCTAAACCCAGGATTTCCGCCCCGCTTTGGTGGTAGCTACTGTCCGTAAGCTCCATACCGCACCTGGCTCACTGTGGCCTGGCTAAAGAACGTGCCCCCAGTGAGGGCAGCCCCGGTCAGGCCTCTCCACAGCCCAGCTGGTACCCAGGCCGGCACTCGGAGCTCTTGTTTTTTGAAATGGACATTTTCCGTGAGTACACAAACACAGGCTAATAAGCACTAAAGAAACGGAGAGAAACGTTTTTATCTGCTCAGGTGAAGCCTTTGAACAGCACATGTGGTCCCCTTCTGCGGAGCCTTCTGGTCAACCAGGCTTTCATTCTCTGACGATGCTAAACGTGGCATGTGCCTTCTGAGTTCCTCGGTTCAGCCAAGGACACGGAGCTGGGAAGCAAAGCACGTCCCCCACGAGCCGACAAAACGAGTATGCTCTTGGCCAGGGCACAAGGCCATTCCTACCTTAAGGGGACTCCTACCTGGAGTCCTAGTTGTTTGCCGTTTGCGTCAACATTTCTGCTTTCTTCAGGACCCACCGAAAAGCTTCGGGCCAGATAAAGCTGGCTTTAAACACGTCTTACAGCACCTGGCACTCTCGTCCTGATTCTTTCATGTTTTCGTCAAACCACCTTATCTCCCTGTGAGTCTAAGAGATCAGTTTGGATCCCTCTGATGTTGAACATGGCCTCAGATGGAGCTGGCTGATGCTATGCATGTCCAAATTTGCGTGTTATCATTTATTGAAGAAAAGGATGTAGCTACAAGGAAACGAACATTAGCCTGCTTTGAAGAGGTCGGGTTCCTTCCTTGTTCTGCTTAAATGCTCATGAAAGCTTCGTTACTTGGGTTTCTAACCCACAGTGTGGGACGTGCGGGCTCCCACCCGAAAGCCTTCCTACATGGCTGCCGGGCGTCTCCCGCAGGGCCTGTCTGGCTGGGGGTGGGGTGGCGGCAGGTGTCACTCACTGTTTCCGTAGGGAGGGGGCTCCATGCAGCCACACAGCTCCCCTCCGTTTTCCAGCTCACAGGTTCGATTGGGACAGTCCGCTCCCAGACAGGGATCTTCAACCACTCCTGCTAAAAAGGAAAACAAACAGAAACACAACTTGATTTTCACACCAGTGCGCGGTAGCATGTGGTCACACTCTGGACTCGCCACTTCAGTGGACCTGGTGTGGTCAGATGGCAGATGCAAACCAACAGACAGGGCAGCCTTCCGGGAAATAATGACGATACTAGTAATTGGGTCCTTGCTACGTGCTTCATGCTTTGGTGGCATTACCTCTTCCGACCCTTACAAGCTCTGCCAGCTAAGTATCGTAACTTGGCATCACAGCTGAAATGCACCCAAGGTCACACACAGGTGAAGGTAAGAGGGGAAGATGGAATACACAGACACGCTTAACTGCTGGGAAGTCCCGAGACTGCTGCACTTCCTGCTCTGTACCACAATCATATGCATTGGTATCGTTATATTTATATAAAGAGTAGGGTCCAAGCCATTTACCTCTAGATTCCCAGCACCCAGCCACCTCATAGTAGATGCTCAACAAATACTTGTCAACAATGAAGATTCTAGGGCCAGTAAGGTCCCAGAGAGGTCCCTCAAACCAGGACTTCTTAGTCCTTTTTTGATTCATGGTCCAGCTACCCCACAAACTTCTACTTAATTTTATAAAAATAGACAAACTACCTACACACAACTCACCAGCATTGACTTAGAGTAATGGTACTGTTTTACCAAAGAGGAGAAAACTCTAAGTAAAATACAAATGTATGTGAAGTGTCACCACCAACAGGTTATAAACAATATTTCTGTAGCAGATGAGCCCATAGGCCACCTGTGAGCTCGTCAACATTTCAGTTTGAGAACTGCTGATTGAGAGCATTTCTTTTAGACACTCACTTTTTTTTTTTGAGTTCTTTATTTTATTCTTGATATGAGTTTGTTTTCTGATGATTTGACTCAATATAACAAAAGCACATTTCACTTACATATTTCAGTTGTTATTTCTAATTGTGTTCCCTTGGAAAATTTTAATTTTTAAAGTTTTGTCAAATTGCCATGCAAAAAAAAAAAAAAAAAAAATCAAGTAGTCCTGAGAAGCTTAAAGTGAAACACAGCAGTCCCTCGCCTAGGCCCTCTCCACTTCCCTGTTATTTTTCTTGGTCATTTTAAAAGTCTTTTGGTGGTTTCTTCGGATATTTAACTCTATGTTTGCAAATGGTAAGCGAAAACTGTTTTCATTTAATTTTTACTTTTATCAGAATAATACTGGTAAAAAGTCAAATAATGCTGTATTGAAGAATGGCAATCCCATGTCCCAATCTTCTTATCTTCCAGTTCTAATGCTTCTGAGACAACTATTTTAAATCTTTTAATTTTTCTAGTTTTTACGTCCATATTTCGAAATATCACTATTTTTCTTGATTTTTCAGTATTAGATCTCTATCGACTTCCTTTTAGAGAAGATTAGGATTTAGTAGACACTCACTTCTTTATTTAAAGACTGTCTCCCTATCCAGGTGTAATAATCCTCATCGTCGTGGCATATGATGGTGAGTGTTGAAGAAACAGCAATGATTCAATCCCGGCACGAGCCAAGTTCTCTTCACGAGTTCAAAAACAAAAGAAAACCCCTGAGCTATCCCATAGCTGCAGATGCTTCTCCCGACCCTCTGCTAAGTAACTATTATACGTGGGAGGACGGGTATGGCGGAGCATCAGCCTGTCTTAATTCCTAGAAAGACGACTGAAGGAAAGCCATCAGCATCAGTCAAATGCACTTACTTTTTAAAGGCTTCCTTTTGTAAAGACGCTTTTGCTTGCCCAGTGGGTTCAGCACCTGACACCGGTGCTAAGCACGCAACAGCCACTCCATGAATGTGCTGGTTGATTAACACAATATGAACACCACCCAAGAGAATAAGGGAAAGAAAGTGTGGAGGTTACAGCTTCCAGGAAGGAAAGAACCTCACTTACACACATGATGGTCCACCTACCGCTTGGCAAATACGACATGCCCAATTCAGAGGGAAGTTTTAAGGTTAAAAGCAAAAATTCATACTTAAAAAAAAAAAAATCCAGACAATTTTTAAAGTTCAAAACAGTTAACGTTTTTTAAAGTATTGTTTATTAACAGAACAGGGTAAAATATTGAAGTTATCAAACAAACTATTTCTGTTGCTTGCTAACAGAGACCGGTCATTTGCTTGTTAAGAGTTTCTGAAGTCACTGCATGCATATTTTAATGAACCACATTGTTTTCAGGTTCTGAATTAAGTGCATCCCTACTCTTGCTCAGGTTTGGTCTGCAGATTTACTGATGTGCACGCTCAGTCTTGGAGTGAACAGGGCCAGTTTTCATGGCAGTACCTGTATGCACATCGGGTTGGTGGTGCATGTCGAGGGACAGGCGCACCTCCTGTCGGCCGCCATGTCATACTGCATTCATGGGACAGATTGATCAGTATGTATGTGCACACACATATATGGATGTGACACATTTATGTGTGATTATGTACATATTTATTTGCTCCATGTATTTGATTAACATGGTAAGAAAATGAACAAAGAGAATAATGGATAACGCAGATCAAAATAGTTTTCTTACTACAGAAAAAAAATGCAAGAATCTACAGATCTTTATTTCATCAGTAATATATGTGTAATCCCTTTATGAATCCAACCATGGCTTCCTTGCAACCAGGCAGATACAGCCAGCTCAATTCCAACTCCACTTGCCACTTGCCATGTGCCTTCTCTTTCTGATCTGGGCTCTGACCCATGTTAAGGGAGCCATGTTAAGGAGAGCTGAGTTTGGGGCACTGAAATCAATCAGGAATCCTATACTCTGTCCGGCTATCTTAAAGTCACTAGCTACACTGGTGTTTCTCCAACCCAGAGAACCTCACCTTCCCCAGCGGGTGTTCCAAATTCCATAACTGGTCAGGCAATTAGAGGGGAGTCAGGCTCCACTGAAAATGCGCCCCATGAAATCTGCTACAAGCTCTCACAGCTCTCCACCCTCCAACCCTGGAAGCAGATCTATGGGTCAAGATGCAGACCAGCCAGCCGGCCCTGGACACAGCGATGCCACTGGCAAAGCTGTGCTTTCAACTTAGCAAAGAGTCTGCAGAAATAAAATAATTCTCTTACAGCAATTCTCTTTCTCAATCCACTCGGTGCTGAGGATCCCGAAGGAGCGGCAAGACTCCCCATAGGCAGCCAGGGAGCCGCACAGCTGGTACTTCTTGTGGTTGTAGCAGCCGTCCAGGTAGCAGGACTCATAGAAGGGAAGGGGGTCGAGCAGCCCGTAGCAGGGCTGGAAGAAGCCCTTCATGTCCGTGAGCTTCAGGCAGTAGCCGTCGCCCTGCATCTTCTGGATGTGCACGTTGTCACACATGGCCGCGTACTGGGAGAACTGCAGCTCGTTGCAGCTGGGGGCGAGAGGTCTGGTCAGGGTAGGAAGCAAAACGAGGCATCCAAGATGGCCGACGAAAGGGCAGACCGTGGCAGTGCCCTTTTCAGCTAACCCAGAAGTTAGTGTGGGATGCTGATCCCAACACTAACAGACTGTGTGACCTTAGGAAAGTCACGGTAATTTCTATTGTTACGCCACTGGGATAAGTGAGGGTAAGATAAAGTGATGGACTGGTAGCCAAAGTGTCAGACAAAAGGTAGATATTGGTATAATAACCATTAACCTTCGATATAACTGATACAATAACTATTAACGGGTGTTCATATAATAACAACCACCACCAATAATAATAATAGTTACTATCACCATTAATAATCATAGCAACGACAGTTGGTAGAATTAAAGATTTGAAAGGAAGTCCAGAAACTTCTCAACCAGTTCCAGTTTAGCTATCAGAGACCGAAAGTAAAATCATCAAAAGAAAATTGGTGTCAGGCTGAAATCGTTTATAAAGGAAGAAAAAAAGGAAGAGAGGAAGGGAAAGGAAGCTTAAACAGACTCATAATTCCTCAGGAGGAACTGAAGCTTGCTCACCTTTGGAAGCCCCAGAATAGCTTAAGTGTGCAAAGTAGTCATTTTTCTAACTGTGGGCCCTAGAAGTGACATTTTAGAGAAAGCATCACATTAGGAATTCTGGAATCTAATCCTGGCTTTGCCACTTATAGGACCCCCTCAACGTAAATCATTCCACTCTAGCCTCTGTTTCACCTAGAAAAGAGACTGGACCAGATGGTGCCCAAGGTTCTTTCCAGCTCTGGGTCCCATAATGCACAGGATAGTTTAATTTACGGTACATTTTTCGGTTTACACCTGCAGAAGGGTCACAGAGGGTTTGGGGCTTCATTTTCACATCTGGAAATTTAGCTGATGTTTGGTGTATTAAAGCACAAGGGGACAGAACCATTGTACGAGCAAAGAAATGCCAGGAAAGAGAAGCATATCTATAGATCCTGAGAGGAATTAACATAATTCAGCAGCCCAGAAGGGCCCTAAATTAAACACCTTTGGAGTAACTTGTTTAGCTCATTCTATTTCAGCTGGCCAGAGAGGGGCCTGATAATCCCCTTGCGGACTTCTGCTTTTAAAAAGGCTTTCTTGATTCCCACCAACTTGTACCTGCACAAAACCAAGCCTCTGGTAAGAGTCACAGACACACAGTCTCAGCACGGGGGAGCAAGGGATAGCCCTCATCTCCTGGGTTAAATCTTAATCCCACCCCCCAGCAGGGGTGCCCAGTTGCAGTCGGGCAGCTGGCCAAGGTTTCAGAATTCTAATCTTGGGCACACTCTTCTGTTTAGCCGAGGGCTGGATGACACAAAAATGTAGACTTTTATCATCTAAGCCTAGTTCCTCCCTCTGCTGTTCAAGAAACTGCTGTGCCTATTTGTATGATGAAAACTCCAAAGACCTTCAGCTTAGCTCTTTGCAGGAGTCCGGAAGGGTGATGCTGTACAAAGTCCCTTCCTCAGCAACACCTGTCATGGACGTGGGAGGACTGGGGCCCCTGAGTCTAGCGGCTGGAAGTTCTCACCTCTTCTGCATACCGTTGGTTTTCCAGCTCTGGGCCAGCACCACGCTGCTCACCACAGGCCTCCCCCGCAGGGTCACGTAATCATCGGTTAAGTCCCCGTTGAAGTTGCCACAAAGGCCACACACTTTGTTCTGCAGCCTCTCACTGATGCTGATTTTTATTACGTTGAAACCATTGTAGTGTATCTGGATGTCAGGGCTGGTGTCGATCACCAGGAACCCCTCGCTGCTGTAGATTTTGGTTGCCAACCCGGTTATAAACGGAACATTCACTTGTGTGCCATTCACCTGTCAAAGGAGAAAGAAAAAGTATATGACCCTCAAAGCAGGGACTGGCAAACATTTACTGTAAAGGGCCAGAGTAAATATTTTAGACTTTGCGGCCCATATGATCTCTGTCAACTCTGTCCTCGTGGCAGGAAAGCTGCCAGAGACAACAGTAACTAAATGAGTGAGGCAGTGTTCCACTAAAGCTTTATTTACAAAAACAGGCAGCAAGGAGGTTTGGCTGAATTTCATATTTTGCTGACCCCCGCCCTAGAATTTGAGTACTCCCTCATCTAACTGTCCACAGTTCCCCCCAGAGAAGCAAAATATGGAGGCAGAGAGTTACAAAAAAAAATGATGGAAAAGTATAACTCACAACAAATGGCTGGATTTTTGTATAAAATTTTCTTTAGCATAAACCAATTACTGAAAACGAAATCCCAATCCTGTGCTAAGGAGGGTCTAACACGGTTAAAATGAACCTGGGGGTCATTGCTATGTTAATTGTTTTCTTGTTTATAATGTTGAAACAGGAGGTACCCTCCCAGAGGTCCTATAGGTACAGTATTTTCTCCATTTGTCATTTTCTTGCTTTATAACAGTTTTTTTTTTTCCTTAGCCCTTAGGACAGAACATAACATGCCTTTCCTGTACTTACAAAATAAATTCTTCTCCCCACCCCAGGTTATTAGTAACTTTCATTTCTTAAAAAAAGCAGAAGCCTTTAAAAAATATGATTCTTTACTATTTTAGTGGCTGGGGGTATTTTATTCAGCACAATGTCAGTTTTGCTGTCACGTGGTCCCTTTTCACTTTCTTGCTGCTGGACCGATGCAGTTGTGTCTATGTGGGCCAATTTGCAAAAGGAATTGGAGTGTCAAAAACAGTAGCAGCTTTCATTGACGTTAAAAACCAGTATTAAAATCCAGACTTTTCCTTTTAAACCTGCAAAATACTGCCAGTCTTTTCCCTAAGGCTGGATACTAAGCTATTTGATGACTCTTCAGATAAAGATATTCCCAGTGCACAATTATATGAGCCCGTGGTAGAAAGCAGATACAGTAACACTCAATTCCAAAAATGCTCCTATGCGTGTGCTGGCTCTCTCCCTGGCCCTTCCTAGCTGGAACCGCAACCCGGGGTACCGGGTGCTGACTCCATGGTTCTGGTCTGTCTGCTATGAACAGCCTGGTTTAGCTGAGAGGCTGGGGGTCACCACCACTAGTTCCGAGCAGATTATCTTCTTAAATGGAGGGATGGGAGGAATGCAAGTTGGAGAGGTGTATTAGTTATGGGGGTGGGTTGGAGATTCACATTTATTTATATACGGGTCTAAGATTCACAAGAAACCAGGCAGCAGGCCTAGGGAAGGGCCAACCTAAGAGAAAGCCACCATATCCTTCCTCTGTTTTCTTTCCCTTGGTGTGTCATCAGGGGGCGCTCTCATAGCGAGGGACGATCCCTCCCTGCCGTTTTTGTTTGTTGGTTTAACATCTTTATTGGAGTATAATTGCTCTACAATGGTTTGTTAGTTTCTGCTGTATAACAAAGAGAATCAGCTATACATATACATATATCCCCATATCTCCTCCCTCTTGCATCTCTCTTCCGTTTTTATTTAGTAGCTGTGTTTATAGGCAAACGCTTGCCTTCTCTCAGTTTCTAGAAAGGATGGCAGAGATGAAAGAGTGGGTCTTGGTACAGGTAGGCAGAGCTAAGAATAATTTTAAAGGCTCCTAAAAGCAAATGAGATGCTTTTTGGAAATTAATTCAAAGTAAAAGTTGACTTAGCTACCATTTTATCACCTGAGGCTCTATCAGCACCCACACCGACCTTATAGCCCTGAGACACTGTACATTTCCTTTGGAAATCGTTAGTCAAGGACTAAATGGGGCCCACGCTTACGCTTATAGAATCTTTATATTTTCATTCTTTAAAATCTGGTCATCGGTGTATGGTACGTATGAAGCAACAGCCTGTTATCCTCAAACCTCACGGAAAACCACAGCAAACAACCCCCTAGACACGCCCACGTTCCAGAGTACGTTTCTTAAGAATCAAGGACAGGCTCGTCACCTTGACAGTGTGCCGGTCGTTGATGAGAATCTGCTCTTCGTTAATGTAGAAATAGACGGGCGAAATGATGGTGAGATTGGGGGACGACCACTTGTCGAAGTTGATGATGAGCTGGAAGGAGATGTCGGGGAGCTTCTGGCAGATGGTGGAGAGCACGAAGGCGCAGTTGGCTGGGAAGCGGAGGAAGGCGCCGTCGAAGGTGCGGAAGACGCCGCCGCCGGCCGCCAGGCAGTAGGAGGTCTTGGTGCTGAAGCAGCCGCGCACCCCGTTGCGCAGCGCGCACTCTTCGTCTGACTTGCACTGGCGCGGGTCGCACTGGATCAGGTTGCGCCGGAAACAGCGGCAGCGCCGCGTGCAGTCACTGTTCCAGAACAGCTGCTTGGGCTGGAAGAGAGGCGCCGTTTGCATGCAACTCAGGCTGTGGTCAGAGTTGGGGCCCCCAAAGCCCAGTCCACCTGGACCCTTTCCAGGCGGGGCTGGCCTATCAGTAATGGGGCTGGAATTTGCAACAAGGAGCAGTAGGGAGGTTGGTTCAATTCAAACGTTACACCCCCTGCATGTAACTCAGATGCCAAACAATGTGCAATTTAGTCTTTATTGGTTTCAGTCAAGAATTTGGGAATCTCTACGGCTGGATTGTAGAACTAATCACAGCCAACCAACTGGAATGGGCAGCTGCCAGAGGAGGAACTAAGTGAAGAGGAAAAATATTTGGTAGGAAATTAATCTAACAAGTACCAGCTCCACTTCAAGGAAGAAATTTAAATTCACTCAATAATGATAAACCCCACCCTTCAATCTTAAATAGGTTAAAAGAAAGCGATAACCAACTCTTATGATGAACCATTTCAACATTCCACAATACTCACTGTTCCAAACGTTTTCCTTGTATCTAATCTACTTCCAATTTACTTCTGTTGCAAATACTCCATTTCTATGTCCTGAAGTGAGAGGCCTAGATAACAGTGAGGTTCCATGAAAGGAGAGCTTTGAGATCAGGCCACCTGGGGTTTGATCCCAGCCCTGCCACCCTACATGTGCCACCCTGAGGGGCACTACCAAGCTCCCAGAGTGTCAGTTTCCTCTCTCGAAACTGGAGATAATAATAATATCTTGCAAGGCAGTTGTGAAGATTAAATAAGACATGTGAAGCACATTTTCCAGCTGAGAGAAGGTACTCAATAAATAATAGCTGCTGTTATTACCGGAGAAGGACCACTCACCCTCTTTCAGATAGTGAGGAATTATATAAAGTTATATTAAACACTACGACCAAGTGGATCATCAGTTGGTAGCAGCTATTATTTTTCACTCCTTCTGCAAATCTGTAGACATGACTCTGCTTGAGGACCTCGTGCTCTTGATCTTGCACTTGTTCTAGACCAAGAATTCCAGGAAACTGTTGGAAATTGGTCGTGATTGTCCAAGTGGAGTGTGGTCCCAACGAGTGGACTACTTCATAGAGATGTGGCCACTCGGGGCATTAATTCAATTTTCTAAAACGGTGCTATCCAGAGGTGGTTTATTTATTTATTGTTTTTGCGGTACGCGGGCCTCTCACTGTTGTGGCCTCTCCTGTTGCGGAGCACAGGCTCCGGACGTGCAGGCTCAGTGGCCATGGCTCACGGGCCCAGCCGCTCCGCGGCATGTGGGATCTTCCCGGACCGGGGCACGAACCCGTGTCCCCTGCATCGGCAGGCGGACTCTCAACCACTGCGCCACCAGGGAAGCCCCAGAGGTGTTTAAATGGCACAAGATGGGCCTATGCTACTGTCTGGTCACCATTTTCCATTTTAACTATAGACTTATCGAAAACCCTGGATATCAAATACAGATCTGACTCAGATCCAAGGGTAAGTAGATAGAGGGTGAGATCTTCCAGGAAGAGTTTTCTCAATCTGGTGCACTTTAAGATTCCAGTGCCCTGCTGATTCTTCCATCCTCAAAATGAAGTAGTTCCCGGAACCAAGCCTTCCCTCCTTCCAGACCTGTAAAATATTGACTTTCTTTCTCTTGTCAGATTTGCAGAAAAATTGAGCGGACGGTCTGGCCTCTCTCTGATGAGAAGTCAGACATTACATGGGTGGAAAGAGCAAAATAACCTGAAGCATGTGGATATGATCAAGGGTAAATAACTCATCCCACAGGGGAACTCGATCATGAAACTGGCATCACAGTAAAGAGACAGGCCCAGTGCTGCTTTCTCCACCTTAATTAGACCCGACAACGTCAGCTGGGTGATTACCCTACATGCTAATAGCTAGATGTGTTCTCTTTTTATTTCCAAAGAAATCTGTTGAATAAACAGCCTCCAAGCTTGTTTGAATTGTGGCAAGTAGATTATCTGTTTTGTGAGTTTGCTACTTCCCAGATATATGTTGTTGTCAAAACCCACTGACTTTCTGATGAAAAGCGGATAATAATGTTTATAGTGCGAACAGCTGCTGAGAGCTGTATTGTGCCTTCCCGAGAGCTCCAAGGGCTTTTACACGCATCGTTTCATTAACACACCTGGATTTTTCATTTATAAAATGCTTCTGAAGAGAATGAACAAAAACAATAGCAGTTACCAATTATTGAACTACTAGGTGCCAGGTACTAGGGCACCTGGCATTGATTATTTATACAACAACCATACTGAGTTGGTATTATTAGTAATGTTTTGTAGATAAGGCAACAGAAGCTCAGAGAAATGACACAGTTTGCTCAATGTCACATCAACAGCATTGGTTCAGCTAGGATCAAACCCGAATCTCATTCCGTTATGTCACAGACACTCAGGATCTCTGTGGAGGGGTGCATGACACACTTGCTAGATGGATACATTTCAGTAAATCTCTGGACAGGGGAGCAGAGATTATAATAGTGTTTTTCAGTTTTGAGCCTGGTTATCTCTTCTCCCAGATGGTGGGAAAACGGAATCTATTATTATTTTCTCCCACATGGTCTGCCTCTTCCTTTCAAATAATCAATATTTCTAAGAGCTTAACTTCAAAACTCACCTCTACCAAGAAGCCTTCTTTGATCAATTTTACTATTTTACTCTACTTTCCCCCATCTTTCTAATACAACATTTAAACAAATTTCCCACCGAAAATGAGACCGAAGGTAACGTCCATATTGATTTTCTTTTATCTCCTCTCAAAGTAAAGCCAACTTAGTTGTTCTTGAACAAGAACAATGCATCTTTACAGAAAGGAGGCATTATTTATTTTTTGCCTAGTTTATTTCCAGTTCAGACATTTCAATCAGATTTTTTTAATGCTGTGGCTCTTTTTCATCTTAAATTGATTAGTTCTCTAGGGTATTATATTTCACTTGTTGATATGTTACTTTGTAATTGTCCTCTTGTTCTTTAAAGTGCTTTTTTTTGCGGTACACGGGCCTCACTGTTGTGGCCTCTCCCGTTGCGGAGCACAGGCTCCGGACGCGCAGGCTCAGCGGCCATGGCCCACGGGCCCAGCCGCTCCGCGGCACGTGGGATCTTCCCGGACCGGGGTACGAACCCGCGTCCCCTGCATGGGCAGGCGGACTCTCAACCACTGCGCCACCAGGGAAGCCCTAAAGTGCATTCTTTCCCCCTCTTCTGAATAGATTTTCAAGTTCCTTAAGGCAGGGAACATGCTTTATCATCCCCAACGATACCACTAGCACAGCGATCTGCAAATAGCAGCTATTCCATCGATGCTATTGTTAACTGTCTACTCGCCAGTGTACGGTGTTGATATCCTTTAAACAGAGAGTGGCCTGGAGGCAGAACCAAGGGCTAAATACCCTCTCCAGGAAAGATCTCTTCTAGCTTAGCATCACAGCACATAAAGAAAGATTACAGGGTAGAAAAGTAAATGATTTTGTGAGCTAATATGTTTTACTCAAAGAAGGGCATCTTCATCAGCTTTATGTGAAGCCCCCAAAGAGAGAGAAGCAGAGGGTAGGACACAACTCTCGGGGGACGGTACTAGACTGACAAATGACACATGCAGAGATGGCAGCCCTCACTCTCTCTAATGGAGCTGCAATAAGCAGAAGAGGCAAAGCCCCATCTGCTAGCCTCGAGCTCTATCTTTTGCAGTTAAAAGTGTCCTTAGCCGAGACAGCTACAAATGTCAGATTCACCACCGTCCTATTTCCAAACAGTAGCCACATCAGAAGCTTTCTAACTAAGATTTACAGGAGAAGAAATCAGAAGGGCCTAGAGAAAGGCGTGGAGGAGAGAGAAACACAAATGCTAGCGAGGAAGGGTGGGAGAGTGAGACCCAAACACGTTTCCCAATCCGGTACTCCGTGCGCAAGAGCCTCACCAGACCTGTCCTTGACCTCTCGGCCCCCCGCTCTGCCTCCCTGCGAATCCACACCACAAGTGGATTCAAGTGGGAAGATGGGTCCACCGTGGCCTGCCTCTTGGAGCGGGAGAGAAATCTGCTGCCCAGTAAGGAGGACCCGGTGGGTGGGGCGCCCCTACCTCGTAGTACTTGCCGTCAGAGTAGCAGCCGCAGTTGTGGGGCAGGATGCAGCTTTTGCCGTTGAGGACGTAGCCGGTGTCGCACTGGCAGCCCTCCACGCAGTAGTGGTTGCAGTCGCTCTTCAGGCGGATCGCGGCGCAGCGGGGCTGGCACACGCTCACGCAGCTCTCGTAGTGGCTGTTGGGAGGGCAGGTGACGGCTGGAACGGGAGACGAGAGTCAAGATCGACAGTCACCAGGACGGTCAACGCTTTCCTCTGGCCCATCGCTCACCCACTTGCGGAGACGGAGGCCCGGCGGGGAGGAAGCTTTGCCACCTTCCCTCTTTCCTACTCTCTCTGCTTATGGAAAGCCTCTATCTGACTTATCCCTGTGGAAGTAATGGACCAAAGAGCAGATGGAGGTGACAAGTCTCCTCACACCATCTTTGTCCTGTCCTCAGCCTTGTTTCCTGAGGTCCTCTAGAACCTGTTGCCTTAAACCCATCTCCCAACATGCATCTTGACTCCAGTGAGTCACTGGATGGCCCCCCGGGGGTGCCCCATATTCACTCCTGCCTTTAGGTCCCCAGGTGTGTTGATCTCCCTTCCCCAACCCCTTCTTCATCCTCCCAGCCTATCTGAATCCTGCATTCTTCAAGTCCCAGGTGGAGTCCCAACTTATCTGCAGAACTCCCTACTCTTATACCAATACCAACTCAGAACTTCCAGGACCTTTTTCTAAGATAGTAGTTTATAAACGGTAGGCCCCTGAGCCTCTTGATTTCTGAGAAGGCAAACGTGCACTGTGTGTGTGCCTGTGTATACAGACCGACCCATGTCAGCTATGTTCTGTGGTTTTCAAATGCATGTAGATGTTTTTCTGGAAGGCAGTTGGGGTCCTGGTGAAGAGCGTGGGCTCTGGAGCCAAGCTGTAAGAGACTGGAGCCATTACTTAATCTCTCTGGGCCTCAGTTCCTTATCTGTACAACAGAGATACCCACAGCACCGCTTCATGGCTCATTGGGAGGGAACGAGTGAGTCTGTGTACTTACAACAGTGCCAAGCAACTAAGCGTTCAGTAAGTGTTAGCCAATCATTAAAGATAGGTTTGCTTAAAAGTTTTACAGAAACTAATAATGCCATTTGCAGTGACATGGATGGACCTAGAGATTGTCATACTGAGTGAAGTAAGTCAGACAGAGAAAGACAAATATCATATGGTATCGCTTATATGTGGAATCTAAAAAAATGGTACAAATGAACTTATTGTCAATTCCACTCCTGGGTATATACTCAAAAGATTTGAGAGAAGTATTTCAAAGAGATATTTATACACGTTGTCATAGCAGCCTTATTCACAATAGCTAAACTGTGGAAGCAATCCAAGTGTCCATCAATGGATGAATGGATGAGCAAAATGTCTATATACAATGGAATTATTCAGCCTTAAAAAGGAAGGAAATTCCGCAGTATACTACAAGGATGAACCTTGAGGACGTTATGCTAAGTGAAATAAAGCACCCACAAAAAGACAAATACTGGGGGACTTCCCTGGTGTCTCAGTGGTTAAGAATCCGCCTGCCAGTGCAGGGGACATGCGTTCGAGCCCTGGTCTGGGAAGATCCCACATGCTGCAGAGCAACTAAGCCCATGCACCACAACTACTGAGCCCGCGTGCCTAGAGCCTGTGCTCCGCAACAAAGAGAAGCCACCGCAACAGGAAGCCCACTCACGGCAACAAAGACTAGCCCCCGCTCGCCGCAACTAGAGAAACCCACGCACAGCAATGGAGACCCAATGCAGCCAAAAATAAATTAAAAAAAAAAAAGACAAATACTGTATGATTCCACTTCTCCAAGGTATCTAAAGTAGTTAAGTTCACAAAGACAGAAAGTAGAACATTGGTTGCCAGGGGCTGGGGTGGTGTGGGGTGGGGTGGGGTGGGGAGAATTATTGGAGTGTTATGGAATGGAGAGTTATTATTTAGTGGGTACAGAGTTTCAGTTTTGCAAGATGAAAAGAGTTCTGGAGATGGATGGTGGTGATGGTTGCACAGCAATATGAATGTATTTAATGCCACTGAACTGTACACTTAAAAATGGTTAACATAGTAAATTTTACGTCTATATTACCACAATAAAACAATTTTAATGCCATATCTGCTATGTCCTTATTTCATTTGCATTCTTTGTGAGGTTGACTGTCTTTTCATTTGTTTGTAATCCATTTGTATGTCTTTCCTGTGAACTGCCTTTTCACATCCTTTGCACATTTTGTGTTGGTTGAATTTTTTTCTTATTGAATTGTAAAAGCTCTTTATAAATTAAAAATAGACTTTTGTCTGTCATGTGTTAAAAATATTTATCATTTGTCTTTTGACTTTGCGTCTTCTTCTTTTTTTTTTTTTTTTTGGTATGTTTGTGGCTTTGATTATGTTTTTGCTACGCAGAAATTTAAAATTTTAAGTAATCAAATTTATCAGGTTTTGCCTTATGGCTTTGGTCATTTTGCTTAGAAAGTCCCTCTCTACTGCAAGATTACCAAAAAGACTCCTTTGTTTTTCTTCTAGTAGTTTTATAACTTAAATTTCTATGTTTAATCTTGGTTCTGTCTGGACTTTATTTTTTTTCATTCCCTTTTCTTTTTAATTAAATTAATTAATTTTTTATACAGCAGGTTCTTATCAGTTATCTATTTTATACATATTAGTGCATACATGTCAATCCCAATCTCCCAATTCATCCCACCACTACCCCCCCAGACTTTATTTTTGATTGAGGAAATGAAGGAAGTGTTTAAATAGTTTTCTGCCTGCTAGTTTGTCCCTTATTGAATAGTACCTTTCCCCCCAGTGATCTGAAATGCCAGCTTTACTATATACTAATTTCTCTTTAGTGTTTGAGCCTGTTTCTGGACTTTCTCATCAGTCCACTGGTTGGTCTTTCTGGGAATGTGCCGGTATTGACTTGTTTTAATTACTGAAACTCTACAATACATTTTAATATCTGGGAAGATATACTATCGATTTAGAGATGTCCACTGTTGTTTCAAGTATGCTGGTCCTATTTCTCCAACTAGACGATAAACTCATTATTTTACACTTCTGATTCTTCCAGGGCCCTCAAAATAGTGCTGAGAACATGACAGGTGGTTAATAAATATTTGATTCTTGAAAACAAACTTCCAAATTCCTAATTCTGATTTTCTCCACCCAAATGAAGTACTAAGAGCTGAGAGTGATGACGCCTCTACACCTGGATTTCTAACACGGTCACGAATGTGTCTCTTGCTGTGGCCAGTGGACTGATGTAGCCTTTGTGCCCAAGGTGGGTAGGATGTGTGGGTCCCTCTGAGGAGCAATGCAGCAATGCAATAGAATTGACCTTGTTTGAGCCCTGGCTTTGCAACTAACTAGCAGTGTCACCTTGGGCAGGTTACTTACTCTCACTAAACCTCTGCTTCCTCATCTGTAAAATGGGGATAACAAGTAGTAAAGATAAAATGAAATGCGATTTTGCAAAGCTTCTGGTACAGTGCCTGGTACTTCAATGAAAGCTTCTGTTATTAACAGTAGGAGCAGTTGTCGTAATAGTAATAGGAATTTTTAAAAGTTGTTCCACTAGAATTTACTGAGTTTGCAGAGAAATATATAAGAAACCCCCTAATTACCAGACTTTGGACCCAGGACTCTGAAGTAGCAAAAGCTGCCTCTGATAAAAGAGAAAATGATAATGATACTCAAACTTGGCTGACCACGTACCAGATGTCAGGCACCAGGTGGCCTGGTTTATGAGACATCATCACAGTTAATTCTCACGATGGCCCACTGAGGTTGGGAGATGCCTTCACAGACC
The DNA here is from genome assembly GCF_011762595.2 of Tursiops truncatus. NCBI lineage: Eukaryota > Metazoa > Chordata > Mammalia > Artiodactyla > Delphinidae > Tursiops > Tursiops truncatus. The sequence continues at coordinate 11,918,870 of NC_047041.1, forward strand.
TGATCCTACAGAGCTGTACACCCTCGGCAGTACCTGCGGGCTCCCCAGCTCCTCAGGCCTCCTGGCCTGACCAGGGTAAGAGAAGCAGCACTGCACAGGGGGAGAGCACTGTCTCTGGAGGTACTTTCCAACTTACCCGAGCCACCTGCCTTGGGAAAGTCACTGAATCACTCTAAGCTTCAGTTTCTTCCTCTAGAAAATGGGACTATTAATGGTGCCTACTTTACAGGGTTGCTGTAAAGTTACAGGAGTCAATGAGTGAGGACTCATATCGCACTTAGAATAGTGCCTGGCACGCAGACGGAGCTAAATACCTGCTATGCGTTTGTTATTTGCTTCTCTTACCCTCACCACCCAGTGCTCCACTTTAAGTCCCCCATTAAGGGACTGAAAGAATGACAAATTCAGCTGAAAGAATTTTAAGGATGGGTTAGTAATTAAGACAATCGGCCTCCCTTTCCCCCCACCCCGCCCCAAGTCTGTTTGTTCAACTTGGGTGAAGGAGTTTTCCAATGCATTTGCAAAGAAGGTAATTGAGTAATAAATTATCCCATTGATAGGAAGAGCCAATATCATTGAAAAACAACAGCATTCTACCTTGTTACCAATAAAGCGTACATTTAACGGGCAGTTCTGGGTTAATCCTTTTTCTCCTGAAAACACCATTCTCATATCTCAACATGTGAGTGTTGAAATGGATTAATTCTTAGTAGAAGTGGGGGGTGGGCAGAGGGATGCTGTTCTGCCCTTGCTTCTCAGAGATTAATGTCATGTCAGATATGGTTACAAACAACTGTATTCAAGGCAGCCTGTGTTCACTGATCTCTCAGATTGAATTGGCTGAGTTAGGACTCCATCTCCCACGGCTTTTCTCTGTTCTGAAATTCAAAATGGAAAACTAAGCTGTCTCCAACTGTGTCCGCCCCCCCAATCTCCACCCACACGCCGTCTTTAAAGTATAATTTCTTTCTCTTATTTTAGCTTTTCTTTTTGCCAGTCACCACCACCACCTCTTCAGGAGCTCTCTTTTGGATCTTGGCCCCTGTCCTGAAATGCCAAGGTGGGGGAAGGTCTATCCCTCTCGTGGTAAGGACGCTTGGCCTGGGCCTTGCTGGCAGGCAGCTATCTAGGCCCGGATGGGGCCCATGGCCAAGGGTGAGGCAGGACAGACTCTGCTCTGAGTGCCTTGGATGGAACTCCCTGTGACGGTGTATAGAGTAGGCAACCGATGTCTGGACAGAACTTTGAAGAGGGGAGAGGAAAAGTTGCTGGTGGAGGGGACAGACAGACAAGAAAAATAGTTTTTATATGCATTATGAAGGGTATCCGTTTCCCAAACTGTTTCCCCATCCTGCACCAGTTTCAGCCCCGTGAGTCCAAGCTGCATAGAAGTAGGGGACCTTCCTCCTCAAAGGTAAGGTCATAAGGGCTTACGAACTTGCTTCCTTTTCTTTCCTGTGAGTGACAAAAATTGATATCCATAAATTAAGGTGAGACTTCCTGGAATTAGCCTCCTCTAAAAACAGCTCTTCCCTACGGTCTCCCTGCCCATTGCAGCTGGAGGAAATGGATGTGGGCATACACTACCCCTCGCTCCCCATCCCAGCCACGCCACACAGCAGTGCAGTCGCCGTGGCATGGCCACAGGAAAAGAGGGAACGCCCTGTAGCAGGTCTCAAGAGGCAGCAGGCAGTGTCTCCTCCCTAAAACTGTCTCCCCGTCCTGCCCATCTTTAGGTCCCTGTGTCTACAGCCTGGTGTGCTGATTTAGAGGAAGGCAAGCTCTCTCGCCCCACTGAGCTCACCCCAGGGAATCCAGAGTAGCTCTAGACATTTATCCAGACCCTGACGTTTTTATAGGCATATTTATTTTACTAAAGTCACCAGAGGCCAATTAGTCTGGACAGTCACTCCTACTGGCATCGCTCCCCCCAGCCCCTCACTCAGGGACTGAGCATGGCTGAAATGGCATCTTTCCCCCCGCCCCCACTTCCTCCCACCCTGTCCTCCCAATCGACATGAATCCAGTTATGTGGGATGTAAATGAACTGTGTGAGCATTAAACGACAACACTGTTTCTGGTTTTTTATCCAAATCTCCCTTTCCCAGGATGAAAAGGGAGTTTACTCTCCGGGACCCCTGCTGGATCACTTATTTAGAGCTCTTTGCATTCAGCATCCATGCGTAGCCTTTTTCATACAGTTAGGCCTAAAAAAAATTTGCTATAGCTAATGAGATTGAGATGGGAAAATAGACCAAGGCAGATTGGCCAAAGACCAATACTGGTTTCTCTTCCCCGTCTTTTCCTATTGTGATGTGCTAAATGCAGACAAATTATTCCACTGTGAAGCGTATGAGCTGAGGGCAGGAGCTTTGGGGCTGGAAGGTCAAACCCTGACTTTGCCACTGAGATAGTAGGACCTTAGGCAAATTACTTAACTCCTCTGAGTCTCAGCTTCTCCCTAATTGGGTTATGGAGGAACAAATGTTGATAAAGTGTGGAGCACTGGGCTTGGCTCAAAGCGAGCCACGAATGTTAACGATACCACTTAACATGCATGGAGTGTGCTAGGCTTTCAGTTACCCAGTTTGATCCTCCTGACGTTTCTGTAGCATAAAGAGTGTAGGCAGAGCATTATCAGGGGGAAACTAAGGACCAGGGAGGAAAAGTGAAATGCTTCAAAGTCACACCGATCCTTAAGGACAGAGCAAGGCTAGAATCCAGGAGCTCTAGCTCTTTCTCTTGTTTTTCATTGAGATGTAGCTGATGTGCAATATTAATGTTAATTTTAGGTGTATCTAATTCTTTTTCCAATGCTTTTAACATTCTGCTATATTTCATCAACGCAGAGACGGATATATGACATATATGAATCAAATAGAAAAACACACTAAGAGAAAGTGTATAAATTATCAGTACACTTAATGATGGGTCCATGAGGTTCTAGAACAAAGCAATCTACTAACTCACTCTTCCCTCAATTCGTCCTTTGTTAGAATCTTACTGTGCCCTTGCTGAGCCCAAAGGCCATGTGTGCTGCTCTGTGCTTTATGTATGTGATCTTATTTCGTCCTCAGAGGAATACAGGGAATAAGCGGTATTAACCCCACTTTACAGATAAGAAAACGGAGGCTCCAGGCGGTTCAATCTCTTGTTTCAGGGAACAAACTCAATTCCAAAGTGCATTTCCTGAAATTGCCCCACTCAGCTTGCTCTGACTTGTACTGGATGACCGGCCTGCCCACACCAATCAAGATGGAAGGAGAGACAACGGGAAGGACTCACAGCAGGACGTGTAGTTCCTCCAGCCGGTCACTGCGATCCCCTGCGTCTGGCACGTGCTGGCGTAGTTCTGCAGCCAGCTGCAGGCGGTCTGCACGGCGCCGCCATCGATGCAAGAGTCAAACAGGCAGTTCTTGTAGAAGAAAGCGGGGTTGACCTTGCTGTGACACTTGGTGAAGCCTGCGTTCTGGTTGGGGATCAGGCTGCAGAGCTGCTGCACTTTGGAGAAACCTTCCACTTTGGCACAGGAAGGGCAGCGGTCGCCACAGCCAACCTGGCAGAAGGTGTCCCTCTTCACCCAGCTCTGTCCAAACTCATTGACGCTGGAGGCCAGCAGACCCATGGGCATCTCCAGGTCATCTTCGGGGTTGCCGTTATAGCGGCCACACAGGCCGTAGGTGATGTTCTGCATGCCCCGAGGGACCGTGATGGACAGGAAGGTCTTCCAATCATACACAACCTTCAGGCCAAAGTCAGTTTCCACCACCACATGGAAGCCAAAGGAAAAGATGTTTATCTTCCCTTGTCCCAACTTCAGGGGCAGATAGAGCCGTTCATTGTTGACCTGCAAGAGCAAGAGGGTCGGCACAGACAATACAGGTGGCCCAGGCAGCCCCGCCCCGCTCTTCTAATGATTAGCCTCTGAGAGGCAGCCCCACGGGGGGTTGGAGCAGTTGAATGAAATCTTTGCATTTAGTGTTGTTTCTGTCCCTCAACTATTATTATTAGGATTTGAACACTTAAATGACTATCCTTTGTACACGAATATACCTATTTATTTCAGTGCCTTCTGTTTATAGCATTATTCCCTCCAGGAGTTCAAATTGTTTTCTCCAAGGTAATGAGAGGGTAATAAGAATTCAATTAAAGTTTAGACTAAAATACCCAAACCTAAAACTCTTGTGTTTCTATTTCCAGCTTTACTGTGGATTTCTCTTAGACAAGCCCCAATTTATTAATTCCTCTAGGATCTTCTTTTTCCTGAGGAATGACTTGATTTTGCTGGTGCCTCTGCCTAGGATGCCGTTCTTTACCTGCCAATATCCTTCTCATCCCCCAGACCCTGCTCAAATGTCGGCTCTTCTATAAGGCAAGATTTTCGGAGCTGGTGGTCAGGAAGAATCACTCCCTCGTCTGGGCAACCAGAACATGTTACTTATACTTCTCTCGTGTTCTCCTGCACCTCTGGCCAAGATCAAGCACGTGTACCCTGCTACTGAAGCACACATCGCATCTGTCTTATATTACAGCTGGCTGTCTACACCTCTGTCTCCACTACACGGTTAGGAGCAACCTGAGGGCAGGGACCACACTTTATTGATCTATACGGCCACCTTCCCCTCACCCGCTGCTGGGCGCCCAGCACAATGGAGACGGCACTGGATGCATGTTTCCTCCCGCAGATTTTAACTTCAGAAAACAAGGAAATCCCTTAAGTCAAACTCCGGAACTGCACGGCCCTTGAACCATTTTGATGCAGGTGAGCCAAATCCTGCAGCCCTTGGCTGGGTGAGTGCTTGATGGAAAACAGACTGTTGTGAGGGCTAAGAGGAGAGCTGGGCTTCCTCCTGAAAGAAGAAGGTGGCTGCCCACAGGGTGGTGGTCGTAGATTGCTCCCTGCCAGGAAATAACCCCGCTCCTGACCTCCTTAATCTCTCTCCCATCTGACACCCCTGCCCCCAGCCCCACTGCTACCACCTTAGTTCAGACTCTCATCACCCTCCACCTTGACTCTTGAATATGCCCCTGACTGGTCTCCCTACCCCGGTACTGCCCCCCTCCTCCAGCCACTCACCACTGCCTCTCCAATATTTTTTAATGCAATTGAAAGCAATTAATTAATACTTAAAACCCCCTGCATAGCTTGAATAAAATGTGGGGTACGCTTAGCACATGGTACAGGGCTCTCCAGGAGCTGGCCCCTGCCTCTCGGGCCCAACCCACTCACTTCCTCCACCCCAGCCATACCCAGCACTTTGCTGCTCCCCAGATGGACCGAGCTGCCCCGTTCCACGTGCCGTTTCCTTTGCTGCGAGTGTGGTGGTGCCTTCTGTGTCCATCCTTAGCAGTTGTGATTGTGAGTTAACGATAACTCGCAGCTGGCCTTGGCCAAAAGGGGGGCCCTTGGCCCAGGAGGTTATGACACCCCCATCCAGCCCCACCCCCACCTAAGGGCAGCCCTCGGCCAATGACTGACCAACACGGGGGACCAACTCTGTGCGCACGTCATGCACCAGAGCTCCCGGTGGCCCAGGCTGATGTCCAACTTAGACCACATCCTCGCTGAGCTCTCTGCCCTTGGTTCTTCCCTCACTTTCAGGAATCCCCACCTCAGACTCTGCCTCTAGGGAACCAACCTAAGACAGCAATGGTGTCCTTCCCCCATCCTCTCTTTCTCTGGGGCAATTTTCACCCTTCAAATTTCAACTCAGCGATCTCCTTGCCTATGAATATTGCTCCAGGCAGAATTCACTCATTCATCCAGGAGCCATCAGTTTGGCACTACTGTGCACCAAGCGTCGTGCTCAACGCTGGAATAAAGCATAGGGCTCTTTCCCTAGGAGCTCACAGGCATGTGGCAGAGACAAGTACATAAACAGGTAATAATAACATCATCTGATGAAAGCAACGATAGAGATAAATAGATGCACAGGCACCAGACTCAGCCTGGGGACAGAATCAGGGATGCCCGCAGAGGATGGTGCCCACATCCGGTCCTGAAGGCTAAGTGATGTTGTCCAGTCAAGATAACTAATAAGGACCTGCTGTAGAGCACGGGGAACTCTACTCAATACTCTGGAATGGTCTATACGGCAAAAGAATCTAAACAAGAGTGGATATATGTATATGTATAACTGATCCACTTTGCTGTACAGCAGAAACTAACACAACATTGTAAAGCAACTATACCCCAATAAAAATTTAAAAAATATAAACACTACTATATATAAAATAGATAACCAACAAGAACCTACTGTATAGCACAGGAAACTCTACTCAATATCTTGTAATAACCTATAATGGAAGGGAAAATGTAAAAAAAGACTATATATATATATATATATATATATATGTGTATGTATATATACATGTACACACACACGCACATATATGTATGTATAACTGAATCACTTTACTGTACCCCTGAAACTAACACAACATTGTAAATCAACTATATTTCAATAAAAATTAAAAACAAAACAAAACAACAACAAAAAATGAAGGAATGAGAGTGAAGAAAAGGGAATCCCAAGAAAAGGGTGTAGCCTGAGCTGAGGCCAAGAGGAGGGGAAATGCCTAATAAATATGAGGAATTACAGCAATTAAATGATGCTGGAGCATAAAATGTGACCTCGGGGATGATGGGAGATGAAGATGGAGAGGCGGGGAGGGCCTGGACCACGGAGGGCCTCGTCTGTAACGTCCCATGAAATCAAACCTGAAAAAGACTCATTCATTTTTCAAAGAAGAAGTCGCCAGTGATCTTAGTAAGAGAACTTCAGTAGCGTGGTGATACCAGAGGCTAGGTCGCAGAGGTTAAACGGCAAACGGGGGATATGGAAGCAGAGATGTCTCTCTCCGGGAGTCTGGTAGGAAAGGGGAGGAGAGGGATTGGTTAGAAGAGGGATTGGATTGAATCGGGGTCAAGGTTTATCTTAGAACGAATATGTTTATGGGTTGAAGAGAAAAGCCCAAGACACAGGAGGGGGAGGAGATGAGAGACAGGCAAGAGGCTGAGAGGGCCAAAAAGGGATGGTGTAGGTGGAGAGTGGCCATGGAGAGGGGAAGAGATAATTCGTTCTCTGGAAAGAGGACAGGAGGTGAAGAGGGCGTGGTGATGGGTCATTTCAGAGACAGCATGGAGGGGGGAAGAGGAAGAGGGAGATCGTGCCTGGTGAGCATAACTTTCTCACCTGGGAGGCCCAGAGACAGAGAGCTCAGGTGTGCAAAGTCACCGAGGGAAGCAGAGGCCGTGGGGACTCCCACGAGCCTTGACAACTCGCACGAATAAACTAAAGCCTGAGCACCCAAGGGCTCACGCGTGCTGGCTGGCTTTTCCTCCTGAGTTTCTCCGCATTCTCTGTTCCTGGCTACTGGGTGTCAAGGAGGGAGCGATACCTTGGAGAGGCCATGTGCCTGGATTACAGCTCAAGGCCTTCGAGTCCTGTCACTGCCCAGGAGCACCTGGGAAAGGAAGGCCTCGACGCAGACAGGCCTGCCCAGCTTCTCCCTGTCTCTCAGGCCCCAGGAATGCGACCTCCACCCCTACATCACTGCCCTGTCTGTCCCTGTGAAACGGAGGGAAAGAGAGAGGCAGAGGAAGGGAGGGGTGGATAAGGATGGATGGAAGAGGCCGGCGCAGAGGAGGAAGAGAGCAGGGCATGGGGATGGGTGGGGGAAATGTGTTTCTAATACTGAAGTATTGGAAATAAGGCCACATATTCGCTTTTCAGTAGCGAGCTTTCCTTTAAACAACTGGCTTTGATTGCCGCTACAGCTGTTCTTCAGCTGTTCTGAGGCCCCCTTCACACCCCCGCCCTGGATCTCCACTGACGTTTCCTTGTCCTAGGACGCCCTCTGCCTCTTTCACGGCCTGGCCAATGGATGCCTTCAGGGCTCAGGTCTGGATCATCTCTTGCAGAAGCCTTCCCTCCATCCCCCCAGGCGGCTCAGGCAACCTGTTCTCTCATGACACACCCCCCTTCCCCACTGCACGTCACATTTTTCTGGAACTTCACATCACGCTGACGTTCCCTGCAAACACGTCTGTCTCTCCCACTAGACCCTGAGTTCCCTTAGGACAGAGGCCTGTTTCTGACTCACGTTTCTACCCGAAGGGCTTGGCACAGAACAGCCTGTCAATGCAAGCCCGTCAGATGCAACTGAGCCAGAGTGATGCTCAAAGCTTCCCTCTTCTCTCATGGCCACGGGGTGGGCAATCAGTGAGAAAAACACCAGCTCTGGAAGGTCCTGAGAGCCTGCCCCTTGGCCTGGACCATGCAGGACCCGGCTGTGCAGAAGCCTGAGGGAGATGGAGGAGAGAGGCCGTCTCTATGGAGCTCGGGCTGTGGACGGCTGAGGCGTGGGCTCTGCGGTGCCCGGGAGTGGCTCACCTCTGTCGCTCACCCCTACTCCCTGGCTGGTATAAACATAGCATATTTATTTCTAATTTCCCTCGGCTTGGTGGGTTTCCCCACATCCTCAGTACTGCTTAATGCCGAGAAAGGTCAGAATCACAGAGGGACCCGGTGTCCCAAGGAGTCACTTCCATGTCACCTCCGTTTTTGCAAGCACCAGCAGTGACCCGGGCTCTGTGCTGTGTTTTGCCTGGCGCTCCACCGCGCGCTGTCATTATGACGGCCGTTATTCTTCTCTCAGGGAGAGATGGTGACTAATAATAACATCATGGGAAAAACAAACGCAAATCATTGAACAAGCAGATCCTGCAATGCATATTAATAATTCAAAGTAAATGCTAAATCTATCCCCTAGGCCCCAGAAGAAAAGAACCTTCAAGCATCCTGAACTTGGTCTTTCTGTCAGAGATCTGAAAGCTGTACACTCTATTCCCAGCTTGGGCATTTTGGACATCTGGTGACCTAGAAAGAAGAGCCCTGGAAAGGGTCCCCCCACCCCTTTAATCAATTCCTCCTTCATGCCCATTACTCTCTAATTACTCCCTGTTGTAGATTGAATTGTGTCCCCCCAAAAGGTATATTGAAGTCTTAACCCCCAGGACCTGTGAACGTGACCTTATTTGGAAATAGGGTCTTTGCAGATGTAATCATTAAGATGAGATCATGCGGGGAAAGGGTGGGCCCTCAATCCAATGACTAGTATCCTTAAAAGGAGAGAGAGATTTGGCACAGAGGGACGAAGGCCATGAAAATACGGAGGCAGAGACTGGAGTTATGTTGCCACAAGCCAAGGGTCACCTACAACCACCAGAAGCTGGAGGAAAGCCTGGAACAGAGGTTCCCCTAGGACCTCGGGGGGAGCATGGCTCTGAGGACACCTTGGTTTAGGACTCCTGGCCTCCAGGACTGTAACAGAATAGGTTTCTGCTGTTTCAGGCCACCTAGTCTGTGATGCTTTGTGACAGCAGCCCTAAGAACCAATAGACCCTTCCCTCCGCATTTCTTTGTGGGAGGAAGAAACCAGCTGTGTAGTTCTCATGGCTCTTGACTTTAGGCGTGAGTGCATCTCATGAGACACGTGCCTGGAAGGTGAGCTGACCCAAAGGGAGGGAAACACCTGGTGAGAGAAGAGAATCAGCCACTGGGGAGGAGAGAAGGGAGAGCAGGAAAAAGAACAAGTGTTCATGCAGGTCCAGTGTCTATATGTGAAAATAACTGGGTCAGAAAACATGGGTAGCCTCAGATGTCTATATACCTAAACCTTGACAGCGTGTAACACAAGGCAGAAAATACGCTTTCAGAGTACACTGGATGGGACAGGGCCTGTTAACAGATTATATTTTAGAAGAAGAAAAAAACCTGAAAGGTAGAAAGGTGGAAAAGTGTTGAATGTCACAGAGATAAGGAACAATATCCAAAATTATAAATCTAAGGGCAGAAATATGTCAGAGGAGGAGCAAAGGAGAAAAGGGCAAATATGATGAAGCCACAGGGACAAAATGATTGATGTGTTTGTTTTAACACAATTGATGAAAATGGAGGAGAGGGAAGTGATTGTAAGAGCGACTTTGACTATCTGGACATCTGTTGGAAACCTTTTGTGGCTAAAAGCAAGGCATCTGATACACTCCTAACCTGTCCAGGTGCCAATTTCATCTCTCAAATTGCTAAAGAAGTGACGAGCAGCAAAATGAAAGTCGTAGGAACCTTGGAAGAAAGGGCTTATTATGTTATCTCCTTCGTTCATTTGACAAATGCTCTGAGTGTCATAGCACACAGTATATTCATTTAACATAAAGATGGATTATGTGTGGTTCCTGCCCTCAAGGAGTCCACTATGAATATTGAGTGAGCTGGACATGAACATCATGGAAAAATACAGCATGATTAATGCCATAAATGATGGAGGAACCAACTGTTAGGTGAAACACAGAGGGTACCAATGGCAGTTTGGGTAAAATACCCAAGAAAAGGAAGAAGAAGGTTCATAGTGAGACTTCCATCTTAGATGCTAAGAAGGCACACTTTCCAGTAAACGTGAAAGGGAGGACAGTTTAAGAAGCTCAGAAACCTCTCTTTGTCAGAGAAGGGGGTTAAAGGAAATTCTAAGGAAGGAAAGAAATCAGCAGAGTTGCCCAAGGAAGTCTTTAACAGCTCAGACTTTGAAAGGGAATGTATATGAGAGGAAGAGGAACCTCCTTAGAGATAAATTACACCGCAGACCTGGGAGGATGGTGTTAAAAGGTTGACATCCTAAGTCAGCTCCTCCAAAATGCTAAAGCAGTGGCTTGCTGGTGTCCCAAGTGTTGCTCAGGGCGGGCCCTTGGGGGAGGGGTGGCCAGCCTGTGGCTGCAGCTGACATCCTCAGGCTGGACTCGGAATGCATGGAACTCCTCAGCCCCTACCTGCTCCTGTCTTCATGGCCAAGGGAGTGAAAAGTAAGAAGACTGCAAGGGAGCCCCAGGGTGCTCCAGATGTGGACAAGACTCCTGAACTCCCAGGTCCCCTGGGAGCGAAAGGGAGACTGAAAGAGGCAGCAGGAGGCCCAAGGAGGCAAATATTTTGATCTCAGCTAAGGGAAGGAGGTGGGTTAGACAGCAGTACCACATATTGACGCCTAGTCCATGCTAGGTGCACATTCTCGTATACACACAGCGACTGTCTGAGGCCGCTAGTGTAGCCAAGCTGGGACTCCATCTAGGTCTGTGCCGTCTCCAACACACTCTGCCACAATATGAAAGGCACCACTCCTAGAGCTGGCTCTGTTCCTAATTTGGTGCCTGTGACTTGGGTATTTTTCTCTCTGAGGGCCCTGTTTCCTTATCTGTAAGATAAAGTGATGGGAAGTCTCCAGGGCCCCTCTGTGCTCTAACATCCTCTGCTTTTCCTTGGATTCTGGACCTGCCTGGTTCAGCTGCAGCCTGACTTGCTGACCCGGGACCCCTATCCTCACATCCCCACGGCTCCCCTCCTGGGGTCTGGCCTGTGACCGCTCACCAGCACCGTGTGCTTGTAGGCCCTGTGAATCACGATGCTGTAGCCCAACACGGTCACGTCCACCTGCTTGACCCACAAGGCCAGCGACGGGTCCCGGTCCTCGTTCTTGGCTGTGACGACGAACTTGGGGAACGTGTCTGAGCTCGGCCTGCTTCCTGTGGTGCACAGGATGAGCGGGCAGCTGGTCTGGAAGTCAAAAGGGTAGCCGTCAAAGGTCAGGTAGTGGCCGTAGCCCGAGACGATGCAGGAGGCGTCGGTGCGGGCCTGGCAGTAGTAGAGGCCGCCCTCCTCCATGCAGTACTCGTCACCCTTGCAGGGGATGTTTTCACAGTGGACGCTGTTGTCTGTGCCATTGCAGTAGCAGAAGATCTGGCAGTCCAGGTCCACCCAGAAGGTCTCATTGGTGGCAAGTTGGTGTCCCTCAAAGTTGCAGCCACACTCGCTCCGGGGGACGCACTGGCTGCCTTGCAGGGCATAGCCCTCGTCACACTGACACCCCTCGGAGCAGCTGTCCACACAGATGGGGCCCAGTGCCAGGGTCTCACAGGTCTCTGTACACATCATGCACTCCTCGAAATGGCTGTTCTCCGGGCATTCCAGAGCTGAGGGTGGGCGAGGAGGAGATGGGATTGAGAAAGGGACAGAGGTCAGAGACAGAGTCTGTGTACACTCATTGGTATGCATGGGTGTGTGCATGTGTGTGCACAGTGTGCGTGCACGTGTGTGCGTGCAGGTATATAAGCTGCATGTGACTTATCTGTCCAGCACGGTGAGCTCAGCAAATGCCATGTGATCGGCACCACTGCCATCCTCATTCGGGGTGATCCGCAAGGCTCAGCGAGCCCCTCACTCACGTGCTCCTCTAGTGCACTTAGCTTTTCAAGTAGGAGATTCTGAGACGATGGGCCTGTTTTGAGCACCTGTGGCACACCAGGCACTGTTCTAGGCATCTTAGTGTAATTTTCTCAACGATCTGGATGGTAAGGACAGTCATATCACCCCTGTCTTATAAGTGAGGAAACTGAAGTTCAGTGACTTAATCCAGCTGATAAGTACTGGAGAGAGATTCGACTCTGCATCTCCCGACTCTGAGTCTCCTGACTCAAAGAGTCCGGAAAGAGAGTTCTGGAAGGAACAAGTGCTCTGAGGCTGCAGAGACCTGTGGGTACCATCTCTGAGCTTCAGTTTCTTCTCTTATTAAATAAGCACAGTACTTACCTAGGACTGCTGTTCTGAGGATTAATAACCTAATATATCAAGCCCACAGTAGGGTCTCAATAAACACTGCACCCTTTCCCTTCTTACACTTCCCTCCATTACAGATAGGTTTCATGGAGGTGTTTCTACTCTACATGTTGGACCTTCCCTGTGTCTTTCATCTCTCTGTTCCTGGTATCCTCTGACCCCTTCCATCTCCTCACTGACCTCAGCACATGGTCCTGCCCACCTCCTTTATTCACACCCTTTGCCCCTCCTGCACGGCCTTCACACAGCCAAATCCTACCCATCCTCCCAGTTTCATTTCAAGTCACTCTTCTGCCCAGAAGCCTTCCTTGATAGATCAAGACTGTGCGTCAGTAAGCACAGCACATACAATAACGGCGCATGCGGCTCACCATGGAATTCCGTGTAACTTCCCATGTCTCTTTATTATTTTTGTTTGTCAAAACTTGACGTGAGCCGGGATGAACCCAGGAATACAGGAGAAATCTACCCACAGGTCTGTGTTCTCTAAAGATCTGTGAACGTCGTCACCGTCTCCTGGGAGTTTAAGATCTTGCCTTTAAGGCTTTCTTTAGGTCTTACGCATACGATCCCTCCTTAAGAGGGTTTTATAATCCAAGGACACAAAGGACACTGTAGAGAAATTGCATGGCAATAATAGTTCCGCCCACAAGTACCAGCTCAACAGCTCTGCCCTATGGACTGAAAGCCAATCTTTTTCCCTCTGGGCTAAAGGACTGTCTCCACCTCCACTGACTAGTTGTAGGCTAGTTCGGCACTGATTAAATATGTCTGTATAGAGCGATTTTCACATTTGTCTCTAAATTATGAATGTTATAACACTGACTGCAGGTTTATGGTGATAGCAAATAACATGACTTATTTAAATGGCTCTCGTTTTATGACTTATCGTGTTGTCTGAATGTGTCTGAAAGTCTGGAACATGCAGACATGAAGTAATAAAACTTCCCCTGGCTCCTGAAATGCCTCTGAAATTACTTAATTGGGCAGCCTGGCTCTGCCAGCGAGAGCTGGTTAAAAATATCTGAACACAGAAGCAGTGGTTGCCTCTCTCCAGGTCCAAAGAAGATTGTGTTCCTGATTTGCAGCTGTCACTCAATCCAATCCCCACTCTGCAAAACCCTGACCAGATTAACCCCTTAGTACCCAGAGACTTGATTAATCAAGTGTGAGCCCTGGCCCTCCACCCGAGGAAGCCATGCTCCACGTGGCTGCTTCCGTCCACAAGTCTCTCTCTAAAAAAGGCACTTACGAGCGTTTGCTCCAGCTCTTCAGGCCCCGATGAAGGATGGGGAGAAGTGATTCTCAGCAGGCATCGCACCCGGAAAAAGAGGGAATCACTGTCATCCCGCCACACGTCCTTCGCATGAGCCATGCCACCAAGCTGTGCTCCGCGCAGTACAAAAAAACCAACCAGAGACACTTCCTGCTGGGTCGGAGTTCATAGTCTAAAAGCATGGCACAGACACGGCCTGGCAACAAAATGGATTTGGTATGGGGCAGACTCTGTAATCCTGTAATATGAATGAACTGTAACTAGAAAGTTGAGTACAGGAGCAGGGGCAGAGATCAGTTTAGACGAGCTAGAGGTGGGGCAAAAGAGGATGTGGGAAGTGGGTTAAAGAGAAGGCTTTGGGAAAGCATTCTAAGGTCCCACTAGATGTGGTGGTCAGTAGGAACCTTGGAGCCTCCCTCCCTTTAGGTGACTTTATGAATAGAGCATGCTTCCAGAATTCCACTGCAGATTCACAGCCTCTGTTACTAATCCCTCCCCAGTGTGGCTAGGGTCACCAGGGATATAACCGCCCAACTCTGAGATGATATTCCATATGCTCCTCTGGACTTCCGGTGCTCAGAAACCAGAGCATTATTTTTAAATAACGATATGGGGGGGGGGGGGGGGAGGCGGGGGGGATATTCTTAGCTCTGTCTAAGACGTTACTATTGCAAAGGCTTAGAGGCAAGGTAAGGATACCCCAATAGCAATGGGTAAGCCTCATCCAGACCATAGCTTCTAATAACATTCCCCACCAAAATGAATCATGATTTTTCGGAGTGATGGTTGATTCTAGGCTGGGGCAGGGAAGGTTAAGAGGTGATGTGAAGCATCTCGTTAATCTAGAAAGTAAGGAAACGACAGAGGCATATCCGAAGAACGTAGGAGGCGACTGGAAGGGGAACCCACAGGCCAAATCTGTCATAAGGTTAATGCCAAAATAACAAATGTGATATGAAACATAAACCATTGAAACAAACAGGAGTCTGTGTGTCCATGTTGATAAGATAGATAGATGATTGAGGTAAATAAATAGATGGATGGATGGGTGGATGGATGATAGATAGGGGACAGGCAGGCAGAAGAGATAGGAGGGCTCTTGCTTACAGTAAAATGACATCTGCTGACGGGTACAAGTGGAGAGAGTGCTGGAGCTGTAAACTGTCAGCATGTGATCGTCATGCTGGAGATCAGCACAAGCAAAAGTCCTCAGCGGGCACTAAGCCGAGGAGGGGGATCGTGATGACAAGCGGCAGCGGCATGGTCTTAAAGCACTTCCCCACAGACTGCCCATCAGTCACAAGACAGAAACGGAGCGACACAGAGTGGTGATATCTGACAACCCCTGACCAGGGGATCAACGTGCCCATCACCAGTGAGAGGAGGCTGAACAGAGTGTGCCCCACATGGGACCTGGTACCATGAGGAAAACATGCCTCTCCTGTGCAGGGGGCTGGGGGGGATGCAGAGCAGAACCCAGCCATGGCGGAGCACCAAATCCAAAGGGAGGGCCATTCTATTTCACAAGGGGCGAGACTGTAATCTAAACATGACAAGATCACAAGAGACAAAGAGGCTAAGGAATTGTTCCAGACTTAAGGAAACCAAAGAGACATGACAGCTAAATGCCCCATGTGGTCGCGGACTAGATCTGCACTGAGGGGTAGGGGAAAGCCATAAAGGACACGACTGGGTCAACGGGCAAAACTGAAGTGGATATTAAGTTATCGCATCAGTGTTAAATTTCCTAAACTCAGTAACTGTACTGTGCTGTGAAGGAGTGTCTTGATTCTAAGGAAATATACACTTAACGTATTTAGGGGCAAAGGGGCATGATGTCTGCAACTTCCCTTCAAACAGAGAGTCAGTGAGAGAGAATGACAAAGCAAACAGGGCAAAATGCTAACAACAGGTCATCTGAGTAAAAGCTATATAGATATTCTTGTAATCCTTCTGTAACTTTAAAATTATTTCAAAATAAAAAGTTAAAAAAATAAACAAACTTAGGTAGGAAGAAATATAATGGAAGAGACATAACCAGATGTAAAGGATGGAATCTCAGTGGTAGCGCTGGTCTTCGTGAGGGCCGACCTTCTTGGTGGGGAAGGGGTGGGAGATGTGGTCCAGGTGGGGCAGTCCTGCCTCCAGGCCTGGGTCCCGCCCTCAGCCACTTCTCCTTCTACCCTTCCATTTACTCCTCCCCCTGGGCTCGCCCAGAACCGAGGGGATTATATGTCTCGTCTTCCCAGCAATTATTCTCATTACTATAAGTACTGCTGAGAGGGGTCAGATACTCTGGGCGCAAAATGAACAACCAGGCCCATGGGACTCTCTCAAGAACCATTGTCAGGTTTGCCCTGGGGAGCGGGGCTAATCTCTACTCCGGGAAAGGCACCCTGACTGATCACCATGTGCTGAAATGAATGCGGTCCTGCCTTGCCAAGAGAGAAGGCGCCCACTGAGCCATCACAAAGATTTCCTGTCCTTTGACATGATGTGTTCCCTCTGCTAGATATAACCAAGGGTCAATAGCTAATTGTTCTACAACGAAGAGGGATTGTGTGATTAGAAACAACAATAAAGATGCGCAATAGTCTGGTCTGGGGGGACGAGCCTTCCAGAGGACACATCAGACTAGGGAAGATGTGCAGGGTTAATGAGATTGCCCTTGAGTGCGATTGCACCAGGAAGAGAAGAAGATCCGCGGTCTCGGTTACCAATGCCCCGCCCCGGCCGCCCCCATGGCGTCACCCGAACTCACGGCAGAAGTCGTGGGTCCTCCAGGGCTGCACCTCCACGTCGGCGTTCTTGCAGGCGCTCGCGTACCGGGCCACAGAGTCACAGAGCTCGGACTCGTTGCCCCCGCTCTGGCACAGGCGGAAGAGGCAGGTGCGGTAGTAGGCGGTGACGTTGACCACGCCGTGACACTCCAGGAAGGAGCTGTTGGAGGGGTCGTTGATGATGCCGCACATGGAACGGCTGCGGTAAAATTTCAGCAGCTCTGAGTCGTTGCCGCAGGCCTTCAGCAGGTCCCCACACTCCCCGTTGCAGATCTCCTCGAAAGTGGTCCAGCTTTCCAGGAACACCGCCAGGTTGTCCGTGCACTTGCCATTGGGGAGACAGAACTCCTCGCTGACGTTCGCGTTGAAGAAGCCACACAAGCCCCCCGTGCAGTTGAAGTAGGCGGTGGAGAGCCGGATGTACAGCAGACCCACGTCTGAGTATTGCACGGTCACGACACCCTTGGACTCGACGGTTGTGCTGTTTTTGTTTCGATAAATTTCCAGCTTCCCCGAAGGATGGAAAAAAGGCAGTTCCACTTCCTGACTGTTCACCTGAAAATTCAAATCGCTATCATCAGTTCCAGATACACACAGGGTGCCCACAATTTCCTAGGCTGTGAATAAAGACGTGGCTCTGCCCCATGACTAGCCTTGGAGTAAGGTTGAGAAGCTGACAGTGTGCGGAAACCACACAGACATCAACTGTTTTTTTCATGGGCATCTTTGTTTCTTTCTTTCCAGCCTCCTCTGATCCAACACATTTGCTGTTTGTGTGTGTGTGAGACCCTAAGCTAGTTCCAAACAAAACTGAAGTGTGAGCAACAGTCACCGTAGACGTGTGGCTTCCTCCTGTCCCCGACGTCCTGCCTTCTTCTTCTCCCTTCAAATTTTACTTTTCCTGTGTCTCAGCCCCTTGGAAGCACACAGTGTATATATCTAATTATCTAGCTGTCCATCCACCTATCTACCTATTATTATTTTGATAAATTAATTTCTGCCAGTGTGTCAATGGGAATAAAAACACAGCCCTTTCAGTTTGTGGATGTATGCTTTATTCACTGCATTGACTTTTGCTTTCTAAATTAGATGTCATGTGAAATTATGAAATGCACATGGCACTGGGAGGAGGGAGATCTGCTCCTCCCTCACCCTCCATCACCCCCGCTCTGCCACCTTCCAGCTGTCAGGCCCACAGCCCTCATTTAGCCCTTAGGGAGCCTCATGTGAAAACAAGGAGTTGCACTCGATGATGCCCAAGATTCCTTCTTACTAATGATCTATGAGTCTGCATGCTTAGTGATGGGTATTTCAGACCAGGACAGCAGGGCGTGAGGCACCATGGCAGGCACCCCTTGTGCTACTCCACACGGATTCCCATCTACAGGAAAGAGATGCAGCATAGTACAGGGTAAAGAGCACAGACTCTGGAGCCAGCTGACCCAGGCGTGAATCCCACTTTTATGGCTGTGTGTCCCGGGGGAAGTTACTTAACCTCTCTGTGCCTCTGTTTTCTCATCTGTAGAATGAGAATAATGATGTTATCTACCTCTTAGGATGAATGTGATACTGCTTAGGCTAGTGCTTGGCACACAGTAAGCATCCTATAAGTATTTGCTACTCTGGCGAGCTAGTTCTGCTCTAATTCGAGGAATTCCAGCTTCACTCCAGGTGTCCACCTGATGGACTTTTATTTGGTGCTGACAGTTAGAAAATGCTCCCATTTCGGAGTCATTGCCTTCCTAGAATCCGCTCACGGTCAGAGGCAGCCAGGCAAGCCTGAAGAGCGCGGCTCCTTCGCTTGGCGGGACTCATCAGGAAAGTCTCCAAGGCCACAAGGGTCTTACCTTGACCTCTGAAGCCCCGATGCCTTCTATCTTGACCTCCTGGTCGGCCACCAGGATCCGGAGACCCCGCAGCCAAGCAGGCCCTGCTTCCGGCTTCTTCTTGTTGATGTCGATTTCCAAGTACTCTGGCCGCTCAGGGCAGGTCTTGAGGAGCGTGTAGGAGAACTCGACGGGGAAGGGGTAGGCGGCGCCGTCGAAGGTGTGCAGCACCTGGTTCTGGCTGAGCAGGCACAAGGTCTCCCGCTTGGGGAAGCAACCCTGGTAGCCGTTCTCCACTGTGCACACCTCCTCGCCACGGCACGTCTTGTTGAAGCAGTACACGTCGCCGCCCTCCTCGCACAGGCACTGCACCGTGCAGTTGGCCGTGGCCCAGAAGAACTCGCCCATGGCGTAGTAGTGGCCGTCGAAGTCACAGCCGCACTTGTGCAGCGGGACGCACTGGCTGGTGCTGAGGACAAAGCCTTCGTTGCACTCGCAGCCCTCCGTGCAGGGCATGGCGCAGGTGTGGGAGGCCGTCAGATCTGAGCACGTGTCCGGGCAGCTGCTGGTGCACACGGAGTAGTGGCTGAAGCTCGGGCACTGCACCATGGACACTGACGTAGGGGAGAGGAGAGAGCGCGACAAGGTGAATGACCCAGGGGCTAACCGGCCAGATCCACCACGCACGGGGGCCTGGAGGAAGAACGCTCCTTCTGGACCAGTTGGCGCCTGGAGGGAAGGCCGAGCCACCACTCACTGGGGGAAGGGAGACTGAGGGTGCGCAAGGGGCGCAGCTGCTCTGGTAGTAACTACTGAGCAATGTGATGGGGCGGGATCTCACTGGATCATCCTGACTGAAATAAAACTTCAGGTTCCTATCCTAACTAGACTCGACTGATTATTCAATACAGCTTTAGTACTGGGTGAATTACAACCATCGAGATGGTTTAAGATCTTCAACTGATGGGCATATAAGTTGGTCTGACTTTAAAGAACACGGCCCATTCCTAGGAGGAAATAAATCCAACTCACAGGAGAAATGAAAAATCTAACTCTTAGAGGAGGAATTTGAAAAAGTGAACTTTCAAACAGGGACCAAAGAAGACTGTGAAAATGAATTCTCTGGGATATTAAAAATAAGAAAGAACCTTAGCTATCTGAAAAGAACCTGTGTGCCTATTCCCCCAGGAGACTGAACTGGAACTGGATGCCTTCTGAAGGCCCTTCTTGCCTTGGAAAGCTTCGATTCTTATTTTAAGACCATCTGAATCTGGTTTGAGTCTGGTTGACCCCAACAGGCGGAGACTCAAGAGCCTGGTAGACGAGTTCTCTGATTTAAATACAATTCATCCCACTAAAATGAGAGACAGGGAGAGGAACGTGGAGGGTAGGATAGTAGTACCACTAGAAAAAAAATAACCATTATAGGCAAAAAATTAGGTAATTGGATGCCCTTGGATTGCACAAGGGTCAAAGAGAAGTCATATTCAATCTCAACTTCAATCAGGGTATGGATACTCCAGGCATGATAGAGGCTGGCCAGTCCACACACACAAAAACATTTAAATATACTGTCTTTTAGTAGTTTGATCAATTCTCTAAGAATTGATTCTGATACATATTGATTTATATGAATCCAACCTATACAGATAGGAAAAAATTGCCCTCTGGCCTTGGAACTGAAAGAAACTTTTAAATCTCACCTCCATAGCACTCTCAAATGCACGGATAATAATTTTCGGTTTACTCATATGGAGAAAACCAAGGACCAGGAAAGAAACAAAATTCCAAGAAGCAATTTGGTTTTTCGTTTGCCCGTTTTTAACATTTACATAACTAGGAAAAGTGAGAGAGATGTAAGTTGTATAGAAGGAAGACATAAGATAGCTAAATTGTTCCAAACGCTCAATCCAAAAGTGTAATTCCAAGGGGACAGCTGGATTTCCCACACTTTGGGGGCTTTTTTCCTCACCACCCGGCATTTTAGAACAAGGCCTCTTTCCGGGTCTGCTACCTGCCCTGTCTACTGCCCCTTTTGGACCAGCTGAAATGCTCTAGAGCAGGAGTCACAGAACCTGAAGGTAGAGAGGAAACATCCAAGGACAAAAATGCCATGGGTTCCATCTGGGAGGTGCATTCTTCTCCCAAAGGCTGCTCTTGATTCCCCAGGCCAGTGTCCACATGTCCCCAACAGCTGTGGGGACAGCCACCTCCAGCTCAGAAACGGCCCCCTCCCTGCTCAACTCTGCCCGGGCCACCCCTGCTAAGGGCCCTCTTCCAGCCACGCATTCCGTGTCTCCTGCACGGATGCCCATCAGTGGTTTCTTGTTTTCTGGCCACAGTACTGGGTGAGGAGAAAGGTCAAGATGCTTTTACAGTTCGTTCTTTATCATTTGCTATATTTCAACCTCACCCTGACTCTCGGGCAATGTGTCTTAACAGGGAGCTCTCCGAGGAGCCCTGAAACCCTCTCCCGGCCCCCCTGCACAGGCGTGGCCTTCCGTGTGGACAGGATGCCAGCTTACCACACCCAGTCTGGATTCGCCAGTCTCCAATCGGAATGCCCTGGGCTTGGCACACGAGGGCGTAGGCCTGGATGGCCTGACACAGGAGTGTCCCGTTGTCCCTCACGCTGCACAGGTCATACACGCAGCTGTGCACGAAGGCCATGGGGTCCACGACAGTGCCACACTCCCACAGGGGGCCGTCGGTCTTGTTGAGGAAGCCGCAGTAGTCGGGGCCAAAGTAGAGGGCTTCGGTGGCCGTGTCACACTGGGTGCAATTATCCACGCAGCCCGAGTCACACTTCCAGTCGGCGTGGTAGACCCGCCAGCTCTCTCCCAGGTCTAGGATTGACATGGCTGGCCTGCCGTCGGGGCGCAGGAAGTCATCCAGAGGGTTTTTGTTGTAGTTCCCACAAAGCCCGCAAGTGGAGTTGATGTAGGAGCCTGGGACGGAGATGGAGGCGTAGTGCTGGCCGTCAAACGTCACTAAGAGCCCAAAATCCGTTTCCACGGCAGTAGACATGCCACTCTGGTAGACTTTCACCGCCCCCAAGTCTAAGGTGACGGGCAAAGAAGCCACTAGGTCATTAACCTGCCAACAACAGCAATAGTAAAAAGGCAGGTGAGCAGGGGCCAGGGCAGTGGGTCCAGCTGAGGTCAGGAAAGGGGGGAGGGATGGAGCGACTCAGCGCCACAGAGAGAGTGGCCCCCAAAAGGCTCGGGTGCCAGCGGGCTTGCCTCCCAGGAAGGCAGAGGCCCCAGAACCTTTGAGAGCAGGCCAGCGTTTGAGTTGTGACAGACGTGCATTGCTTAGTGCCACTCTAAACCCCTCTGGGGACCAGGTGCTTGTCAACACTTCCTGGCTGGCTCTTGGGCCAGCTTCACGTCTTTTCTTGAAAGACTAGTTACCTGGCTTTTCCCCCTTTCTCCTCGAAATCCATTCTTTAAGTCTCAGCTTAAGGCACATACTTTCCATGACCCCCTTGCTGCCCTTAGCACCCCAACCCCTCCTCCCAGCTGGAAGGTGCTCTATAAACTGTCCCCACCATCGAGTTTTGAGGCTGCCCTGGTGTTATTCTCTGAGTGTTTCACCCTGTCACTTCCTGATACCAGGCCTATGTCATACCATCGTTCAACACAACAAATTTGAACACCTACTGGGTACCAAGCACGATGTTAGGTGCTGAGAAATAAAGAATAAAAAAAGTAATCGTCTCTGCCCGTTATGAGGTCTGGGTCTACTGAGGAAGAGGGACACAAATTGATATTTATGACATACAGTTTTAAATATGCGTTCATAGGTGATGCAGTGATGCAGTGGGAGAACGGTACCTGACCACTGATCCAGCCTGGGGACGGGGGGTCATATAGGCTTTTTAGGAGCAGTTAAGTCTGACCTGGGTCTTTAGAGGTAAAACAGAAGCAGCCAAAGGAAGAGTAGGGGGCAGAGAATTCCAGGACAAGTGAATAAAATCACGTGGTTAGAAGTAGCTGCATGAGAATAGGGACAGTCATCGGGGTGTCACTGTACTGCAGAGGGAAGGGAACGGGCGGCTGGAGAGAGAGCTGGACACAGGCAGAGTCCATTCATTCAGTAGATGTCAACTCAGCCCTTTCTGTGTGTCAAGCTCTGTTCTAAGAGTTGGGGATTAGCAATGAGTGAAACGGACGAAAATCCCTGCCTCTTGGAACTGTCTATTCCTCTTCAGGAGACCAACAGCAAACAAAACCAATATGTAAAATACATAACAGCATCAGAAAAGTGTTCTGCAGGAAAGTAAAGCTGGGAATGTGGATCCAAAGTGCTAGGGAAGAGGGTTTCTAATTTTAGACAGGAGGGTCGAGGAAGACCCCACGGGGAAGGGGATATTTGAGATGAGGAAGAAGCCTTGCAGTTATCTGGGGCGAGAGTGGCTTACGCAGAGGGGATGGCCAGGCCCTGGGGTGGAGTGTGCTGGGCGCTGGGTTCGCACGGGCCAGTGTGGCCGGAGCGGAGAGCCAGGAGCAGGCAGTGGTCGGGGAGGGCAGAGAGATAAGAGCAGCCACAACAGGCACGGCCTTGTCAGCCATTGTAGAGACTTTGGCTGTGACTCTGAGGGAAGCCGAGAGCGAAGAGAGCGCCCAGAGCAAAAGATCGACATGATCTGACTTCCGTCTTGGAAGAATTGCTCTGAATTCTGTGTTGGGAACAGATCTTGGAGGGCCTTTGAAGCATGTTTTTAAGAGAAAACAAAACGCCACAAAAACAAAACCAACAACTTGGATTTCTCTTCTGTAGGAAGAGCTCCAAAAAGTTTTAAGTAAGAGAATGATGTGGTTGGACTTGTGTTTAAAAAAGTCCACTCTGGCCGGTACGAAGGGTATATTGAAGTAGGTGGAGATTAGAAACAGAGAAATCAGGCGGGCAACTGGTGCTGGAGGCCAGGGCTGATGAGGGCGAGGCCTGACCTGCACCCGGACGTGGAGGAGGGACAGCTCGTGGTGGACACTCCGCAGGGCCTGGGGCTTTTTGCTGGGGGGAGTGAGGAATGGGGGAAGAATCAAGAGTGAGTCCCACAGGAATGAAGACAAAGACGTAGAGAATGGACTTGAGGACATGGGGAGGGGGAAGGGTAAGCTGAGACGACGTGAGAGAGTGGCAGGGACATATATACACTACCACATGTAAAATAGATAGCTAGTGGGAAGCAGCCGCATAGCACAGGGAGATCAGCTCGGTGCTTTGTGACCACCTAGAGGGGTGGGATAGGGAGGGTGGGAGGGAGACACAAGAGGGAGGAGATATGGGGATATATGTATATATATAACTGATTCACTTTGTTATAAAGCAGAAACTAACACACCATTGTAAAGCAATTATACTCCAATAAAGATGTAAAAAAAAAAAAGAGTGAGTCCCATGTGTAAGTGGCTTGATAAGCCTCCAACAGAGAGTTAGTTTTCTTCTTTTTCACCCTTAACGTGCCTGGCATCTCTAGACATCACTTTTGAGGGCTGGAATGGATGGTTAGTCCTAGAACAGCCCTGGTGGGTTGACTGTAAGTGCACGTCCAGGCTGCCCTGCACCTGTACTGATTTCTGGCACACAGAAAGATCAAGGGTCTTTAGTGCCACCATTGCTGCAACTCTCTGCGTTGTCTAGGAAGTGAGGCAATAGACTGTCCAAGCATCGCTCCCAAGGTTTACCACGGCTAATGGCATGTGCAATTCTCTGTCCCTAGAAATTAGTATGACTTATGGGGGAAGGGAACAAAAAAAACAGGCTTGAGATGTAAGCCATCCTATGAGAGCAGGAAGTAGAAAAAAAAAACACCCAGGGGTTGATTGATTTATCCTTATCTCCCAGGTAGCAAGTTAGCCAACAAGGATGAGAAAAGCCACACTCTGAGGAAGGTCAGCCAGCGAGAGCGCTGGGTGATTCTGGTGTATTGCTCTATGCTGAGATGTAGGAAGTGAAATCTCCAAGGCGGTATAATCCTAAATGCCAAACACCTCCCTCGCTGAATGCCCTCCTCTCCTCTCACTCAGCCCCTGCTAACAAAGGACAGTGGTTGTGCTTCAGAGCAGAAGCCACAGGGTGCGGCGGGGGGTGGGGGGGGACTGTCTCTGGATGTCACAACCATCCCCCTGCTGCAACCGATCTCGTCCCACGCACACTGCCTGTGTCCCTACGCTGCCCATCAGCGTTGCCCAGATTTTCCCTTCTTTTTCGACATAAGTGGTCATTTCTCCCCCTTTCTTTCTCATGCATGTCTCAGTTTCAGCCACACCTTATAGAGTCCTGTGCTTGTACCCCAGAGGGCTTGGAATGGGAGCAGCTGGGGACTCTCACCCAGCCCATGGCTTCTTATTTCTTTCCTGCTGTCCCAGTCCTCAGACCCTGATGAGCCAATGTTGATGAGTCTCCCTGTTTGCTTCCCTTCTTCTCCCTGTGTACCAGCCAGGACCCCCTTTAACCATGTCTCTCCCAGGAGTGGGTAGGGGCAAGGTTAGGTGGGAGCAAGGTTGGGAGAGAGAAGTAGCATCGTAGGACAGGCCTTAGAACGAGAAGAACTTTCGGTGGGAATGGCAGTGTGGGAATGAGTACTGAGTGCCTACTGGGTGCCAGGCTTTGTACTAGCCGTCGCACATGTGGTTATCCTATTTCATCCTCACAACAACCTAAGAAGGTCCTTACCATCTGCCCCTTTTGCAGATGAGGAAATTGAGATTCAGGGCTTGCATTATTTGTGGGTGACAGGACCCGACCCTCCACTGCTTCCTGCTGCCTTTGTTCAGTGCTGAGTTGAGACAGCCAAGTCCAAACTACAGCCAAGAGCCCTGCCTTCTAGACATGACACGATTACCCCATTTTACAGATGGAGAAAGTAAAGCTCAGAGAGGCCACTCAGCTGGCAGTGGTGGCCCAAGGCTTGTGCAAACCTGACCCCAGAATCAGAGCTCTTCGTCACCATCAGCTATTTGGCGTTGGCACTCTTTTCCCTGGTGTACCCTAAACTACTCAGTTTTATCTGGGGGAGAAAGATGAAAACGGATAAGTATTAGTTAGAAGGAGACATTTACTATATATGGATGTTAGCTGGCTTTCTTTGGCCCCTATTAGCATACACAATCCTAAATTGTTTACTTGTCGCTTGAGAACATTTCAAAGGGGGAACATGCATATTCAGAGCCCAGTTCCTAATCCCAGCATATGGAGAAAGGCAACCTGTTCGTTAAGATCTGTTTGCAAGGCCCCGCCCTGCGTGTCTGAAAGTTGGCAAATCAGGCTCCTTCTTGCCTCCCACCCCCTCTTGCCTGTCCCCACTTCACCCCGGGTGGGGTCTCTGCCATCATGGAGGCACCCTCCCCAGCAGGGCAGGTGTATTCAGAGACGCTCGGAAGCCATTTGGCAAAAGGAAAAGGGACCCATTGTTTGCTTGCAGTTGGAATCACATAACCTTTTCTTTCTGAAACATTTACATTCACGTCCACATCTCCCTGTCGCTACAGAAAATTGAGGAATCCATGCCCTACGCTCGGACGATGGAAGAGAGCCACGCAAAATTAGCAGAGCTGCTGGGCCTGAAAGCAAGGGGCTGGTGTCCCTTTCCTTCTAAAAAAAAAGAGTCTGACTGTGAAGGGAAAAGAATTTTAATCAAAATGGAAAATAGGAATACAGCATGAAGCTTTCTTTTCCAACTTCAGATATTGTACACATCATCCCCACAAGACAAGGAAGTAGGGGAGAGCTAGCAAACATTTTTCTAGCTGGAAATGTTAGCATCTATCCACAAGGACAAGTGTGGTGCTCAATAGCACAACAGAAATTTAAAAGGGAAAAACCCCAAACTTCTGCAGCCGAATTCTTACCTCTGATTTGATTTACAGAGCTGTCTCTAGGGAGACTAACCAAACACCAAGCAAATTGGCATTTTAACCACTGTAATAGCCCACTTTTCTAATTACGGCACTGATACGCTGCACAGACCTAGGAAGGGCAGAGCCAGAAAAAGTGGAATTAGTTCCTTGGTGCTGCCTTTTGTTGGACACGCTGCATCAATTAAAACTACAACACGTTTTTAAAAAAAGAAAGACCTCCCTACACTGGCATCAGTTCTGGTTTGTAATCTCTGTGATGACCTCCATGCTTGGGGATTAAGGACAGCATGGGGTTGCAGCAATCAACCCCTCGCGGTCCTGGTTATTATTGCTTGAATAAATACATGGCTGCCCTGAGGTCTCCATTAACATCATGAAACTTGGGGCCTCCACAGATTGAATAATTGCTACTGGCTTTTTGTTCTCCCTCTTTTGTCAATGCCCCAGCCTGAAATCCAGGTAGACAGGGACAGGAGTCATTTGCATATGCTAAACGAACCACAGAGATCTGTGTGCTCTCCCATTCCAAGCAGGAGTGGGGGATTCTGTTAAAGGGGTAAAGCTTTCAGGGGAACTTTCCACCCAGGTTTCACTAAAGAAGTCACCGAGCCCACTCCAGCTGCCTGGACAGGCAGTGCCCATGGATATACCAATCAGTTTGGACGTTTGGACGTTTCTCTGAGAATGAAGCCACAGCTCTAGGGTAAACAGGATGGGGGGATGTGAGGACTGTTAATCAAAAGCTGTAGTGAATTAGGGGTTTGTACTTTGTGTTTGCACTGTCTCCAGGGCATGGCCACGTGGCTACCATTGTTGCAAGCCAGGTTCATGAGAAACAATTTACTTCTGTTCCCAGTTATGTCTGAGCTTGTGTGTGTGTGTGTGTGTGTGTGTGTGTGTGTGTGTGTCAGCTAAGAAGTTAAATGTACTTTAAGATAAACAGCAGATAGACATGTCAAAGAGAAAGCCTAGGTTAGCTCTTGTACAAACAAAATTTAGCCTAGTAAAGAATTTTACAAGATGTTTGCATGGCTCTTTACAAAGATCCATGCATCTTTTTGGTACAAAGAGCAAACAGCAGTAGATCTGGGAAAGTCTTCCCCAGGCTGAAGCACCTCCAGCTTCTCCATCTCCCCGTGAAGGACGGAGAGGGTCTCACCTTGACTTTTCCATAGCTTCCTTTGGGGATGAGAATCTTGTAGCCATTCACCTCCACTGAGAGTTCCTTCACCCAGGAGACGGCTGAGCCCCCCCGGTGCTCGTTCTTTGCCTCCACGCTGAAGAAGGGGAGGCTGGAAGTATGCAAACACTGTCGGGCCAACAGGTAGGCACAGGAGCCTTGGAAGTGGAAGAGGAAGCCATCGAACGTGTGATAGTGCGGCTCCCCAAATACCACGCACGTGCTGGTCTCCACCGGGCTGCAGTAGAAGAATTTGCCTTTGGGTTCGCACACCTCGTAGGGGCTGCAGGAGACCTCCTGGCAGTAGATCTCGTTGTTGAAATCCAGACAGCGGCACTTGATGGTGCAGTTCAGGTCATCCCAGAACACCTCCCCTCGCCGAAGGAACTGTCCTGGGGAATAAGGACAGTAGAACTAACATTTATTGAGCATTTACCTTCTGTGCTGGGCATCGGGCTAAGGGCTTTACTTGCCTTATACCGTTTAATCCTCAAAAGAACCCGATTAGGTATGAAGTGTTGCCCTCACTTGTCAAGTGAGGAAACTGAGGCTTAAGAGAAGTTAGGTAATTCATCCAAATCACGCAGCAACTCAACTGCGAAGCCAGGATTCCAAGCCAAGTCCGTCTGAATCCAATCTAAGCTCTTGACATTATTGTCACCACCACTGGTGAGCACGCTTTCATTCAAGGAAAGACACATCGTCTCACTCCATGGGATACACCAGGACACACGGCAGTCCTTGCCTTCCTTTCGGCGATAAGAGGAAGGGTATTCCGAAAGAAGGCCCTCCCCCACCCCCCCGGGTAACTCGGCAACACTGTCGGTTCATTTGCTAACGTGATCATTCATTCACTCATCCACTCATTCAACAAACAGCTGCTGGGGGCTCAGTATGTGCCAGAAAAGAATCAGGAGTCAGACCCACAAATTTAAATCCCAGGCCTCCTGGGATGATTCTGGAACGGGTTGACCCCTGGCTTCCCACATTTCCGGGCTCATAAATCCTACAGACACTGTTTAGGCAGAACTTACACCTACACCAGTCGTCTTCTCCCCTCACCCTAGGCCCGGTCTAAGTCCAGCACTCCTCTCTCTTTATCCCCTGGACAGAACTTCTTGACAGAATCTACGTCAGGAGGAGAGTGAGATGGGGAGGGGAATGGTCCTAAGGGATGTGCTAATGTTTAAAATACTTCTATTGCCTTGGTAGGCTTTCAGTCTTTAAAACCATTTCTCTAAATGAATGATTTCCCCCACCAAAAACCTTGAAATCTACCAGTTCTTCATATCAACCTTCAGTTGACACGGGAGCATCTCTGGGCTGGGGGCTATGACCTAATCCTTGGTTGGGGGTCGGGGTCAAGAGAACTGGGCAATGGTCACAAATCTGCAATCAACTGCCAAGACGACTGACTGGACTTCCACCTGTCTTAATGTTCTGACCCATAGAAGGTGGACAAGGTTATTTTCTCATCCCTGCCTCCTGGGGAACAGAGATGCTATAAAAAGTTGGCACAGGTCAATAAGGTAGAAGTATTTGTACATTGAGACTGTCTGAAAAGGAAAGTATCAAAGATACAACATTAAGAATTGTAAACAATATCATACACCAGGAGTAACTATAGTTTGAAACCGTAGTTTGAAAAGGTTTCTCAAATTTTTATAAAACTGAAGACCTAATGCAGAGCACAAAGCTGCCAGGTGAGCCCAGGCAGAAGCCATGGCAGTTGGACAGTCCTTTCAATATCTGTCCAACAGGAACAATTATGTCTCAACGGGCAGTTATGTTTCATATGGCCCCTGAATGGGATAATAGATGTATTCACAGTCCCAGTAGGTCAGATGCATCAGCCCTGAAAACAGGCCCCTCCGACCTCAATGCTTTTTGGCACTCACCCAGGCTGCATATATTCTAACAGCCTCCACTCGGTATGATTTCCAGTCTCTGCTTTCTCAGGCTTCCAATAAATGAGGGGGAAATGTCTTTGAATAGAGGAGGTTTGGACCAAAAGGTAGACTCTGAGATAATTTTGTTTGCAAAATGATGATATAATAAACCAGCTCTATGCAACACTTCCCCCGTTATCGCCCAGGCCAAATCCCCATCTCATTAGATTGATGTATGTCCAGTGGCACATTAAAATGCACAGCAGCCTGCATGAGGAGATTGAATTTGTCCTGTATATGAAACCCAAAGCCATAACTCAGGAGGGAAAGAATGAAGTCAAAGTGAGGACTTTGTACACTGCTGGCATCTGACCAACCCCACAGCTCTGTGAGCCAGTGTTTTCCATTATCACAGCATTTCATTCCCGGGACTCAAGGAGAGGCTGTCACCTGGCACTTAGGTAGCACGGCCACAGCCAGTCAGCTCCATGACACTTGGACAAAGGCGAGAGGCGTTGGGTAGGTCCCTAGCCCAGGCCATAAAAGCGAGAGAGATAACGGGGCATTGGTTTGGTATCTTCATAGACGTTAGATGATGTGTTTACACTCTGTAAGGGAGGAGAGTGCAATCTCTGAAATCCTGGTGACCTTTGGAGCTAGATTCTTTTCTGTCCAGTTTAATACTGGCTTAGCTCTAAACATTTATTTGCTCTTCCGAACATGGAGGACTTTACAGAGTCCACAGAGGCAAAGATGCCCAGGCAGGCCATCTTCACAAATGACCTTTCCTCAGAGCAAAAGCAGAGGTTTGATAAGTGTGACCACAGCGCAGGGGATGGGGGCAGAGGGTGTGGGCATTTCAGATCAGGTGAATATGGCCCTTCTGATTATTACACAAGTCAAAGCCCTCAGGGGTGCCGAGACTCAGAGGTCACCTGGCCATGCTCTCAATGGAAGGAGGGCAAGAGACCTGAAATTTTCATCCCAACCCATAACTTTCTTAGGAATCTGGAAGGATTTTCCCCGGGGTCATCTTCTGTGCTTACACAGTACCCTGCACTCATATCTCTCATAATAGGTCTTACATTGTATCATCACTGTTTCTGTGCTGTCTTCTCTACCATGGTAGGGTCATGGGGGTCCAGAGCAAGCACCATCTTCACCAACCTAAGAGACTGGCTAAGCACATTTGGAAAGATGCAGTGGCTGGAAGGCTAAATGGATGGATGGGTAGATGGGTAGATGGGTAGATGGGTGGGTAGGTGAGTGGGTGAGTGGATGGGTAGATAAACGCACAGACAGATGCATAGATGATTGACTAATTCTAGTTGCTATAGCCTCCACTCCTAGAGGCAGAAATATGCCCAGAAATCCTGTTTTCTGAATACTTTTAGACATATAAGAAGCAGGAATCTATAAACCATGGTGTCCCTGTGAGAGTCCTGGGCTGTTTTGTACATCCGAAGGGGTTTTGACATTTCAGAGGAGGCTCCAAACTTTGGATGCCAATGTAAAGGAAACCCATGGAGGTTCACCTACAGCTTGTTCACACAGACCTAAAGCCGGCTTTGATTCTCCCTAAATTCCTGCATGTTTTGCTGCTCTTGGAGGATTTTAGGAGAAGCTACCCTAAAGACTATGACACGTTTTTTCCTTTCTTTCTAATCATACTAGGAGGTACTGATTTTCTCTCGTACAGACTTGGTGATGCTTCAAGCTCACCCACTCCCATGGATCTACAAAGTGCAGATGGTAGAGCAGGAGCAAAGATGAGAAGGAAAATTTAAAGGGGGACATGGCAACAACAACGACAACAAAAATAATGTTAAACAGGAGGGCTCTCTTCTGTCCCTCTGGCTGCGGAATCATTCAAGAGCCTCGTCCACTGTGCAGTAGTTCCCAATGGGGAGCTGTGTTCATACCCCAGGCAAAGGCTTCAGAAACTGCGGTATGGCCAGCGCAGGGTTTCAGCTCCTGGAGCGATGAACGTGCATGCAAAAATTACCTTGATCTCCATTACCCAGAGGAGAGACTTCAAAGGGTAAAGCATCAGCCAGGAGTCCCCCCTACCATGGCTTAAAAGCCTGCCTGTCTATCTCAACGAAACAAACCCTGCTTTGCCTCAGAGAAGAGGAAATGCCTTTACCTCTGGAGGTGCAGCCATTGGCTGGGTCAATTTCCTTCCCATCAACTTTAAATGCCCAGCGACCTGGAACATTGACGTTTGTGGTCTCTTGGATATTCACAATATCAGGGGTTCTTGACCCCGGAAGGCTGAAGTAATTGGTGATGTTTCCACCATTAAATCCTGCCTAGAGCACAAAAGGAAGAGCAGACTTTTGAGCACGCACATCATCCCCTAACCCCCCCCCCCACCTTGGTTTACTTGCCCACCATCTTGTTTTCAGCACACCTGAAATCAAGAGACCCCTTTTCCTGGAGTCTCTGGGGCCACCATTTCAGGTGATAATGGCCCGCTAGTTCATGCCACACCCGGATCCAGGTATCAAAGATGGGCAAGACTAGTCCCTCAGTCCACCTGCAGGACCAGACACGCTTCTCCAGTTCAAAGCAGGATTTCCCCCAGATGCTAAGAGCATAAGAAGAGAGTGCAGTGCTTCAGAAACACATAGGAGGATGAGCCAGAGAACCACCTACCTGGGCCATCACTCCCCCAAGACCCGTCAGGGGATCACCGCCGCTCGCCGTCCCAGTGGTCCAGTTGATTTCGTAATAATTGAAGAGCGTGAAGGTATAGGTGCCGTCAGACACCAGGACGGCCTGGAAGGTGTTCACCTGCAGGATGCGAATGGGTGGGTGGGCTCAGGACTCACATCCCCAGGAGCTCCTCTCCCCAGTAGCAGCTCCCTTTACCCTGCCCCCTCCCCACTCAAGCAGCTCAGAGCTGCTCCGACCCCAGCCTCTGTGCTCTGCCTTCTCTCCAAATATGTTCTCACCTCCAGGGGGAAAAGCAAGACATGTGGGGCTGTGCATCCAGAAAAGAAATTGCCTGAGAATAACCTAGAGGCTGACTCAGCATCCCTCTTACATCTCTGACTGGCACCAGATAGGAAAGTCAGCGGCCCGACTCAGCATGTGATAATACGTGGGCACCTATAGATGGCAGCATGAGAATAAACTATAGGAACTAGTCAAGCCAGGGAGAGGGCTGTGAGCACCTGTTCCCAGAGCAGGTGGGGTAGGGCGTGGGGGTGGGGAGGGAGAGGGCAGAGCACGCAAATGCCAGTCGGTGGGACTCCAGTGGTGGCATGGGCCCTGCTCTCTCGCTTCCTGGAACACACCGCTAATCTTGGTGAGATGTCTCCCCCTCTTTTAAATGCAGGTTGGAAAGTGATCCGTTGCGGAGCACAGGCTCCGGACGCGCAGGCTCAGCGGCCATGGCTCACGGGCCCAGACGCTCCGCGGCATGTGGGATCCTCCCGGACCGGGGCACGCACCCGCGTCCCCTGAATCGGCAGGCGGACTCTCAACCACTGCGCCACCAGGGAAGCCCCTGGAAATTGATTTTTAAAAAGCACTTGGTGGGGAGAAATTGCTCCTCTAATGGAGCATTTATGCATCACTTTATATCTGCAAAATTCTCCACCTCCATCTGTACCTCAACCAATGCTAAGACAGGCAATTTTTTGGCCCATTCCCATCATAGGAGCTAAGAAAACTGAGGGCTCAAGGGAAATGAATTGCTGGAAGTTCCACAATGACCCAGCAACAGAAAACAGAATTGGAGCCAGAGCTCCCAGTCTGATCTCTTCGTGCACTGTCATTACACACGGTCTTAATTTTCAACTTTTTAGGACGGAGATGTTATATACATTCAGATCAGTCTTGCAAACAGTTTCCAGAAAAAAGCTGTAGCAAACTCTGTCCTTTACTATTTCCCTTTGCTAATCCCTACCCGCTGATGCATGTTTTCAGGAAATTCAAGTAAAAAACAGAGTTAAAAGGAGAGGCTGCTTCGACCTTTTCCATTCAAACCTAGCATTTTCCCAGCTGCCCGATACCGTCCTGGTTAACATTCTGTCAGATGCAGAGGAAGACCCACATCCTTATCCTGTGTAATCAAACTGGGGTAGAGGATCTTGGAAGCCCCAAATCTCCCATCCTAGACAGTCCCAGGGAGGGAGAAAAGGTGCAAGTAAAGAAAAGCCCTTTTTGTACACGAGAACTTTCTCCTCAAGCTCCGTGCTTGCCACAGCTGATGGCGTTTATGATAGAGCCGCCCAGGTTTATGCCTCCATTCTCTGGCCCCGTTCAACAAAAGGGCAAAGTGGGACACAGAGAGGAGCGAGCAGTCACCTATATGGCCGCTGTGGGGTCAGATTCAAGAGAAAGGCATAAAGTCAACGTCACACAAGGACCAAAGCTAAACCCTCCTTCAGACCAGGATGCTCCTTCCGGATGTGAATTCCTTCTCCTGAAATAAAGTTGGAAATATCTTTGGTCCAAGCAGGTCTTGAACGCAACCCATGTCTGATCCCAGAAGTCACCTTAAAACCAGCCAGCCATCCTAAGAACGCTCCAGAAGCTGGCTCGCCCCCATGCACCTTCTCCCTCACTGTCACACCCCCCCCCCCCACAGGTAACTCTTCAACACGGGTTGTAAGACTCCTCTGCATCTGTTCTTGTAAAACCATGTTTTTAATTCTTGAAAAGCCCTTTTATACTTCAGAGGCCTTCTAACGCTACCTGGAGGGGGCAGCTGAGGAAAGAGTTCAGGATTCAGAGTTAGGAGACTGGGTTTGCACCCTGCTCTGCCGCATATGAGGTTCAAATCCCTTTTCTTGACACTTGGGCAAGTTACTTAACTTCTCTAGGCCTATCCCCTCACCTTTAAAGTGGACGGCGAACTTCCTTGGGAACATTCTTGTGAGGGCTAAATGATTTGCAAAGATAGCCTATCACAGCCCTGGGTTCACAGTCAGCCTCAATAAATATTAGTTTTCCTTCCTTAAAGTAAACACATCCTCTTGACTTTCTACTGGGCTTCTGCTTCTAAAAGATCTCTCATGCCCAGTGTTTACTTGGCTTGTTGATACGTGTTCCTCTAAAGAAGGGGGGGCCTAGGATAGTGGGAGATGGAAGAGGGGCCGATTCCGAAGACAGGGCTGGAGGGACACTCCTGCAGCTCTGGAGGATTTTTATCATCTTTTTCTCCAAGGAGCTCAAAGCACTTAGATGTTACCTCATTCGTCCTCATTGAAAGAGTCCTCACCTAGTCCATAAATTTACGCCCAAGTACAAACCAGGAAATATCTGAATTATCTTGCCATTTTTACTGCCAATGGAAGTTTTTTTTGAAAAACTGGTGGTCAGCATTTGATGGGCATTTCTTCTCTTTATTTTTCTCCCTCTGATACTAAAATGTATCGATCGCTGGCATCCTGCATTCTAAAGCTGTAAGGTATGAGGCTCAAGGACATCAAACATCACCCGAGGAGTCGTTAGCAATCCATAACATGACAGGGGGAAATTTTTGCTTCTTTAGAGGTTATTTCTAGCCAGTGCATCCACTGTTTAAACTTGTATCTTTCTGTTCTCCAGAACCTCTTAGTGATAAAGTGCTTTGCGATGCTCTGGTCAGAAGGTGCAGAGAGGCAGGGTGCTCACGGCAGGGCAGCTACGAAATGCAAGCCCAGCACGTTTCCAACTCTGCCTCTAACTCAGTAGTTTCTGTTTCACCCTGAAACAACTGACTCATCGCCAGGGAAATCGGAAAACAGATGGGATTGGAAATAATCCTAAGAAAGCGGAGGGAAGATGTCTGAGTATCTTTGCTTACTGGAAATTATACATTGAAGACGCATCTGCTGCTTCAAAAAAACTCCATTGCCAAAGTCATCCACACAAACGGCAGGCTTTCCTGAAAATTATGTTCTGTCCCTTTCTGTAGAAAGTTGATTATCTCTATAATAATGCCAGTGATAATCTTTCTTATCTGACTGTTATCTGATTGCCCATTTAGGATTTCTGAGCAGATGCTGAAACTTTATTCATGAAACACTTCAACTGCCCAATCCAATTACCATCAAATATGAATAATTCTAGCCCTGGTCACAATTTTAAAAAAGGTCATAACATAATAAAATGAGCCAGATCATTTGGCTCCAAACTGGCACCCTAGTTTCCTTTTCCTATCAGGTTTTGTGAAAAAAGAAGAAAAGGAAATTAGCTGATGGAGACAGGCATTTGGGCCTCTGGTAAGGAAAAGGGACCTTTGGGTTCCTGGTGGGTCCCTAATCGTATGGGGTCTCAGTGTCTCAATCACTCTCCTGCAAAATAGGAATGCTACCTACTGCAAGAAACTTGTGGAGGGCTTCTTTTTAGACATTTGTAATGGTTCATGATAGAGATGACACATCTTCTGAAATATTACAGCTGACTGGACTGGTTAGGTGTGATAGCTCCCTCTGTTTCCTGGAAAGTGGGTGGCAAGACTCCTCAGTGTAACTCAAGGAAACTGACATTCTTCAGCTCTAACAATTAGACTCCTTCACAGTAGTGAAGATGGACAAGAATTAGATGTCAGAATACGAAGTGGAAAAGGGAAAATTTGAATGATTACAGGTGTGGTGCTGCTTCCTCCATAAAACGTTACTTCGTCCCAGGTCACAATGAAAACCCAAGTGGCAGAGAAGGTTGCCATGTCTTTGAAGTACTTCCTGATGTCCTTGGTGGCTCTTTTCAAGATGACAGGGTCCGTGGTCTCTCTGTAATAGATCTCGCCTCGAATCCCATTGTGTACATCTGCCCAAAATGGAGCAATGAAGGCCCTCCCATCCGTCAGGGGAAAAGATTCGGGCGTGAACTGGCTCACCAGCACGTTGAATGAAACAACTCCGTTGTTATTGACCTACAAAAATAAAAGAGGTTTTGCACAGTGGATCTGAGACCATGACAATTTCAGAGTTATAAACCAAGACAGATGCTCGCCTAATCATATGAATGGAAATGACTTTTAAACTACTGAATCAGAACCCCCAAACAGCAGCTTCCATTGCTCAACTAGGAGGTTCATTTGCTTCCAGACAAACTCATTGGTTTCCTTTCACTTTCAATTTGTAGCCAGCTGCATTTCTTATTAATAATCAGCCTCATTTTCATGTTCTCTATCCTGTCTTTATTTATACTTATCAAATGCTACTGGATTGTGTGTGTGTGTGTGTGTGTGTGTGTGTGTGTGTGTTTGTGTGTGTGTGTGTTGGGCTAGGCAGTGGCTTATGTGGGCAATAAAGAAGATCCAGAGTTACAGATGCAAAATAGACAGGAAAAAACCCAAAAAACATGGAAGCAGAAAGTTAAATGAAAAAACGGAGGAACTCTATATTAGACCTTGATTCCTATTACATGACAAAAGAGGAGTGTCAGTGAAAGGTAAATCAAATACTCCATCACCAAACTCAGATCTCAAGATGAACCATATCCCACCCTGGATGAGACATTTAAAGGATTTCTACTGATGTCAGAACCACTCGGTACTCAGAAAAAGATAAGGTTACAATCCACAGATGAGCCCAATTCCATTACAGCTCTTGTAGTTTGTTAGCTTCTTTGTATAGTCTCTGCACAAAATGGAGACATGAAAACTTTACACTGTATATGTAAATGACTACCTTATGGTGATTTCTTCATGATTTGTAAATGGCTTAGTAAACTTATTAAATTACTAAACCTTACTGCAAATAACAAGCCGATATATATACTCATAAACAGTATCTGTAAACAATTTGCCTCTGCCTGTGTCTGCAGCTCAGTATGTTGGTACATGAAGCTGATTTAACCCAAAGGCTTGTATGGTTTCAACAGCAGGAGTGTCTGTGATGGGAACAGCAGGAGTGTCTGTGATGGGAACAGCAGGAGTGTCTGTGATGGGAATACTTGCAATTCCTCAATAGAGAAACATTCTATTGTTAGGTTCATATTTAATTAGTAATATTATGGACATTAACAGTGACTCAGATCCCAGAGTTAAGTTATCAGTACCTGGGCCAAGGGTATGTATGTCAACCTATTTTGGAAGCAAGGGTGTGCAGTTTGGAAAGGAAGCTGGAGATCCAGCTACAAGGATATTGAGAGTCTGCTGTCTGCAAGTATCAGTGAACAACCCAGAAGCCTGAACAAGACTGCATGGCTTAAAGTGCTGGAAACCCAAGGAAAAATTTGCCCTCAAATAAGCCTCCCCCAAATTAAGGACCCTCCTTCTGCAAAGGCAAGAATTATTCAGACTCCATGTCACTTAGTACAATGGAGGAGAAAGGGGAGCTTAACTAAATACACGTGTTCTAGAGGTCTAGGAGACCAAGGCTTCCAGAATGGAAGTCCTGTGCAGCCCTCTCACCTCCAAAATCAGGTCAACACATTCAGAAACTTACAATCAGCTGTTATAGACTAAGGAGGCTCTACAGTGAGTAGAGCAGGGGTGTAATTAAAACACACAGACTAGCAGAGGAAGTTAGTGATGACCCAGATTTGTTTTGATTATATTCTATAGTTAAGAGCAGTGGTTCTCAAACTTTTGTGGGCATCAGAATTCCCTGGAGGGCTTGTTCAAACAGACAGCTGGGCCCCCTCCCAGATTCAGTAGGTCTGGGGTGGGTCCTGAGAAGTGACATTTCTAGCAAGTGCCTAGGTGATGCTGCAAGTTCAAGGACCACAGGTTACATAATGGAAGAGGGAACTCTTTTCTAGTGGGAGTCAGCCTTGAGCTATCAATCAAAAGTTGGGGAAGATAGAGGTCCCAGATGCAGAGGAGGCCAGAGATGGAGGTGCCTGGAGTTTTATTTCTTCTTCCAGGGCAGAGCGCAGAATAGAATAGGATGTAATATAATCTACATTTGCTTCACTTAATTCTTTTAAGGCCGAAAATCAAGACAGATTCAGTTGCTCTGAATCTTCTTGTCAATGTGCTATAGTCTCACTAGCAGCAATTCCAATGATCAAAAAATTAAAAATAACCTGAGAACACAGGTGCCCAGGAGAGCTCTGACAGCAAATGATACCACTTCTTCATGCAGCTTTGACAATGAGACCCTATGGCGTATCTCAGGCCCAGTGAGGTTGGCCAATTCTGCAAACAACCTTCAAATAATAGTTGAGTACCCCTCTACTCTGCTTTGACTCTGCTCCATATTGGTAGGAAGCCTCAGAAGAGCAGATGCCTAAAGTCTTCACACCCCCAGAAGGGAAAGAAAATTGCTGTTGCTCCTATTATGGTTCATTGTATCTTTTTATCTTGTCTAGTGGCAGAAATAATGTTCCTGGCACTGGGGCCTCTGCTTCGCTTGGGTGTTTCATCACCCACAAAAGCAATCCATTGCTCTGTATACTCCTCCGCTGTGAACGTTAGCCATGAAATATACCTTTGACTTTCTTAATCATAAAACCTATCAGCTCATGAAATCTCAGAACTCGTCATCTGGGCTGCCAACAAATCCTCCATTCCCAGAGCCCTGGAAGAAGGTATTTAAAATACTTTTCCTTAATGACCAGCAAGGTGGGAGAGCCCTAGAGCAACAGCTGGGCTGCTTGTCACTTACATAGATGGTGCGGTAAGGAACGCCAAAGAAGTAGATGGGGATGGCCAGCTTAATCTCAGATGAGCTTCCGTCGTCTACTTTAGGGGTTTTGGTGTCATTCTGCCAAAATGGATACATGAGCTCCCTGGGCTGAACTGTCAAGAGACAGGGCGGTTAGGTGGATGGCCGATCCCCCTTCGGTTCGGCAAGCTGCTTTCCTCCCACCCACTAAAGCCAGCTTCTTTCAGTAAGTCTTACAAACGACGTGTAAGTCAGACAGCCTTTTCATTTATCCTCAACCTGGGCTGGACACGGTGCGTTATCTTCTGCCTCTGGAAAGGGGAGCGTGGAAGTGATGGCATTTCTCCTTAAGAGAAATTACTTCCCGCTTCATTTCTATGTTTCCATACATTTAGGAGACAGCAGTGGTTCACACTGGCTGGAAGGTTGTGAAATCAGCCCTGCCTGGGGCTCTCAGGGCACTGAGAGGTGCCTCTAGGTCTGGTGTGGCTTAGCCCGCTGAATCCTTGATCAGAAGGCAACGTACAGAGAACGTGGCCAGTGGCTATGAGACTCCCTTCTAGCTCAAGAATTCTACTATCAAGTCTTTTCCTGAAAGGAGTCCCCTTCGTCCAGATGCACAATAGGAGAAGATACCAGATCACTGAGGAAATAAACAATAGTTGGATCTGGGACAAGAGTGGGAAGAATGGGTTTGTAGTAACTGGCCTGTGAATGACCTTGATTGAGCACCCGCCCCATGAGAAGTCTCTCTGCCCAGCTCCTGTTTACAAAGACAGACATGGGATCCTCTGGGGCAAAGGAGGTTGGGCCTTTGAGCAGTCTTTGGGAGGAGGCTTGGGGCGCTTACTCATCATCCTGGTCAAAGGTGAGAGTCATCACACAGACACACACGGCTCCCCTCCTGTAACCATGTCACCACCTCTCTTGGCAAGCTGGCTTGTTTCTCAGAAGTTTCTCATCCAAACTCTTGCAAGGGGTGGCCCAGCTCAGAGAGAGAAATTAGACAATTTCCCCAGGGTCTACATTACTGATGATCAGGTCCAATGGCATTTATGAAATAATCTATATCTGGGGTGTAATGTTTCTTTGCCTCTGTCCTTTCTTTTCTTGGATGAAAACAGAGCAATAGAACATCATCTGTTCTTCCATTTTCTTAACTCACATGTGGCAAATGCATTTGGGGCTTCTGCTGACAGTTCGTGAGGCACCTGCTTGCAGATGTTGATGCCCCATCCCCAGGTCGGGGGCCCCTCCTTGGGAAAATTCCTGCTCTGTGCTGATGGAGCCGATAGGCTGGCGAGAAACCACCAAGGGCTGCCCTGCTCTTTTGGGAGCCTTTAAGTGAGCAGAGAGCAGCTCATGTAAGAGAGTGGCCGAGTGACCAGAGAGCAGCTCAGTAGTGCCTGGCCGAGTGCCAGCTTCTCTCCTCGTGGAGCAGGGAATGAGGGGAGGTCTGCCTGGGGGAAGAGCTACTCTGTTTCCAAGGGCTAGCTAACACCAAGAGGGAAATGGGGAAGATGAGCCTGGTCATTGGTGTATAAGCATCGTTCCCCAGCCTTCAGAAGTCTCTGTGAAGCCAACCAAAGGAAATCTTCGGGAGGTGCTGTAGTTAGTTTTATCACAGGGGCACTCAGCCCACGTGCTTTATTTAATGTCACCATCAGCAGACAAAAAAGGTTTCTCTAACAGTCATAATTACATAGAAGTAACAAATTCCAAATT
Source organism: Tursiops truncatus (assembly GCF_011762595.2). Lineage (NCBI taxonomy): Eukaryota > Metazoa > Chordata > Mammalia > Artiodactyla > Delphinidae > Tursiops > Tursiops truncatus. The sequence continues at coordinate 11,959,627 of NC_047041.1, forward strand.
CCCAGAAGGAAGCAATTTTTAAAAAAATCTCTTTATAATCCCTATCATAGAATTATACACAGATACTTATTAAATCTGAAGGGTAATGAACATTCTCAAATTAATAATAATAAATCAAATTGTGTCATGGATTTATCCTTCATGGGGAACTTTTCAGAAGTGATGTCCAAGTGTGAACAAGGTCTCAAATTCACGCTGAATTGTAATCATTTGAATAGAAAGATTAACTGGTATTCGGGGCAGTGTTGGCCAATCTGCCTAGGACAGGAGAAATCCATGCCCCTCCTGAGGAGACAGAAAACTATGGTCAGAGAGATTGTCCCTAACTTCTCTCTCTGCTCCAAAGGTGACACAAATTTGCAAGATTCATCCCTTCAGGAATGATCCTAACTAGCTCATGATTTTGAACTGGAAAGGATGCACAATCAACATTTTTCAATTTTAAGAAGAATACAAATAATCAAGATATCTAATATTGTAAGTACTTATCAAATAGTTGTTGAATAAAAAAAATGACTAATAAAAGGGAGTAGGTTTAAACTACAGTAATTCCTACCTTAGAAGTCATTACTATTATAAAAATATAGCTTGTTAACAGCATAGCCTATCAATAGAATCAGAGTGAATAGAAGATAGAATCTCCTCACCCATGCTGATTGTAGGCCAGGAATTTTACAATAAACTTTATGTTCCCAGAACGTTGTTTTGTTTTTTTTTCCTCCAAATAAGACACACTTTCTTAGAGCAGGAGTACGAGGTTAGAGGCAGTTGGAGTCATTATTGTGGGGTTTCACACTATAGCCTGCCTGCTACAACTGCTTAAGTTTATCCAATCCTAGAAAAATGTTAGGGCTCCACATGCCTTATAGCTCTGTTCACTCAGACTTGTAATCATGTGTCCGCTGAACTAAGCAAATAAAACAAAGAAGATGCTCTAGAGTTTTAGCCATAAAAGTTTCAAATCGATATAGACTTTCCCAGCTTTCTTGCCTAAAATTTAAAAACTGTAGAAAGAAATGCATGTGATCTCCTACCTACCCGGGGCAATGCTACATACAGAAAAAGGAGGAATCACGGAGGGGAAAAATTTTCTTATTTCACTTGCAGTTTTAGATTTTTGGCCATTGTAAGTGGCCACTGATACTCAAGTCACTGACATTAATGCCACTGGAACTCCCTCATTTTGGCTTAAACAAGTATATTTTTTAAAGTCTGTGCCACCAGTTAAATGCCTCATTGGAATCAATCGTCAGGCATGGGATGCACACACACCTACCCTGTGTACTTTTAATGAAAATAATCTGCATATCTTAAAGACTTATTCCATTGACATGGGGCAACTTGGTATATACAAATTGTGTTCGAAGTGAAATAAGAAAAAGTAGGAATGTAAATGAACATCATTCAGAGTTAATGTATTTTGCCCTTGACGGCAGAATTTAATTTACATTTTTCTTGTTGTAACTGTAGACACATGTACACCTGCCCTGATAATTACAGTTCCAACAAAAGCGTCTCTTTATAAATTCAAGAGCATGCTAATCACGAGCTTTATGGAATTTTGTAGTACTCACCTTGGTGCCGTACAAGTGCGAAGATGAAAGAGACCCAAATTCTAAGTAATGATGAATAATTCATCCTGGAATTTTAAAAAGAAAAAGAAAAAAAAAATCCCCAGCTTGCCAGAGTAAATAGAACACCAGGTGTGTTTGGTGGCAAGTCCCAAGACACATCACAACCATCATAGAACATTCACATAACAACATCAACAGTTCTGAGTCAGGATGAAATGCCCTGGATGCTGGCGGGCCCTCCTATGTTCAACACCTCATGAACAAATTAGATTCCCCCGTGAGAAGCAGTTTGGAAGTGCAATGAGATCATTCAAATTGTCAGGAAATTATAAAGAATCAATGAGCACGGCAATGAGTCAAGGAAAGGCATCTACTCTCCAGCTACTTAAGCCCTGAAAAACAGGACCCCACTCTACAGATGCCTGTTGTGTCTCTAGAACAGACATCCATCCTCTGTGAGACCAGGCTCTCCTAATTTTCACAACAGCTTTCAATCAGGATCCCATAAAAGTCAGTTAAAACACAATGTGGTCCTACAGGTAGGAGGATTTAGAGTCTGCCATCACCTTCTGTAAACTATAGAGCCAGTCCATCACTCTGAAGTACAGACCAGAGTCACAGGCTGTAGAAGACTGTCCACTGACTTTCCATATGTGAAATGAATAATAGACATGTAATAAAAAAAGAACCATGCCAGGGGTGGCTCCTTGGAATTACAATAAAAATAGAATCCGGTATACAAGCAAGTAATTAGTCGCAGCAAATTAATTAGAGAAAGAACATCACAAAAGTGAACTTGCTTTCATTTTAGTTACAATCCGTTGGACCGGTGGCTTTACCCCTTGGACGATCTGTGCCGCTCTGTAGAGCTGAGAGGCAAGCTCCAAATCGTACGTACTCCTGTGTCAGCACCAAGTGCATGGGTAGACACTGAAGTTTGCTTCCGATAGCATTCTTAAAACTAAAAACCCTTCTCTAATTATTGGAAGCTATCACAATTCTTCAGCCAGATTTCCATGGAAAATCAGTGAATCTCCTCTGTGAGTTTTACTGTAAATCTTCAGTTGTCAGGCACACACATTGAAATCTTAAGCACATAATAAATATTAGTCAGTTTTGCTGAAAATGGGAGGAAGCCTTTAGCAGAGATCAGACACAGCTTTTAGCAGAAGGAGATGTCAGGCAGGTTTAAGACTGGAGTCCTTAGGGAAACAGTTCAGAGAGCAGGAAGGAGGATTCATTTAAATATTTGTATTTATGAAAAATGTCACTAACCTGTTCTGCAGAGACTGGAGGAATGGAGTCGGAAATATTAAGCCAAATCTTGGTAAACCAGGAAAAATTAGGTAAAACAAGAATTCATGTCAGTTCTCCCCCACTTGCTGCCAATTATTTCTGATTCCTGAAATGATGTCTGAATCCCCTACTCTCAAAACCAAAAATTCAGTTAGTCCTGCGCTAGAGTCACGTAAGTGTTGAGTTGCAATCAAGTTTTTCTTCTATTGATTAAGGAAAAGTAAATCTAAAGATCAGTTTCAGGATTGCGTAGAGAGGTTCTTTTCCTGAAAAACTAGACCTTTTTCTCCTCCCTTAAAAAAAAAAAAAACAGAGTAGATTCAGATGGAAATGTCAGTTACTTGGAGCTGAAACCTTGGTCCTTTCTGATCGGAATCACTTTGCACTGAAAAACACAGAAGAAAACCCCCCTTCTACCTTTGTACCCAAAAAAAGGCAAGTGTATAATGTTACGGAATTAGCATCCACCAGCATGGGATTCAAACACCAAACAAAGCTGCTGCCTGCAATATTTAAAGTTGGTTTTCTACCAAAGTCTTTTTTTGTTTCTCTGCTTTTGAACGGCTGCCACAAATAGGCTCTACCCTGTTTTTTCACAGGTGTGCGTGAAGTATTGAAAGAAACTGTCTCAAACTTTTCTAGGTTTTATTCCTGCCCCTTTCCCTCTGATACACCGCAGGGCAGCGGGTTAGGCCGGGGGACAGGTAACCAACGCGAGGCAGGATCTTTCACAAGGGAAAAACCAAGGGCTCTGGAAACCTCCACAGATACCAGCGAGGGTCCTTGGAGGGAGTGGGGACAGATAGACCCCCCCTGACGAAAAGTTGCAGTAGGTATTTAAAAGGCATCGTGAACGAGGTAGAAAGGTGTCCGGTTCGATGCAGAAAGAGAAACATTGGCTAAGGCAGAAACTAAGTTTACTATCCAAAATATTTAAAGTGAGACTTGTTAAAAAAAGGAAATCATTTGAAGGTAGCAGGAGAAAACTCTCTGTAAATCAATGGGAATTTAAAAATTGCTTCAAAGTTCTCTCTGACCAGACATTTAAATGCCAACTGTATCAAAAGACATAATTCCAGTTTTGAACAAATTGTCCTAAAATGGACAAGAGGTTTGGGAAACTAGTCTTTCAGTCTAAATTATTCAATATTTTTTCCCATAATCCTGTGGTGATTCAGTAGGTTTTACGAATTCTCCACATTTACTTTCAGATGTCAAATGACTATTTTCCTCCCCAAGGCACATATTTATGTAACAGAAAATCTGATTTTTTGGGTGCCTGTCCAAAATAAAATTAAACTCAAATCCAAGACTCACCTCAAAGAGCATTCTCCTTGCCCAGCCTTTATTAAGGTTTCAGTCCAGTAGTCAACCTAAATGTAGTGAAGCAAAAGAATTGGTTCTATTTTAAAAACTGCTCGTGTCATAGTAATTGCTTTGGTCTTCCTTCATGCGCTCGTGGGTATTTGTATCTCAGCCTTTTGACCCATATTAAATGTTTCATCCTTCTTGGGGCAGGACTGCTCCTGGGATAAATGCCACCTGGGCTAACCAGATACACAAGATGGTGGCATAAATGGATCAGAATGACTGAGAAGCTGGGTGCAAGCGAGTGCCAGGTGCTTGAGGACAGACGGAGCTGGCTTATCGCTGGTTGGGCTGGGGAGTCAGTTAGTGAGCATGTATTCCGGGTGTACACTCAGTGGTCACAGAGGGAAAAATGACAAAAATCTCTTTTTATGCCATGTCGGCAGGAGGGTTTATTCTGTTTGAAGGGGTGAAGTGAGCCAAGATTTGACAAGATTTAGACCAAAGGTGGTGTGGGCGTGGCTTGGAGCTAGTAACCCAAGACAATTTGCGTTTTACAAAGATGGCATAGATGGAAGCTGCTCTTTAGGCAGGAGGAAAGGCAGTTCAAACGAAACACAAAACAAAAAAATATTCCTAAAAATGAGTAGAATAAGCCTTATATGCTGATTGTTTTTGTTTTGTTTTCTTAAGTTTCTTACACCTTCTGTGAAAGAAACAGTCAGATCTGAGCTAGTTTGAAATGATGCAGTGAGAAGTGTGGACGGCCACGAGCCCCCAGCTGTGAGCTCCTTCAGGCTCAGCCTCACTGTCGGAGCCAAGGGCAACCCCATCCGTGACTGGGCGAGGTGCTGGGACAATTGCCTCAGCACTTTCCACCCGATGCAGGACTCCCCTAATGGGCAATTTTTGCTCTGGAGGACCTAGCTGAGGTGACAAAGGCTATATCAAGGGCTCAACTGAAGCAGCTCTACTATGCCCAAATCAGGGTCTAATTGGGAAAAACCTGGACTTGTGTATATAATTTTATGCATTGGGATTTTATATATGTGTGTGTGTGTGTGTGTATATATATAAATATATATAATGTATATACATTGGGGTTGAAATGTCCAGATTACTGTGGCAGATGGCAGAAGAAGGGATTAAAATTCTCAGAGACATGGACACGCATGTATATCATGTGACTCCAGAAGACCCAACAGATGATCATGTCCCACGGAAAGGCCCAGAGGACAGACACATCACCCACCAAAGGCAGCAGGAATATGCTGGTGAGAGACGCACAAGCATCACAAACAAGCTCGGTGGGGCTCCCCTCAGCAGGTCAGGGCTGATGGCAGCAGTGGTGGTCAAAGACCTTGACTGTCCAATCGCAGTGGGGATGATGGGCACCTGAAACAACAGAGACCAGGGAGCAGCACTCTACTGCCTGAAGCCAAGGGGGTCGAATCTTCATAATAACCAAGCAGGTCAGGGTTGTAGCCAAGGGGCCCTGATCCATAGAGAGTTATGGAGATGATTAATAGAGCATGGCATCCAAGGGGCAAAGTAGATGGGCAGCCAACAAGGGTATTGCTTACTATATATAATAAAAAAGAGCAAGAATGGTTGAGCAAGAGGCCAAAGACCGTTGCCCCAATGAAAGGTCTTGATCCTTTGCTCAGTTTGTGGATCTGAGTCAGTTTTTCAAATCTGGAATCCATAGACTAAAAAGGTAACCAGGTCACCAAAGGGAAGAATCCTGCAACATCATGACAAGTGTGTACAGTAGTGATTCTCTCAGTCCTTCCCCCAAAGGACCTATGGTCATTTACTTGATTGACTGTAGACTGGGGGAGGGGAATGCCTAGATATCTTGTGGACTGTTGGACAAGGGGTTTGAGTTAACACTGATACCCAAAGACCCTGTTAGAGTGAAAACAGAGAGGCCAAGGAAACAAAAGGAGACCTGGCCAAGTCCCAGCAGGCCCACAGGGGCTGCCGACCTACCTGGATGTCAGTTCCCGAGTCCCTACATATAATTGGGTTTAATATACTTGACACATTTGGTCCTTGGTCTGTGTGGTAGAAGCTGTCATAGCAAGGAAGGAAACTGATCCTTCTACTCCAGCCAAGGTAGTAAATACAAAAGAGTCTTGCATCCTGGGTTTGGGGGAAGATGGTGAAGATTAGTGTCACTCTTAGAGAGCAGGGGTGGTGGGATTTATCATATCTCCATTTAATTGGGCAAGATGGATCCTGAAGAATAACTGTGGGCTACTGCAAGCTCCAGTTTGCATCTGCTGTACTAACATATCTTTGCTGGAGATACTGCGTTAGTACAGATGGCTTCAGATACATGGCTTCAGATACATGGCATGTGGCTGTTAACTGGGCAAATGCATTTTTTTCCCTATCTGATTCAGGCGTGAGGATCAGAAAAATAGTTCATCTTCAAATGGAACAGACAGCAATATACATTTATAGTTTTGCTGAGATTGGATGGAATGTCTCCTATAGAACATCACCTTGATTCACAACGTTGACAACGTTGATTGGCACGATGAGGAAGAAGTGCTCCGAAGGTGGGAGTTACATTCTTCAGAGATTCAAGGCTAGTACTTCAGTAACACTTTTAGGAATCCAGTGGTCAGAGACATGCTGGGATCTCCCCACCAAAGCAAAAAGCAAATGGCTGTATCTTGCAACCTCTCTACAAAGAAATTCTCCCCTCTTTGTAGCTTTCTTTGGGTTCTAAAGGCCACATATTCCGTACCTACAAAAACTGCTCCAGCCCACATACCAGGTGACATAGAATTCAGCCAGCTTTGACCTGGGTTGAGAGCATGAAAGAGCTTTGTAGCAGCTCCAGACTGTAATGCAAGCAACCCTGCCACTTGGGTCATATGTTCAGTAAGTGCTTTGTTGTCGGAGATGTTAGGGGCAGAAAAAGATGAAATGTGATGTTTATTGCAAACCCCAGTGGGAAAACCATAACTCAGGTCCCTGGAGTTCTGGAGCAAAGTCGTGACATCCACAGCAAAAAATAACACACCTCCTGAAAATCAGCTCCTGGCATGAGAATGTTCCCTATGATGGAACATTTGACCAAGATACAAGTGACCACGTGCCAAGAAATCCCCTCATGAGCTGGGCCCTGTTGGACCCCCCAAGACATAAAGTCAGGGGGTCCCAGCAGCAACCTACCCTAAGATGGAAATGGCAGAGCTGCATATCTTGAACTGGCAATGAGCAAGCTGCTGAACTAGGTAGCCCAGAATCCATGTCACCTTTCAGAGTTATACTGGTTATCCCGCCCCGCAACCCAGATAACGCATATGGCCCTATGTGAAGTGCGAGGTGGGCGGTGCATATGACAAGCTGAAGGAGGATGAAAAAGCCTAAGCTTGGTGTGTGTCTGCAAGCCCAGAGCATATGGTGGCTCCACTACAGCCTCATGCAAGGGTGGCCTTGAAAGACAATGATAGAGGAATATTTTCCCAGTGGGTGGACTTGGGGGCATTATATCTTGCCCCCAAGTACTCTGTGTCAAAGTGGTCTGATGTTAGAACATGTACAAATTCATAGGCAGTGGTGAATCACATATCCAGTTGGACAAGGGCCTGGAAATAAAAAAGTGGCAAGGAGGCCTGGAGTAGAGACATGTGGATAGACAGATGGGAATGGACATGAAGTGTGAAGATCTTTGTGTCCTATGTTAACACCCGAAAGAAAGCATCCACTACAGAAGAGGGACTAAACAACTAAGTAGACAAAATGACTTGGGCAGCTGACCTGAAGCAGCCTTTGTCAGTGTTGGTATGATGGGCACGTATATGAAGTGGCCACAGCAGCAAGGATGGAGGTTATGCAGGAGCCCAATAGCATGAACTCCTATTTAGCAAGGCTGAGTTAGCTATCCTGACCTCTGAACGTTCACCCTGCCAATAACAGAGACAAAAGCTAAGCCCTCAGTCTGTCACTGTTCCTCGGGGAGACCAACTGGCCACTTGGTGGCAAAATGACTACACTGGACCACTTTCATCCTGGAAGGGCCAATGGTTCCTTTTCCCAGGAATAGACCTGGACTCTGCATATGTGTATGCTTTTCCTGCCCACAGGGCTTTAGTCAGCACCACTAGTGAGAGGCTTGCAGAATGCCTGATCCACAGGCATAGAATTCCATGCAAAATAGCATCCAACCAGGGAGGCCACTTTACAAAAAAGGGGATGTGAGCGTGGGCCCAAGATTACAGTAGGAGCCCCTGGTTGGAGCAGTGTCCCCAGTAGGAGGAATGCATGGGTCCAGGCACCAAAGTGTGGAAGCAGGAGTAGCCCCACCTGCAAGTACTCCCAATGATTATTGAGGGACTTTGGCTTCCCAACCCCTCATCTCTAGGTTGTGCAGAGTTTGACATCCTGGTTCCCAAGAAGGCGTGCTCTCACCAGGGGACACGGAAAGAGTCCCACGGACCTACAAGCTATGGCTGTGATGCTGCCTGGGTACTCTGGGTTCCTTGCTGCAGAGACTAGCAGGAAAGACGAGCCACCACCCTATTAGGAATCCCCGACCCTGAGAAGCGGGAGGAGGTGCAGCTGCTGTTGCGTGACAGGCTCAAGGGATGAGACATGTGGAACTCAGGTGACCCGTGATGGTGGCTCTTGCTACTCCCTGGCCCAGTTGTGACTGGGGTGGACAAGCAAAGCAACCCAAGTCTAAGCAGCATATAGTTACCAGGGATTCAGATTCCGCAGGAATCAGGGTTTGGGAAAAACCACTAGGTAAACCACTGAGACCAGCTGAGGTGATAGAATGGATAATGGAAGAGGGAGATGGTGGGTACCAGTTGTGGCTCTGAAGCCATCTGCAGTGTCACGGGCTGTAGTCCGTTCCCCTAACCTCCCTTTTCTGAGGTTCCCCTCTGGAAGAGCCCTGGAGGAGCTGGCTCTGATCACGGATGGAGAATTGCATCTACACATGGCACAGGGTGGACTGTGTGGTACATACAGTCGTGCACCACTCAGATCCACCTTCAAGAAAAGAATGCTTTCCAGCCACAGGGAGTATGGTTAGATGACAGCTCCCAACTGTTGGCTCCTTTGGCGTCTGCATCAGTGTTCAAGCTGAGGCCATGTTCCTGTGTTCCTCCATCAATGACTTGAGAAAAGCTTTGGTAAAAGGACCTAAGTGGGATGCCTCTAATAGGAAATCTTTGCTCTAGAGCATCTTATTGGGCTTGCAGACTTTGTCAGGGCTGCTGCGTGGTGTGATGCCCCCTCCTGCCCCATCTTTCTTCTTCCCCTTTTCTTTCACAGGTGTTATTACCCAATAAACCTTTTGCACTCCTAACTCCACCTTAGCATCTTCCTCCTAGCCATCTGAATCTGCAACATTGGTGTCCTGGATAAATATACAAGCCCTCTACAACTGATCATTTTGCTTCATTGTATAATCTGCCATGGAGATTCCAGATATTTTTGTAGTACGGTTGTTTCTACCACTTATCCACTGATTGAATAATGTTCAACCTCCTAGATCTAGCTAGATAAGGTGATTACATCGAAGGTTATGCTTACGTTCTCCCTGAAAATGGTAGTTAGCCACAGCAGAATCCTTGAAATGGATGAGGTGATATAGAAAATGCAATTATGCTCGTGAAGACTTCTCCTGAACAGTAAAGATGTTCATGATGAAAGGGTCTCAAGAGCACCACATCTGGAAGTTTGCTTCTCTTACTGCCTTGGAATCTTCATTCTTAGACACCTGGGTTAACTTTCATGGGTTCTCCTGAAGTCTGTTTTTCATTCTTAAGAGAAAAATGTTTAAAAACCTGATGTCATATTTCTAAAATTTTCATATTTACTAGTATCATGGTAATAATCGTTTAATGGCAAGCTGCAAGCATTAGGAGTTTAAATCGTAGCACAAATGCTCTGGACATGTCTTTTTAAAGAATTAATATTATTTGCCTCTAAGTAATTTTCTTTTTGTGCTGATCTTACTCCGTCTAGACACTGGACTCTTAATTATGAGAAAAATGGCATTGGCTCTTTGAAAATCACATTGAGTAACATTAATGTTTATTAACTAGCAAGACTTTCTAGATCTAAGATCTCAATAATAAACGATGCTCAGCTCTGAAATTGAAACAAGAACTCACAGATATTTTCTGAAAGTAACTCTAGTACCTATCTCTAGGCAAGGAGTTTGAAATAGCTAATTCTAAGTAGACCAACATAACCAAAAAAACCTCACAACTGGTCTTATTCTAACATCCTTGTTAGCACATTAGCAATAAGGTTGAAAAGGGGCAGGGGGAGTGGAGAGACACTCTATATTCCCTATTCACCAAGTAGCACCAAGTAGTTCTAGAAGAATTTCACTGGTCGGCAAGAAGCAGCTCTGATTAAAGCTTACTGCAGACAATAAACAGAGGGTTTTAGCACTATTTGTCTATCACTTTTCAAGGGCACTCAGCTGAAACAAATGCTCATACATTGTTAAGGATAAATAATACATACACCTTTCCCTGCAGAGGTGAAATCTCACTCACCAATGATTAAAAATTGCAGATTCCAAGGGAAGAGAGCTCATAAGACAGACGATATGCATGGCTCATGCAAATCTATTATGTGTCGAATTCAAGTGCCTAGATTTGCATGCCTAATTGGGAAGAATGCCATCTTGGTTGCACTAACATCTCGCACGTATCAAGCCCAAGATCAGTAAAGTCTTTGACCTTGCAGGGATGTGACAAGTATTAAAATCAGAAAAAAAAATGTTCTTTTATGTAATTCCAGTGGAGAACAATTTGGCAATATCTATCAAAATTACAAACACTCTGACCTTTTGATCTAGCAGTCCCACTTCTGGGAATGTATTCTACAGATTCATTTCAAACATGTAAAAGAACATATGCTTTTTACTGCAGCAAATTGAAAAAAGTAAAAAAGAGAGAAAAAAAGAGGGAGGGAGATTGGGAGAGAGAACAACGAAAGACTCACATGTCTATCAATGAGGTGTTGGTCAAATAAACTATATACCACATCTATAAATGGAATACTATATCTTATATTATAAACAAAGGGTAAGGTGATTTCGTATATGTTGCTATAGAGAGATTTCCAAGATACATTTTAAGTGAAAAAAAGCAAGGTGCATGATGGTATATAATATGCTAACTTTGCTGTATAAAAAGGGATCAATAAGTATATTCTCATTTGCTATTATTTGTGTTGACTCGGCAAAGACACACAAAAAGCTAATAAAAGATGGAGTACAGGGGTTAGAGTAGAATTTTCCAGTGTATACTTTGTTTATATTGTTTGATTTTTGAATCATGTGAATGTTTTGTATTTAAAATGAAATACAAATGGTTCTTAAAAGATGTCTTCTTGTAAACAAACTATAAACCAAACAAAATTTTAACACAACCAAAGCAATTCATAATGTCCTAGTTGTATTCTCTAATAGTGGAATAAGGCTTACATCTGCCCTCAAATGTATCAGGTAGTTCAGAAAACACTGTATTTTTTAATGTCTGCCTCCTCTTATTCCCATTCTTATTTAACACCTTAATTGTATTACCTATAATGACTAAGAAGCATTCAAGGGTGAAGAGTCTGTGAAAGACTCAGTAAACTGAAATTGCATCGTAATTTTTTGGCAGACCTAGATCTCACAGACCATAATAGATAAACTGCCTCCTCTATTTTGTAAGCAATATTTATATTCCTCACAAGGCTCTGTCTTGAATTTTAAAGAGGAACAGTAACAGTGACAGCCTCAACCTTTCCCGTAACAAAACCTGTGATATGGGCTGCATTAGATTATCTACTTTTTCTCCCCCTATAAACACCAAGTTCACTTGAACACGGAAGCCTCCTTAATAAAAGTCTGGGTCAAAACTGAGTGACCTGTCTCACCTTTAGTTGTTCACGGAAAACAAAGCGTTAAGGCTCTAGAATGTCGTCAGGTTGAAGACCAAGTGACCGGTGTTCAGCATCATATTGCAGGTTCACTTCTTCTTGTCAACAGCACCCATGACAAGTGTCCAATCTGGCTCCTCCCAGGAGAGCAGGGAGGACAATGGATATACACCAATCACAGTGTTACAATTCTGAAAATGGCATGAGGACAAGTTTCAATTTGGATTTAGAGCTATCAGCCGCATCAGTGATTTTGTTATAGAGCAAATCAATTTAGTAACTGAATGTGGAGGAACATCTCACTTTAGTGTTTTAGTGAAACATAAAGACTAACATTAATGGTGTGACTGTGGAGGGCTATGGGAGAACCTTAGCAGCAGGTAGTATAGTACAGCTCTCAACTGCAGCCAGACTGCTTGGGTTTGAATCCTAGCTCTGCTGTCTTTTATCAACGGTGTGACTTTTGGCAAGTTACTCAACCTATCTGTGCCTCACAAGTAAGAAGATGGGGATAATTAACAGTGCTGAATCATAGGGATATTGTGAACATCAAAAGGGCTTAATATAGGTAGAGCATCTAGATCCGGCCCTGGCTGATAATAAACGCTCATTGTTAATGTTTAGAAGAAACACGAGCATGAAAATTATAAGCCTGGATCCCTGGCACTGATTCACACGACCAGCAACCCTATCTGCTTTTGTCTCATCTCCCTCTTGGATTATGAGTTTGTTACTCCCCTCTTGATATGTGTGCCTTAAAACAGAACGCAAGCAAATTGCTCAGGTGCCTAAACCACACTGAAGAAAGGCAGAAGATGTTCACACGTTTTCTACTCATATGTCTAGGCAAGTATATATATCTGAACATCTTAAGAGATCAGTTTGTTACAAAAAAAAAAAAAAACCTACCCATTTTTAGTGTTATTCTCAAATTTTTGAAGGAAAAGGATTCAGAAATTCATTATATTTTAAGGAGATATAATATGGTATGCTATCCCTTTCATGTATTAACTGAATTCCTAAATTTTAGTTACATTAAAAACTTAAAAGTAGATGAAATGACTCATGTTAATATCTATCATGACCTATGCGTTTTAAAAGTTACCTGGCTAAATTTGAATCCTGAAATCCTAAGTCTAAGTTGGAGAACACAGATAACTTCTTTTCCAGAGAAGAGCTGGAAAGACAAATGTGACTTCAAGGGTTAACCTCCTTGTTTTACATGCATTCTGGTGGAAGTTATAGCATTTTTCAGTCCAATGGGTATTGGGTGTCTTGACATATGTCTACCTTGCAAGAACTCAGAGACCCTCATAATAAATACTAAACAGAACTTAGCACAGAGGTTAAAACTATAATTTTTTGAAATTTGAATAAGAGGTAGAAATAATCTTACATTTAAACAGATCGCGATACTTACACACTTCTGAAGCACTGAGAAAGAATTTGATAGAGTCTGTCTTCTAAATACAGTAATAAAGTATATATAGTTCTTGGACCTTAGGTCTTGGTACAAGGTTAATTCATAACAGATTACCAAGAAATTACTGATAAGCAGATGCGGTTCAAGTGCCCCAAACCCTAATTTTTAGAGAAAACTATTTTTCAAAGGAAAGAAACGTCACGTGAAAAAGTGTCGCAAATTTCTAATTCATCAAAATGAGATTCTTACTCAAAAACGGGGATGCCGAATAGCTCAAAGGTGGGTTTTCATCCTTAAAAGAGCATGTTAGAAGTATAAAACTTTGCTAACAAAAAGGCAATAACATATTTCCTATGAACCTTTGTTTTGCGGTTTTAATTTCTAACTTTGGCAAGATGCCAACTAAGTTTGTTAAGCTGGTCAAACTCTTTTACCAGCTTAGGCCAGTTCCCCAGAGGACTCAACCACAGCACTGATGTTGAATTTCTGCTGTATAAAAATAAACATGCACCACGACTCCAGGAAAAAATCAGAACACAAAGAGAAAGTGGACTTTTAGATTTTTAATTTTTTTTAAAGATTATCTATATATCTATATATATATATTAATAAAAGTGCAAAGAATAGACCTTCATGTTTAAATTATATTCTAAAATAAAATATATATTTCCATGAACTGCAGGAGACAACTGGCAAGTAAAGAGCCTGAGAGAGTCCAGTCCCTCTCCATCACTACAATGGACATATATTTGAAGGAAGCACCTATGAAAAATAGTGTTCACAACACACCTGGTAACACAGAGAGCTTCTGGGTGTTCTTGAAAGCAGTTTGCATGTCAATCTAACACGAAATGAGGGGAAAAATCAAATTCATAAACAGAAATGACATTGCTTAGAACAATCTATTACTCTGTACTCTTGTTTTATTTGCCCTGGAGCCTAGCACCTCCCACGGAGCAAGCCACCTTCACACACGCGCTCGTGAAACTATCGCCTGCGCGCCTCAAATGGTGATAGTTCCTTGTGCAACAAGCCTTCCCTGTTCGTAACACTGCTGATTTAGCATCATAGCTGAAACATCTGGTTAGAACTGAACTTTTCTTTTTAAGTAAACAAACTTTTAAAACATAGCATCATAACATTCGGCTCTGTTACACATAGCTCATGTTTTGGGCTTGTTTTCACCAAAAGGTCTTAAAGGAACAAGAGTTATATAATATCTGCTGCTTTCTTATGTATTTATGGCTATGGTGGTGATAGGTTGCAGAAACAATAGAAACTTTCAATAATAAAAAAAGATATATGACTCTGAACTTTTTTTTTTCTTTAAAGCAATCTGGGATATTTCAAAAATTCAAATTCAAAAACTGATTTCCACTGTGGTGTCAGCAGCTACATGCCCACATGAAAATGATGCCTCAGTTTTTACCTGGCTTTCTTTTATTACTCCTTTCCTTTTTCAGAACTGACAAAAAATTTCTATTTTAGAAAAGATATGTTCTATACACTGTGCCTGCAGCAACGTATCTGTAATACTGGCTATGACAGGATTTTGCCTCATGAATGTCAATAATATGCTCTCACTGAATCTGGATGAAGTTAACATTAAAATACAGATAAGCTACAATCAATTATGCATAACTTGTAGACTCAAAAGTCCATGGTCTCTCCTCTCCTTCTTTTTGACCTGTTATAAAAATAATTTTGGTTACAAGTGTCTACACAGCACCAATTTTATTTCAAAAGCAGCATCTTTACTCAGCCACCCAAATCAGTCTACATGTATACATGCTCAAATATCTTTTCTCATTTACTTCTGTTCTGTAACTCTAAAAGACCGGTAATTGCATTAGATCTTGTCTCAATCAAAAACCATTTAGCAATTATTAAAACAATCAATTACAATGCCCTAAAAATACCCACGGCCACTGAATTAAATGAGAAGTTCCCCTGACATGCAACTGTGTAATCGGAGAATTATGCCTGCAGTCGATGAGCACTGTGTTCTGTAATAGCAGAAGGAACAGGTCTCTAATAGTAAAAAAGCATTTCATAAAACTTTGTCATATATAAAATATCTTATTAATTGTCATCATTCCACTGATGATTAAAGCATAAGTGTTTGCTCTGCTTTCTGCTGTGGGACAGTCGGGGGTCATACAACCTCAAAAAATAAGGGGGCATCTGTTTCTCAGGCTGACAAAAGCTCAGTTACACTGTTTCTCTCTCAAACTCGTCTGCACTCACGCACACGTACACAAAAAGCATCCACAGTTTTAATCTTCCTGACACTGTTGCCACACTTTTTTCCCACTTCCAAAAACCTGTCAGGAAAATGTGATTGCAAAATAATTATTCTTGTCTATACCCAGCCTGGATCTCCATCGCTCATTTTTATGATTTTATGATTTTGAAAGATAAAGCAAAAGGAGAACAGGCATCATTCATCTTCCTCAAACCCTTTGGTTTCCACTTTCAATGTTACAGTGAATGTAGATTTGACTCAGCAGGCCTGGGTCAAAGGCTTTACAGATACTGAACCTGAAGTGCATTAAGAGAATAAACATCTGCTATCATGGCGTAGGACAATTTAAAAAGTAGCATCCGTGAAGAGTTTACAAGAGTCACCTAAAAATTTCCTAAGAAATTAAAGAATTTGTAGGAGGGACGGAATCATGTAACAAAGGTCAAAAGGTCAAACTCAATCGGGTAACAATTACATTCTTTGAAAAATACTTCATGTGCACATTTTCTGCCCCAGGTGCACTAAGTCCTTCTCAAGTCTCCTATCTGTAAACATGGTGGATCCAGAAAGACATATATCAAAGAAAGAGATTACACTGATTAACAAAGGAATAGAAGAACAGACAAAAAGATTTCAGAGCAGGTAAGGACTACCTTTTAAAGGAAAGTGCTTTAAATATGCTTCTGCAAAAAATATGACTTGGAGGCAAATCTGAAGTTTTGACACTTATACTTTACTCAGAGATTAGTCAGAGTTGTTCTTCTGTAGGGGCAACTAAACTGAAATGTAAAACAAAAAGAATTGTTCAATTATGACATCACAAAATCCCAGGGAAAAACTAGGAATCAAAGCTCCCTTTGATTAAAATTTCCCACTTCGAATGCAAGGTGCAAGAGCAAAAGCTTCCAATGATGACAGGCAGGAAAGTCACAGTACTCGTTCTCCCATACTCCCCCCACTTGACTCCCTCATACACACTACAGAGAGTTTGCTAGCTAATTCTCAGCTCTCCTGGCACGTATATCCATTGCTCTGTTGGATTCTTCATAAAGTCAGGCCTCCATTCCCAGTAGTTTAAAGTAATGAAAAAGATAGACAGATACGAAGAAATACATTCAAAAAGCAAAAAGCGAAGAACTCTGGAATGTGACGTAGCTCATGTCAGTAATGGTTGATATAACTGTGGGAGGAACATTAAAACTGAGATAGTTACATACAGAGTGATCAGGCTGCTGTGCCTGTGCTTCCTGGAATTCTAACACTCCATCTACTCTTCTTCCAGACCCTAACAGAGCTATAGGTTCTAACTGTACCTGAGATCAGAATCAGGCTGACAAATGCGTGACACACTTGAAATTATTTAAAAAGGGAGAAATGAAGAAAAACGTTACCCAAGTTGAAAAATAAGAAGTTCATTATGGACAGAATAAAACTAAGGTAAACATGTATGGACACGAGTCGAAATGAAAAACTGAACCCAAGAAGGAAAGGAGAGAGAGGGAGGGGGAAAAGGAGGAATTGGGAGAGAGATGTGTTGCCCCTTCCTGGAAAGATTCCTTGTTTCCTGATTTAAGTGCAAGATACTCTTCTGAGGGGACAATGCTGTTCACGCCATCATCACAAGTACACCTAAGTGGTCCTGAGGACCAAGCAGTAGACAGATCCCAGTGAACACAGTAAGAAGTCGGTGGCTGCCTAGTCCCCTCTCATGAGGGAGGGCACAGAAACTGGAGATGTGGCCAATTCTGGTGGCAGAGTAGAAGGAATCTGTGGTAGAAAATACCAAAAACAGCCCCCTACCCATTCTAGGGGGAAATATACAAAGCCCCCCTGAAACCTAAACAAAACAAAACAAAACAAAACAAAATAAAACAAAACAGAGCAAACTTCTCCCTCCTGAAGGAAACCTCATGGGAACAAATGCCCTGCGAGTCCTAATGCGTGTGTTCTCACAAGGCTGGCGGAGGTTATTTTGTTTTGGATTCCACAAAAATTTTGTCTCCATCCCTAATGCCAAAAGAATGCAAGGCTCGAGAGCTGTACTTCATTTCCTCTGGGCCAAAGGGCGCTTCATGGTCAAAATAGTAGAGAAGCATGTTGCTAGTGGGTAATTGCACCAGAGTTTTTAATTGTTTCTTTAGTTCTGCAACTGTTTGGTCCAGACGAATGGTCATTTCTTCCACCTGGTCGTTAAAGTGGACTTCTACTTTCGCACTGCTCTGGGGTCTCAGGTCCACTTCTGCCAAAGGCTCCAACTTCCCATATTTTGTGACTAGTTCATGATACCTAGGAGGATAAAAAAACAAAACAAAACAAAACAGTGACAACTTAAGCCACTAGCGCATGAACTACTGACTTCTTCAGAACTATAGGTAAACTACACTGTTATTCTCAACATCTTTCTAATATCCTAGTCTAATATTATATCTACTTACCTGCCTACCTACCTATTGGGTGACTATTGTGGAATCTGTGATCTCAAATCGTTGCCCTTTTTTTTAAAAAATTAATTAATTAATTAATTTTAGTTTTGGCTGTGTTGGGTCTTTGTTTAGGGCTTTCTCTAGTTGCGGCGTGCGGGCGCCACTCTTCATCGCGGTGCACAGGCCTCTCACTGTCGCGGCCTCTCTTGTTGTGGAGCACAGGCTCCAGATGCGCAGGCTCAGTAGCTGTGGCTCACAGGCCCAGTTGCTCCACCGCATGTGGGATCCTCCCAGACCAAGGCTCGAACCCGTGTCCCCTGCATTGGCAGGCGGATTCTCAACCATTGCGCCACCAGGGAAGCCCTGAAATCGTTGCCCTTTTGAGGCCACAGTAAAACCCCGTTCTTGTGTATCTGGGAAGAGTCTCTCCTAAAGATGGCCAACATGCCTGCTGCTAATCTTTATATAAGAATCAGCTTACAAAGGAGAGGAGAACCTAGAAAAAAAGTAGACACTACAAAGATTATAGAGAGAAGTCTAATCACTCTGTGGAGCCTGCTTGCTTGGGCACCAGCATCAAGGCAGGCAGATACCTAAGCATGCGTTCCTTGGTAACAGATGGGAAGATGGACGTAGACCAGCAGTTTCCGACCCCTGGGGAAGGCATAAGTTACAAACAAAAACATCTAGTTGTATGTTAGCTGTTAACTCAGCTTTTTCAGTGATGCTTTGTTGAATGTTCCAGCCTAGCCTAGTCGACTGTAACACAAGGAATTTGTGGAAGAGTCAAGAATACGCTCTTGTAAAGAAGTGGTAAATGAGGGACACAAGTTCCTTGATCAAGGCAGGAATAAACAGCCAAAGACACCAAGAGGGAAGTGAATTATAGAGGTGAGACTAGGGCCCAGGAGGACAAGTTTCCCATGTGGAAAATCTTGCCTCCGCTGCCAGCCTTGGAGGATCTAGGTTTGATTTCATTGAGAAAGCTAAGCAGTTTCCTACAATCCAGAGAGGGGGAAAATGCTGAAAAAGTCTAATATTAGCTTTATTATAACCAAGATATACTGAGGTTAATTCGGGATCAGAATACAATGGTCATAAGATTACCCCCGCCACGTTCCCCACCCTACTGGCTTTGATTCGGTTAAATCAGTGTTATAATAAGGTTGGTAGGAGCACGGAAGCTGTAGTAAGACATCTGTGGTCAGGGATGGAAGTAATCATGTCCATGAAAGGGAGTAGCAGGTATGGTAAAGTAGCACTGGCCTTGGAGTCAGAAGACCTGACTTCAGAGTCTTGACTCCATCTTATAATTAGCTGTGTGGCTTACCAACTCACTCAATCCTTTTGGATCTCAGATTTCTCACTAGTAAAACTGGGATAATAAGTCTGCCCTTCCTACCTTGTAAGACAGTCATAAGAATCATATAAAATAACAGATGAGCAAGCACTTGGTAAGTTCTAAGTTCATATGCAAATAAAAAGGATTAACATTACATTCCTGCTGTCTGGGACTTACATTATTAAAACGCACACACCACTAAGAAAATATATGATTGAAATCTTCTTAGGTAGGACTTCTTGGAAAAGGTGATGGTACGATGAAAAAGATTATAGAATTGTCTTCTCCCACGACTTGAGCCCCAAATGGTATTCTTTTAAAAGGGTAAAATATTACCGGCAGCAACTAATACAGGAAAAGAGGAAACTGCCTTATTGCCATAACCTTTTAAAAGGAACCAAAAGCTCTGTACCATGTGGTTCTGTTAAGCAAGGGTCCTAACTCACCCCCCAGAAGCCATTATGCAGAAAGAAGGTAAGGAAACAAAATCCTGAGCGTACTGACCAATACTTCCTAATTTAGAGCAAACTGGGCTGGGGGGTAAGGAGTCAGCTGGGAGGAAGGCTGAGGAAACACCTTAGGGATCAGAAGTCTCTACATCCCACTGCCAGGATGTCAGGATCTTAGCAATGGCAAACGAAACAAAACAGTCCACACAAACAAAAAACAAAACTACCAGGCCTTGAAATTTTCCAAGGCTGCAAACTGAAAAAGTGAAATGATTCAAAGTCCAAAGGTATCTTTCCTTCACCCAATCTCCTAGCATATGCCTTTAAGTCAGTGAAAGTAGGTTATGATAATTTAATAAAATCTTGGAAAAGACAGCAGAACCTAGGGGTCAAATAAGCTGAACCCAATTCTACGGATATTTTCCCTTCAGACTACAGAAAAGGAGACAGAATTGTAATACCCCAGGCTCTCAAGCTCTGCCCAGGAGGGACAAAAGGAACAATGGCAAAGGGGTCAAGGAGTTTACTTATACTATGTTTCAGTAAAGAGATGGTGTAGATAGAGGTATCCACTTTTATACATAAGCAAGAATATAAGACACAAAATGGCAACCAAGCACATACCACTGCAAAAGGAATAAAAGAGAGAAACACATTAAGTAAAAGGCAGAGGCAGAACTCAATCTGAAAGAAAACGTAATTGAATGAAAAGAAAATGCCCCACAAATACTCTAAGGTCTAGAAATTAATAAGTGCATAAATATAATAAAACAGGAGCTCAAAGGTAAATGATAAACAGCAGAATGAGATGAAAAGGGAGATTTCAGCACCGGTGAAAGAAACAGGAGCAAAATAACACATTACCTACCGAATAAGTAAATTAGGAAGTATGACCCAGGAATATTATACCTCACCAAGTTTTTTCAGAAATAAATTTAACAAGCAAATATTCTGAAACAAGAACTTAGGGAACAGGGCACCCATGAGTCCTTCTGAAAAAGAAAAACACTACTCAACAATGGGATTAAAGAACTAGTGTTAAGCCCTGAATCTAGTTAACTATAAAACTAAAACTTAAAATAATAACTGTATGATCCTAGACTTATTTATACTTGACACTATAGTCAACTGAATTTATCTCAAGCACAAACATATTTTTACACAAAATATGGTCCCTGTGCAGAAACTAGTCTGCAATTGGTCAAGTCTATCTACAAATTAAATGACCTATAAATTAGGACACTCTAAAAGGTCTTATAGTTTTCTCAAAATCAACATGTCCAGAAATAATTCATTGCTACTCCCCAACCATCTTCTCTTCTAGTCTTCCTTATCTCAGCAAATGGCACCAGGAACTGAATAGTCATCCCGATTCCTTCCTATCTCTCCTCTCCACTTCTCCCATTCAATCACTTGCCGTGTCATACTAATTCTATTCCTAAACATTTCATGAATCTACCTTCATCTCTCTTGCCCACCTGTCTTGTAAATTCAAGCCACTATCGTTAATAACCTGGATTGCTACAGCTTTCTTTGGATGCATAAGCTGGGTAATTTTCCTCAATATTTGTTTCAGCCTCCTCCTAGAATGCCTTTCTGTGCTGCAAAGCTGAAAACTACATTTACCACACTCCTTTACAGGTAAGATTTAACTACCATCAATCTCATTCAACAGCCCTGGGGAGAGACATAGTGGATTTAGCAGACATGGAGTGGGAACAGCTTGGGTAGAGGCTTCCTAATTACCAGATTGTGGTTCAAGTAGTGTGTTCCTGGAGTCAACACCCTTGGCAGCAGCTTGCTTGATCTCCAGATCACAGCTAAGGTGGTGTGATCCAGCACCAGGGACAGCAGCTTCCTGAGTCTCCCCTTATCTGATGCTAGCAGAGGTAGCAGTACCCTTGGTGGGCTAGTTCTGCGGTACTGCTCTAGGGATAATCCTAGGGAGGCAGCCCTTCCAAAGATTTTGTAAGCACCTTATTCCCTGTATGAAATCCCTTTCTTCTTAAAATAGCTAGTTTGTGGCTTCTGTTATCTATAACTGAATTTCAAATGATACTCTTTCAAATGGTTTCCCAAGACTTCAGGGTGGTCCCCAATTGACCCTTGTCTATATCACAGCCAAAGACATTGTCATAAAACACAAATTTGACTACAACACTCCTCTACTTAAAATCACTCAAGACCCATCAGAATAAAGCCCTAACTCTTTAACATAATTGTGGTAGGCAAAATTTTGGCTCCCCTCAGCAGAGAACCCAGCTGAGCCATCCTGGGCCCACACTTTTGACACATACAAACTATAACATGATAAGTATATATTGTTTCAAGCCACTAAGTTTATGGCAATTCGTTACAGCAGCAGAAAACTAATACAATTGATTAGAAAAGGCCCTTCATGATTTCGTTCCTACGTAAGTTTCCAAATTTATTTTGGGCCATTGACATTACCGCTCCCTGTACCTGCTTTCCACTTATTTAATCTTAAAAGCAATGTTTACTTATTAATTTTCAGGTAAATCCAGCAGGGTTTTATATATGGATAAAAGTTTGGATACGGACTAGGATAACAACTATTCACTCTTTATGCTGTAAAAATGAAGAAACAGCATTAGAGTTGTGACTCACTATAACTCACTATATACACTGAATATGTCCCCCTAAAAGTTACATAAGTAAAGATCATGATTTTAAGATAATATGTTTACTCCTAAGTATCTTACTTTGGATTATCTTTAAGCAGGGCAAATCAGTAGATAAAAGAAATCATGATTTTACAAAATGCCCAGTAAATTTTAGAAACCAATTTCTACCTTAGATATTTTATTCAGTATTCAAAAGTTCATCTAAACTATGTCTGAACTATATCTGTATATTCTGTATTATCTGAGCTTTTCTTAGCATCAGCCCCAAAGCTATAGTCTTAAGAGGTAAAGGGCTTTTTTCTTCCCAAAGCTATAGTCTTAAGTGGTAAATGATTTCTGATGACTAAGTAGTCTTCAGAATTAATGATCTCAATTTATATTCTACCAGTCAGTACTTCTATCTGATTATTAAAAAATATTTAATATCTATAAGTCTCACTTCTGAAGTGGGCAAAATGCTATAAGTCTACCTTGGATGATATTACTGACAAGGATGTACTGCAATAAGCAAATGTTAAATTGTAATACATATTTGTCTGTGTTTGTGTTCAGAGCTTCTGAATAGCATTCCCCACGGTCTCCTAACAGAAAATGATCAATCATAACAAGAACAAAATTTACTACACACAGCATAAAGGCCAGCATGACCACATGGGCAACTGAGAATGATAAATGGGAACCAAATGCTAGCTGAGACCTTGTGAAGAACACTACCCACAGGCAAACTGGCATTGTGCTTTTTTTTTTCTTCCTATTAAATAAAAACACCCACGAGGAGAAAAGCTTCTTTCAACTTTAAGGGTTTTTTAATCGTGAGCAGTTAAAAATCAGGCTACTGGTAGGGTGGGGCTGAAGGTGGCACTAACAAAGGGGGGACCGGGGAATGAACCCATGCTTAGTGGAGCTCGGGTAGGGCAGCTCTACTCCCAGTGCACATAAGTAAGCCTTCACACACTAGCCGTTCCTTGTCCATGGCACACCTGCCTGATGTGACAGAAACACGAGCAGATTTTAGTAGCGTGATGGGCAGGTTGGGAGAGGTATGCCCCTTTCTCTTATTGCCCATTTTCACTCTTGATTCCTAAGATAGCTCGGAGCATTTCATCAATCACCATCAATCACAGGTCTATGAAGCTAGAATAAAGACTTGGCACACTACTTGAAAAAGACTGAATGTTCCTACTGTAAATCTTAGTCTGAGGGTGAACTCATGACAAAACCTAAAACCCAAAGATGGACAGAGACTAAAGGTTAACTCATTTTCAGCTCTAACTAGTTTAAAAACTATTCTAACTAAATAATATGAACATTAAATATTTTACATAATTTTTAGGAACCTGGAAGACTAAAGGAGGCCTAGAACCAAAGGCTTTGAGCTGGCAGAAAGCTCGCACATTTGGACCTCACGGCTCCAAATCCATAAAAGAAGCAGCTCACAACCTCAAGGAGCGTCCTAGAGAAAAATGATGGGGTTTACATCTTATGCAGGTACATATACCACAATGGGATTAAGGGCATCCCAGTAGTGTGCTCACAGGTGGCCTATAGTAGTCTTATGCTAACAATTCTATTACTCTATTGATTCTCAAATGCAGACCCATATTGAATCAACTGGAGTCTTTATTCTAAATAAAGCTATTTTACTCCAAAATAAATCTCTAATACATACATCTCTCTCTTTAAGGAAGGCAACAAATAAAACATGAAAAATCTCTTATGGTTCCCTTGGTTGAAACAAATCATTAAGTATAACTAGACGAAAAACATTCACGAAGTTTACTTTGTTTCCCAAGGCATTATGAAGGATTCAAAATACATTTCAAATATCTGATTGCTGTTATTTAATCCCTACTGTATGGTATGCTTTCTCTCTCTGGTATGGTATCATATCATGGCATATCAAAGAAATCTCCGAAGCATTCTACAGCTGGGACTTTACACTCTTACTGAAACAGTTTCCTCAAGGTCACCAATATCTTATTAAAACACATAAACATCACATTTCAGAAGCAGAAAGGATCGTAGAGATCATCTATTACATATTTTACAGATATAGTAATAGAGGGCCAGTTTGCTAGCCCAAAGTCTATTAGCTGGTGAATGCAAGGGTGGAAATTAGAACTGAGGTCTTGTTCTCAGATCATCATTCTTTCTCAGGTCTCATCTTAATGATTTGCTGCAATAATGAATACCGTTCTAGAAATTCTCTTCTCCTTTCTACATTTCAAATGTCCCCTTTCAATCTCTCTTTACAGGTTCTCTTCCTACCATCTACACTTGGGTAGCACTCAAAACTCACTCCCAGATTCTCTTCCCTTTTCTCTTTGTGATCTTCCATCACAGCGCTCATTCTCTTATTTAGCTTAAGCCATAGATGTTTCCCACTTGTCTTCCTCAAGCTTCTGTATTTCACCTACCTCCAGAATGATTTATTCTCATCTTTCATGCATAGCAAAGAATCTGAAACTGAACTTAGTATTTTCCATATAGTTTTTCATCAAGGCTTGAATCATAGAATTTTGTTTCAATTCACTATTTCTTAAATTCAAGTGCTGTCAAAATTGCCTAGTAAATGGATAAAGATACCTAGTCATATAATGGAATACCACACAGCAGTTAAAATAATTATTTTAATCTACATTTATCAATATGGTTAAAACCTTGATCAATATGGCTCCATATATTCACATTTTAATGCACTTCTGCTCCAAATACAGAGTAAAATGGATAAAATATGAAAGGGTTGAATTGCAAGAAGACATACCAAGGCTCAAAAATAACAGACATCTCCATGGACCAGAAACTGAACAGAAATACAAAGCATACAACTGAAACCACAGGACCACTGGACCCCAGGTCCAAATCAGGCAGTAGCAGTCAGGAGTTAAGTTCGTGTTAGGCAAAGGAAAATAAAGTACTCCATGGGAGAGAGAGGAACTCAAGACAGGTTCACTGCCTGAAGGAGGGGGAGGGTTAGGGTGATGTGAGGCTGGGCATGAAATAAGGAGGCAAAAAACTGCTGCAGATCCACTGCCTCGGGCTACCTCTTTTGAGCAATGGGTCTAGGTAAAAGAAGTAATAAGGTAGCTCTACCAACAGGAATTGAATCAAATCACCTGCTCCTTAGGTGACTAGATTTACCCTAACTCTACAATCAGTGGGATAGGGTCTCGAAATCCATTACAAGAGCTGGTTCTAGACCAGGGGTCTGGGGAGCTGGTTAGAGATAACTGCAAAAACCATTAGACAGGGAGAGATAAGCTCAAACAGGAAGACATAACAATCCTCAATGTGTATGTATCTAACAACAGAGCTTCAAGATAAAGAAGCAAAAACTAATAGAACTGGAAGTAGAAACAGACAAATCCACAATTACAGTTGGAGACTTCAGTACCCCTTTCTCAGTAACTGATAGAACAAGTAGACAGAAAATTGTTAACAATGTAAAGACTTGGCCAACACTAAAAACTTGACCTAACTGACATTTTAAATACACATTTCCAAGCAACATCAGAACACACATTTTTTTCTAGTGCATATGGAAGTCTAACCAAGACAGACCATGTTCTAGGCCCAAAACATACTTAATAGGTTTAAAATAACTGAAATAATACAAAGTATGTTATCTGATTATAATGATATTAAACTGGAAATCATTAACAGAACAACAACAATCCCCAAGAATTTGGAAAATACACAACACACCCATAAATAACCCAAGGGTCAAACAGGAAGTCACAAGAAAAATTAGGAAATATTCTAAATTCAATAAAATAAAAATACAATATATCAAAAATTATAGAATGTAGCTAAAGCAGTGTTTAAAGGAAAATGTATAGAATTAAATGCCTGTAAAAGAAAAGAAGAAAGGTCTCAAATCAATGATCTAAACTTCCATCTTAAGAAACTAGAAAAAGATGAGCAAACTAAACTCAAAGCAAGAAGAAGGAAGGAACTAATAAAGATATGAGCAGAAATCAGTGAAATAGAATGCATATAAACAACAGACAAACCATGAAACCCAAAGCTGGTCCATAAGGTTAGTGAATTTGGTAAACCTCTAGCCAGACTGATCAAGAAAAGAAGACACCAATATCAGGACTAAAAGAGGAGACATCACTACAGACTCTACAGACACTAAAGGTTTGTAATAAATGAATATTATGAACAACCTTATGCCCATAAATTCAATAACTAAGATGAAGTGGATGAATTCCTTCAAAGACACAAATTACCAAAGCTCATTCAAGAAGGAACAAATAACTTGAATCAGGCTACATCTATTAAATAAATTTAATCATAGTTAAAACCACCAGTAAAGAAAACACCAGACACAGACGGCCTCATTGATAAATTCTACAAAAGACTTAAGAAAAAGATAATATTAATTCTACACAAAATCTTTTAGAAAACAGAGGAAAGAACACTCAAAAACTCATTTTATGAGGCCAGCACTATCCTAGTACCAAAATAAGGCAGCCAGAAACTATCAAACTCTTAGAGGAAAACATAGGCAGAACACTCTATGACATAAATCACAGCAAGATCTTTTTTGACCCACCTCCTAGAGAAATGGAAATAAAAACAAAAATAAACAAATGGGACCTAATGAAACTTGAAAGCTTTTGCACAGCAAAGGAAATCATAAAAAAGACCAAAAGACAACCCTCAGAATGGGAGAAAATATTTGCAAATGAAGCAACTGACAAATGATTAATCTCTAAAATTTATATGCAGCTCATGCAGCTCAATAACAAACAAACAAACAACCCAACCCAAAAATGTGCAGAAGACCTAAATAGACATTTCTCCAAAGAAGATATACAGACTGCCAACAAACACATAAAAGAATGTTCAACATCATCAATCATTAGAGAAATGCAAATCAAAACTACAATGAGATATCATCTCACACCAGTCAGAATGGCCATCATCAAAAAATCTAGAAACAATAAATGCTGGAGAGGGTGCGGAGAAAAGGGAACACTCTTGCACTGCTGGTGGGAATGTGAATTGGTACAGCCACTATGGAGAACAGTATGGAGGTTCCTTAAGAAACTACAAATACAACTACCATATGATCCAGCAATCCCACTACTGGGCATATACCCTGAGAAAAACATAATTCAAAAAGAGTCATGTACCAAAATGTTCATTGAAGCTCTATTTACAATAGCCAGGAGATGGAAACAACCTAAGTGTCCATCATCAGATGAATGGATAAAGAAGATGTGGCACATATATACAATGGAATATTACTCAGCCATAAAAAGAAACGAAATTGAGTTATTTGTAGTGAGGTGGTTGGACCTAGAGTCTGTCATACAGAGTGAAGTAAGTCAGAATGAGAAAGACAAATACAGTATGCTAACACATATATATGGAATATAAGAAAAAAAATGTCATGAAGAACCTAGGGGTAAGACAGGAATAAAGACACAGACCTACTAGAGAATGGACTTGAGGATATGGGGAGGGGGAAGGGTGAGCTGTGACAAAGTGAGAGAGTGGCATGGACATATATACATTACCAAACGTAAAATAGATAGCTAGTGGGAAGCAGCCGCATAGCATAGGGAGATCAGCTCGGTGCTTTGTGACTACCTGGATGGGTGGGATAGGGAGGGTGGGAGGGAGGGAGACGCAAGAGGGAGGAGATATGGGAACATATGTATATGTATAACTGATTCACTTTGTTATAGAGCGGAAAGTAACACACCATTGGAGAGCAATTATACTCCAATAAAGATGTGAAAAAAAAAACCAACAAGGCAAAGACATTAAAAGAAAATTACAGATCAATATCCCTCATGAAAGCAGACACAAAAATCCTCAACAAAATATTAGCAAGTTTAACCCACCAACATATAAGAAGGTAATACATAATAAGCAAATGAGATTTATCCTGGGAATTTAAGGCTGGTTAAACATTTTAAGAAATCAGTTAATATAATTCACTGTAATGGACACTAAATAAGAAAAACTACATGAATTTCCCAAGATATGCAGAAAAAGAAAAGGAAAGAGAAAAAAGAAAATAAAGAAAAGAAGTATAAGTCATATAGATTGGAAAAGAAGACATACACTGTGCCTCATACACAATATGACTGCCGACAATGAATTCACAAAAGAACTACTAGAGCTAATAAGTCTAGCAAGGTTGCAGGATACAAGGTCAATATACCAAAAAAAATTGTATTTCTATACCTAGCAATGAACAATTGAAAAGTGAAATTAAAAAATAGTACTATTTATAATAGGACTTAGATACATGAAATCCTTAAGTAAAAATGTAATAAAATATGTGCAGAATTTTTGTGAAAAAATACAAGACACCAATTACTTAAAGAAATCAAAGAAAACTTAAATAAATGGAGAGATACACTGATTCATGGACAAATAAATGGAGAGATATACTGGTTCATGGACAGGAAGACTCAATATTATTAAGATATCAATTCTACCCAAATTGTTCTACAGATTCAACACAATCTCAATCAAAATGCCAGCAGAATTTTTTTTCTAGAATTCAACAAGCTTATCCTAATGTTGATATGTAAAGGCAAAAGAACTAAAATAGCCAAAATAACTTTGAAAAGAAAATCAAAGTTGGAGGACCCCCATTACCTGGATCCCAAGACTTATTCTAAAGCTACAGTAATCAAGACAGCATAATATTGGCAAAAGGATAGACACATAGATCATGGAAAAGAACAGAGAATCCAGAAATAGAGAGTCTACCTATATGGTTAATTGATTTTCAACAAAGGTATAAACTCAATTAAATAGAAAAAAGATAGTCTTATTAATGAATACCACTATAACAATGACACTCATATACCCAAATTAAAACAAAACAAAAAGTTAATCCATATCCTAAACCATATACAAAAATTAACTCAAATGAATAAATGTGCTTAAACTATAAAATGTCTAGAAAACATAAGAAATCCCTGTGATCTTAAGTTGGTCAAAGATTTCTTTGATATGACACCAAAAGCACAATCCATAAAAGAAAAAAATCAGTTAAGTTGAATGTCATCAAAATTTAAAACATTTGCTATTTGAAAGAAACTGATAAAAAATAAAATAACAAGCCAGACTGAGAGAAAATATTTACAAAACACATGTCTGGTAAGGGCCATATATCTGGAATATACAAAGAACCGTCAAAATTCAATAATAAGAAAATAACCCAGTACAAAAGTGGGCAAAAGATTTTAACAGATACTTCATCAAAGAAGGTATGTGGATAGCAAATAAGCTCATGAGAAGATGCTCTACACCATTAGTCACTAGGGAAATACAAATTAAAACCACAGCGAGATACCATGATGTATCTATTAGAATGGCTAAAATTAAAGACAGAAACAAGAAAACTGAAAATACCAAGTGGTGGTGAGGATGTGGCGCAAAGGAACTCTCATATGTTGCTGATGGGAAAGCAAAATGGTACAGTCACTCTGGAAAACAGCTTGACAAGTTAAACACACACTTCCCAAATGACTCAGCAGTTCCACCTCTAGGTATTTACCCAACAGAAATAAGAACTTATGTTCACACACAAACTCATAGGTGAGTGTTTATAATAGCTTTCTTAATAAATTGCCAAAAAAGGGTAAACAACCAGAATGTACTTCAGCTGATAAATGTCTAAATAAACTGTACTACTGAGCAGTAAAAAGGATATCACTAGTGATACACACAAGATAGATAAATCTCAAATGCATTATGCTAAGTAAAAGAAACCAGACTCAAATGGCTACCTACACCTCCTTTCAGAAAAGGATAGACTTACTAGACAGAAAATCAGCAAGAATAAGATCTGAATAAAACAATCAATCAACAGTATCCAATTGAAATATATAGAACACTCCATCCAACAACAGCAGAATACATGATTTCTAAGCACCCATGGAGCAATCACCAAGGTGGGTATAAAATACACGTTAACAAATTTAGAAGAATTGGTATTATGCAGAGTTTTTTTCTGACCATAATGGAACCAAAGTAGAAATCAGCACCAGAAGGATAAGAAGAAAATTCCTAACACTTGGAAATTAAACTTCTAAATAATCCATGGGTCAAACAGGAAGACTCAAATAAAATAATAATTTAAAAAAACATAGAACTGAATGGAAATTAAAATGTAACACATCAAAACATGTGGGATGCCAGCAGTCCTGAGAGTGAAATTTATAGCACTTACGTGTTTATTAGGAAAGCCCTCAAATTAAGGATCTACATTCCTACCTCAAAAACTAGAAAAAGAAGGGCAAATCAAGCAAAAGGAAGGAAATAAGCAGAAATCAATGGCTTTTTTAAAAAAAGGAAGACAACACTGAAAAGTACAAAACATTGTTGAAAGAAATTAATGAAGACATAAATAAATGGAAAGACATTCCATGTTCCTGGATTGGAATACTTCATATTATTAAAATGTCTATACTACTCAAAGCAATCTACAGATTCAATGAAATCCCTATCAAAATCCCAATAGCATATTTTTTGCAGAAATAGGAAAAATCATCCTCAAATTCATATGGAATCTCAAAGGATCCTGATTAGCCAAAACAATTTTGAAAAGGAAGAATAAAATTGAAGGACTCACATTTCCTTACTTCAAAACATATTACAAAGCCACAGTAATCAAAATAGTGTGGTACTGGCATAAAGACAGACATATAGCCAATGGAATTGAATAGAGAAGGCAGCAATAAAACCTCTCATACATGGTCAAATGACCTTTGATAAAGGTGCCAAGACCACTCAATAGTGAAAAGACAGTTTCCTCAACAAATGGTGCTGGGAAAACTGGATACCTACATGCAAAAAAGAAAAGAAAGTGGACCCTTTTCTTATATCATATACAAAAATTAACTCAAAATGCATTAAAGACCTACATGTAAGATCCAAAACTATAAAACTTCTAGAAGAAAACATAGAGGAAAATCTTCATGACAATGGATTTGGCAATGATTTCTTAGATACTACACCAAAAACACAGACAACAAAAGCAAAAATAGACATATGGGACTACATCAAACCTAAAAAACATCTGTATATCAAAGGATACAATGAACAGAGCTAAAAGGCAACTTATAGAATGGGAGAAAATATTTGCAAATCATGTATCCGATAAGGGGTTAATATCTACAATACATAAAGAAACCTAAAACTCAACATCAAGAAAAATTTAAAAAAAAAACCAGATTTAAAAATGGGCAAAGCACTCACACAGACATTTCTCCAAAGATCACATACAAATGACCAAAAAGCATATGAAAAGACATTCAACATCACTAATCATCAAACAAATACAAATCAAAACCACTGTGAGGTAACATCTTACACCCATTAGGATGGATACTATTTAAAAAACACAAAATAACAAGTGTTGTTTGGTGGAGAAACTGGAACACTTGTGCACTGTTGTTGTAATTGTAAAATCATACAACCAACCATGGAAAACAGTATGGTGGTTCTTCAAGACTTAAAAAGAGGATTACCATATGATTCAACAATTCCACCTCTGGGATTCAAAAGAACTGAAAGCTGGGTCTTGAAGAGATATCTGCACACCCATGTTCACAGCAGCACTATTCAAAATAGCCAAGAAGTGGAAGCGAACCAAATGTCTACTGATGGATGAATGGATAAACAAAATGTGGTATATACATACAATGGAATATTATTCAGCCTTAAAAAGGAAGGAAATCCTGTCACATGCTACAACATGGATGAACTTTGAAGATGTTATGCTAAGTGGCATAAGTCAGTCACAAAAAGACTATATGATTCTTTTTATATAAGATAGCTAGAGTAGTCAAACTCATAGAGACAGAAAGTAGAATGATGTTTGTCAGGTGGTTGTAAGGAGCTGCAGGGAGAGGGTGATGGAGAGTTGACATTTTATAAATATAGAGTTTCAGTTCTGCAAGAGGAAAAACCTTTCTGGAGATTCATTGCACAACAGTATAAATATACTTAACACTACTGAAATGTACAGTTAAAAATGGCTAAGATGGTAAATTTTATCTTATGTATATTTTACCACAATTTTAAAAAATAATTAAGGTGGTAAATTTTGTTATGTGTATTTTAGTAGAAATAAAAAGTTTTTATTTTTATTTTTTTGTTGTTGATATGTCTTTTTTTTTACATCTTTATTGAAGTATAATTGCTTTACAATGGTGTGTTAGTTTCTGCTTTATAAAAAAGTCAATCAGTTATACATATACATATGTTCCAATATCTCTTCCCTCTTGCATCTCCCTCCCTCCCACCCTCCCTATCCCACCCCTCTAGGTGGTTACAAAGCACCAAGCTGATCTCCCTGTGCTATGCGGCTGCTTCCCAATAGCTATCTATTTTACACTTGGTAGTGTATGTATGTCCATGCCACTCTCCACTTTGTCACAGCTTACCCTTCCCCCTCCCCATATCCTCAAGTCCATTCTCTAGTAGGTCTGTGTCTTTATTCCCGTCTTACCCCTAGGTTCTTCATGACATTTTTTTTTCTTATATTCCATATATATGTGTTAGCATACGGTATATGTCTTTCTCTTTCTGACTTACTTCACTCTGTATGACAGACGCTAGGTCCATCCACCTCACTACAAATAACTCAATTTCATTTCCTTTTATGGCTGAGTAATATTCCATTGTATATATGTGCCACATCTTCTTTATCCATTCATCCGATGATGGACACTTAGGTTGCTTCCATGTCCTGGCTATCGTAAATAGAGCTGCAATGAACATTTTGGTACATGACTCTTTTTGAATTATGGTTTTCTCAGGGTATATGCCCCATAGTAGGATTGCTGGGTCATATGGTAGTTCAATTTGTAGTTTTTTAAAGAACCTCCATACTGTTCTCCGTAGTGGCTGTACCAATTCACATTCCCACCAGCAGTGCAAGAGTGTCCCCTTTTCTCCACACCCTCTCCAGCATTTATTGTTTCTAGATTTTTTGATGATGGCCATTCTGACTGGTGTGAGATGATATCTCATTGTAGTTTTGATTTGCATTTCTCTAATGATTAATGATGTTCAGCATTCTTTTATGTGTTTGTTGGCAATCTGTATATCTTCTTTGGAGAAATGTCTATTTAGGTCTTCTGCCCATTTTTGGATTGGGCTGTTTGTTTGTTTGTTACTGAGCTGCATGAGCTGCTTGTAAATTTTGGAGATTAATCCTTTGTCAGTTGCTTCCTTTGCAAATATTTTCTCCCATTCTAAGAGTTGTCTTTTGGTCTTATTTATGGTTTCCTTTGCTGTGCAAAAGCTTTGAAGTTTCATTAGTTTCCTTTTGTTTATTTTTGTTTTTATTTCCATTTCTCTAGGATGTAGGTCAAAAAGGATCTCGCTGTGATTTATGTCATAGAGTGTGCTGCCTATGTTTTCCTCTAAGAGTTTGATAGTTTCTGGCCTTACATTAAGGTCTTTAATCCATTTTGAGCTTATTTTTGTGTATGGTGTTAGGGAGTGATCTAATCTCATACTTTTACATGTACCTGTCCAGTTTTCCCAGCACCACTTATTGAAGAGGCTGTCCTTTCTCCACCGTACATTCCTGCCTCCTTTATCAAAGATAAGGTGACCATATGTGTGTGGGTTTATCTCTGGGCTTTCTATCCTGTTCCATTGATGTTTATCTTTCTGTTCTTGTGCCAGTACCATACTGTCTTGATTACTGTAGCTTTGTCTGAAGTCAGGGAGCCTGATTCCTCCAGCTCTGTTTTTCTTTCTCAAGATTGCTTTGGCTATTCGGGGTCTTTTGTGTTTCCATACAAATTGTGAAATTTTTTCGTTCTAGTTCTGTGAAAAATGCCAGTGGTAGTTTCATAGGGATTGCAATGAATCTGTAGATTGTTTTGGGTAGTAGAGTCATTTTCACAATGTTGATTCTTCCAATCCAAGAACATGGTATATCTCTCCATCTATCTGTATCATCTTTAATTTCTTTCATCAGTGTCTTATAATTTTCTGCATACAGGTCTTCTGTCTCCTTAGGTAGGTTTATTCCTAGATATTTTATTGTTTTTGTTGCAATGGTAAATGGGAGTGTTTTCTTGATTTCACTTTCAGATTTTTCATCATTATTGTATAGGAATGCCAGAGATTTCTGTGCATTAATTTTGTATCCTGCTACTTTACCAAATGCATTGATTAGCGCTAGTAGTTTTCTGGTAGCATCTTTAGGATTCTCTATGTATAGTATCATGTCATCTGCAGACAGTGACAGCTTTACTTCTTCTTTTCCGATTTTCCTTTTATTTCCTTTTCTTCTCTGATTGCTGGGGCTAAAACTTCCAAAACTATGTTGAATAAGAGTGGTGAGAGTGGGCAACCTTGTCTTGTTCCTGATCTTAGTGGAAATGCTTTCAGTTTTTCACCATTGAGGATGATGTTGGCTGTCGGTTTGTCATATATGGCCTTTATTATGTTGAGGAAAGTTCCCTCTATGCCTACTTTCTGCGGGGTTTTTTTTTATCATAAATGGGTGTTGAATTTTGTCGAAAGCTTTGTCTGCATCTATTGTGATGACCGTATGGTTTTTCTCCTTCAATTTGTTAATATGGTGTATCACACTGATTGATTTGCGCATATTGAAGAATCCTTGCATTCCTGGAATAAACCCCACTTGCTCATGGTGCATGATCCTTTTAATGTGCTGTTGGATTCTGTTTGCTAGTATTTTGTTCAGGATTTTTGCATCTATGTTCATCAGTGATATTGGCTTGTAGTTTTCTTTCTTTGTGACATCCTTGTCTGGTTGTGGTATCAGGGTGATGGTGGCCTTGTAGAATGAGTTTGGGAGGGTTCCTCCCTCTGCTATATTTTGGAAGAGTTTGAGAAGGATAGGTGTTAGCTCTTCTCTAAATGTTTGATAGAATTCGCCTGTTAATCCTTCTGGTCCTGGGCTTTTGTTTGTTGGAAAATTTTTAATCACAGTTTCAATTTCAGTGCTTGTGATTGGTCTGTTCATATTTTCTATTTCTTCCTGATTCAGTCTTGGCAGGTTGTGCATTTCTAAGAATTTGTCCATTTCTTCCAGGTTGTCCATTTTATTGGCATAGAGTTGCATGTAGTAATCTCTCATGATCTTTTGTATTTCTGCAGTGTCAACTGTTACTTCTCCTTTTTCATTTCTAATTCTATTGATTTGAGTCTTCTCCCTTTTTTATTTGATGAGTCTGGCTAATGGTTTATCAATTTTGTTTATCTTCTCAAAGAACCAGCTTTTAGTTTTATTGATCTTTGCTATCATTTCCTTCATTTCTTTTTCATTTATTTCTTCTCTGATCTTTATGATTTCTTTCCTTCTGTGAACTTTGGGGTTTTTTTGTTCTTCTTTCTCTAACTGCTTTAGGTGCAAGGTTGGGTTGTTTATTTGAGATGTTTTCTGTTTCTTAAGGTAGGATTGTATTGCTACAAACTTCCCTCTTAGAACTGCTTTTGCTGCATCCCATAGGTTTTGGGTCGTCGTGTCTCCACTGTCATTTGTTTCTAGGTATTTTTTGATTTCCTCTTTGATTTCTTCAGTGATCACTTTGTTATTAAGTAGTGTATTGTTTAGCCTCCATGTGTTTGTATTTTTTACAGATCTTTTCCTGTAATTGATATCTAGTCTCATAGCATTGTGGTCGGAAAACATACTTGATACAATTTCAATTTTCTTAAATTTACCAAGGCTTGATTTGTGACCCAAGATATGATCTATCCTGGAGAATGTTCCATGAGCACTTGCGAAAAATGTGTACTCTGTTGTTTTTGATTGGATTGTTTTTGATGGAATAATTGTTTTAAATGATAAAAAAAGGGTAATTAACACCAATTTTACACAATCTTGTCCCGAAAACAGAAGAGAAGAAAAAACTTCCCAACTCATTTTATGAAGCCAGTGCTACTGATACCAAAAGCACGTAAACAGTTTCAAAAAAAGAATATGACATACTAATATCTCTCATGATGTTAGACACAAAAATCCTCAACAAAATATTTGCAAACTAAATCCAACAATGTATAGAAAGAAATACACACTATAACGAAGTAGAATTTATTATAGGTATGCAAAGCTGCTTCAACACTTGAAAATCAATCAATATAACTCCCATATCAAGCAGCTAAGGAAGAAAAATCATATAATATTTATTGACACAGAAAAAGCATTTGAAAAAATTCTATTTTTGATAAAAACTCTCAGCATGTTAGAAATAGAGGGGAACTACTTGATACAGAACATCTCCAAAAAACCTATAGCTAACATTATACTTAGTGCTGAAACATTATACTTAGTGGTAAAACACTGAATATTTTTCCCTAAGATTGGGAGCAAAGCACTCTCATGCAACACAGGTACTGGAAGTTACAGCCATTGTAATAAGGCAAGAAAAAGAAACAGTCATATAGACTGGAAGGAAATACAATTTTTTATATTTGCAAATGATCTGAAATACTTAGGTGTAAATCTAACAAAAGACCTACAAGACTTGTATGTCAAAAATTATTAAATGCTTATGGAAGAAATCAACGAATGCCTAAATAAATGTATAGACATACTGTGTGCATGCATTGGAAGATCTAACATAGTAAATACATTAATATTCCTCAAACTCATCTGTAAGTTTAATAAAATTCCTTTCAAAATCCCAGAAAGATTATTTGTAAACAAAGACAAGTTTAGTCTAAAATTTATATAGATAGGCAAAGGCCCTAGAATAGCTAAAACAATCTTGAAGAACAAAGTGAGAGGAATCATTCCACATGATATTACAACTTATTATTACAGCTACAGTACTTGGTGTTGGTGGGACAACAGACATAGATCAGTGGAACAGAATAGAAAACCCAGAAATATACCCACACAAATAGACTATTTCAATTTTTTTTAAAGTTGGAAAAGCAATGAAATGAGGGAAAACAGTCTTTTCAACAGATGGTGCTGGAGCAATTGGACAACCATAGGCCAAAAAAATGAACCTCAACCTAAACCTCTCACTTTGCACAAAAATTAACTCAAAAAGGATTATGGATTTAAATGTCCAATGTAAAACTATAAAACTATGGGGGGGAAAAAAAAAGAAAATCTTCAATATCTATGGCTAGGCCAAGGGTTCTTGATACTAAAAGCTCAGTACATAAAAGGAAAAATTGATCAACTGGACCTCATCAAAATTAAAAATTTTTGAGCTATAAAAGATCATGTAAAAACAATGAAAAGACAAGCTACATGCTAACAGAAAATATTTACAAACCACATATGTAACAAAGGACTAGTATCTAGAATTTATAAAGAGCTCTCAAACTCAACAGTAAAGGAACAAGCCAATCAAAAAATGGACAAAAACCATGAATAGATATCCTACTGAGGAGGCTTTACAGACATCCAGTAAGCAAATGAAAAGATATTCAACAACTTTAGCCATCAGGGAAATGAAAATTAAAATCATGAGATATTACACACCTATCAGAATGGCTAACACGTAAAAATAGTGAAAACACCAAGTGCTGGCAAGAATGCAGAGAAATTTTATCACCCATTGATTGCTGGTGGGAATGTAAAACGGTGCAGCCATTCTAAAAAACAGTATAGTAGTTTCTTATAAAACTAAACATGCAATTACCATAGTACTCAGCAAGTGTAGTTTATTTATCCCAGGGGAACGAAAACTGGTATAAAAATATTCATAGATTATCTTACTTGAATAACCCCAAACTGGAATCAATCCAGATGTTCCTCAACAGGTGAATGTTCAAACAAACTGTGGTACATACATACCACAGAATTTTTTAGTATTTGCTTTATTGTTTCATCACTATTCAGCAATAAAAGGCACAAACTGACAAATGCAACAACTTGGATGAATCTACAGGGAATTATGCTAAGTGGAAAAAAAATCCCAAAAGA
Source organism: Tursiops truncatus (assembly GCF_011762595.2). NCBI lineage: Eukaryota > Metazoa > Chordata > Mammalia > Artiodactyla > Delphinidae > Tursiops > Tursiops truncatus. The sequence continues at coordinate 11,998,159 of NC_047041.1, forward strand.
TTAAATACCATATGATTCCATTTATGTAAAATTTTTGAGATGGTAAATTTTGGAAAAAAAGCTAAGATTAGTAGTTGCTAGGGCACAGGGATGGGAGTTGAGGAGTGAGCAGGGAGTTGAGTGTGGTTTTAAAAGGGCAACCTGAGAGGTCCTTCTGGTAATGGAACTGTTCAGTATCTTGACAATAAACTTACAATGAGATGTACAGAGCTAAACAAACACACACACAAACAAATGTATACAAGTAAAACTGGAGAAATCTGAATAAGATCAGTGGAGTCTTATCAATGTTAAGATCCTGATTGTGATACTATACTATAGTTCTGCAAAATTTTACTATTGGGGGAAACTAGTTAAATGGTACATGGGATCTGGCTGTATTATTTCTTACAACTGCATGTGAATCTACAACTATCTCAATAAAAACTTCAGCTGAAAAAAAGGCTATGTATTGTATGATTCCATTTATATGACATTCCAGAAAAGTAAAAAAAACTACAGGGACAGAAAACAGATCAGTGGTTGCCAAAAGGTGAGAGTCAGGGGAAGGTTTGAGGAATTCAAAAATTTTTGGGGGGGGGGGGGTTATGGAACTGTTGTATATTCTGATTGTGTTGACAGTTATGTAACTGTAGTGTCTGTCAAACACAGAAATGTATACTAAAAAGGGTAGAACTATATGTCAATTGTATCTCAGTAAACCTGATTTTAAACAAAGGACACTACTAAAAAATAATCATTTAGCAGGAACAATCAAGAAAAAAGAGAAAAGCAGAAATAAACATTAACAGGAAAGAAAAAGGAGATAAATACTGATATAGTACATTTTTTAATCACAAATATCCCTCATGTAATGATATTGAAGATCTACTGATAAATGAAAAAGGCAAGATGTGTATTTCTTTGTACCATTTATGTACAAAAAAATATGCACTGAATAGCAATGAGAACTATAATAAGAAGCTAGTGTCAGTAGTTGCCTAGGGACCAAACACTTGAGTGGCTGCTAAGGATAAAAGTGGGAAAACTTGGGTTTTGGTCTATACATTTAAAAAAATTTTTAAACAGGTATTATGTAGAAATATTACTTAGTCCAAATGAGAACTAAATAGAAGAAAATAATTTAAAAACTTAAACACCTACCCTCAAATAATAATATCATGAATGACTATAAAATTTTTTTAAGTTGTTTTTTTTTTTATTTTTTTTTTGATGTGGACTATTTTTAAAGTCTTTATTGAATTTGTTACAATATTGCTTGTGTTTTATGTTTTGGTTTTTTTGGCCACGAGGCATGTGGGATCTTAGCTTCCCGACCAGGGATCAAACCCATACCTCACTGCATTGGAAGGTGAAGTCTTAACCACTGGACTGCCAGGGAAGTCCCTGACTACAGAATTTTAAACTTAAAATAATTTCATAGAAAAATATAAAATTACCAACCCAAAACCAGAAAAGAACAGTAGAAAAGAATATTATAGTATAATTTTAAATATGAAAATATAGCGAAACATTCCCAAATAACATTATAAAATTAAATTCTGCAGTCTTGAAAAAGAACACTTAATATTTTACAAACAAGTTCAACTTGGGAATTCAGACTTAACTATAATTTAGCAATATAACTGAGCAAGTCTGTAATGGTACAGGAATGGACAAAAGATAGGGTGTGGGAAAAAAGGGAACCCTCTTGCACTGTTGGTGGCAATGTAAATTGATACTGCCACTGTGGAGAACAGTATGGAGGTTCCTTAAAAAAACTAAAACTAGAACTACCATATGACCCAGCAATCCCACTAATGTACATATACTCTGAGAAAAACATAATTCAAAAGGACACATGTACCCTTAATGTTCATTGCAGCACTATTTACAATAGCCAGGACATGGAAACAACCTGTATGTCCAACGACAGAGGAATGGATATAGAAGATGTGGTACATATATACAATGGAATATTACTCAGCCATAGAAAGGAACGAAATTGGGTCATTTGTAGAGATGAAGATGGACCTAGAGTCTGTCATACAGAGTGAAGTAAGCCAGAAAGAGAAAAACAAATATCGTACATTAACACATATATATGGAATCTAGAAAAATGGTACAGATGAACCTATCTGCAGGGCAGGAATAGAGACACAGACGTAGAGAACAGACATGTGGACACAAAGGGGGAAAGGGAAGGTGGGACGAATTGGGAGATTAGGATTGACATATATACACTACCATGCATAAAATAGATAGCTAGTGGGAACATGCTATAAAGCACAAGAAACTCAGCTTGGTGCTCTGTGACGACCTAGATGGGTGGGATGGGGGTGGGGGTAGGAGGGAGGTCCAAGAGGGAGGGGATATATGTGGGGGAGGGGATATACACATAGCTGACTCACTTCATTGTACAGCAGAAACTAACACAACATTGCAAAGCAATTATACTCCAATAAAAAAAAAATACATCAATGGAATAGAACAGGACCCTGACAAAGAACCATGAATGCACATAAAATAACTAGATCTATAACAGAGCTGGCATTACAGATCAATGGTGAATACCAATTATCAATATGGAAGAAAAAAAACAAAGACTTCGATCTCTATTTGAGACTAAACACAAAAGTAGATTCCAGATAGATCAAAGACATAAATGTGAAATCACTTTTAGAAAAAAGCCCAGAAGATTACCTTCAGTGATCTTCACAAAGGAAATGATTTCTTAAATAAGATGGAATAAGAATAAACTGTAGAGCAAAGGATTGATACACGTCATATTAAGTTTTTAAAACTTCTTTTCAACAAAATACAAAGTGAAAAGATCAGATTGAAAAGCTACACAAGAAGAAATTAAAATGTATAATGACAAAGAATTATAAGATCCTACTTTATATTTTAACGGATATATAAAGTATAATAAGTAGACATCAAGGATATACATCAAATTCTTGCCAGTGGTTGGTTACTTCTTGGAGTAGCGAATAGGACTAAGAATAGAGGCAAAAACGTACTCCAATTTTATCTGTAATATTATTTATTTCAATGAAAAAATAAACTTGAAGTAAAGGGTAAAATATTAAAAATCATCAGTTCTGAACAATGTGAACATGAGTGTTTGTTTTATTATTCTCAGTATTTTCTTTTTTAATCTAAAAAGCAAGCAAAAACAAAAAAGATAAAACTGGCTCCCTGCCCTGGCCAAAACAAAAGTTCAGACACCAAAGATAATTTCCCCCAAGACCATGATTTGGGAAGGCTGGCTCTTATTCTTTCTTTCCTTTGCAGCTATATTCAAATTCTCATGTATAACTCTAATCAAGATGAGGAAGGTAGCCTATCTTCTGCTGGGCTGGGAAAGTGGAAAGAAGTCACAATCAAGTCCAAGGTAATTGGAATGACAAAAGCTGTAAGCAACAGGGAGAGCTAACATTTCAGAGGCTGTCCATGGTGTGCCAAGGAGAAAGCCCCTTTTGTTTCTCATCAGACTCGCAGCTGAATGTGAGGAGTGCTGTGTCACGGCCCTTGTCAGAGGATGATGGAGCCTGGCAATATGGAGAACCCCAGGAGATTCATGTCCAAGGTAGGAATGTTCCTTCACAACAGCAGGTCCTCTGTCTGGAAGGAATATGAGGTAACGGACACAGCACACTAGGATTTCTCCAGCATCCAAGACAAAATAAGCCTTCATTGAGGTGGTGTCCAAATACAGGCTGCTGCCCTGCTCTCACAATAACATGAAGATACAATCAGCTCTATTTAGAAAAGCCATTAGTCTTAATCAGGAAAAAACATACTCTCCATATTTTAAAAAGCTGGTTACCACTAATGACAATCCAATAAGCATTTGAGAAATGCCTACTATAATCCTTGACATCATAAATCAGGATTTCCCAGGGCACAGTTTAGGGACTCCTTGGGACAAACACAAAGTGAGGTACTGAAGTAGAATAAAAGCAAAGAAATGTCTGTAAGAAAACCTATTTCTGGCTTTGCCACTCTGTCTCTGACAACGGCATTTCCTCCTGTCAAATAATTGTCCACTGTAGCTATGCCTCTAACTCCTCTTCATGTAAACCAAAATTCTAAAGTCTGGAAAAAGACACCCCAAATCAATGAATTTACTTTCCCTGACCGTCCTCAAAAACAAAAAGAAACCACTGGACCCCCAAAAGATACATGATATGTTGATTTCTAAAAGAAAAGTTACATGGTTTTTCTTTTTTGTTTCTCTTTAAAAATAAACAGAGGGAGACTGTATTAGTTAAGTGCTAAATAAGTAATTTAAATTCAATCTCTCAGGAAATTCAGAGATAAAGCAAATACAAAATAAAAGAAGAGCTGATAAATATAGGCAATGTGGACAGACATCTGATAAATGGCGAGGCAGAAATAATAAACAGGTACACTTTAAAATGTACCAGATTCATAAACGTAGAGGTTTCTTTCTCTCTAAATCGTACTTTTATACCCCTAGAGAAATCAGGGCTATAAATATCAGAAAACACGTGTTTTCTAAGGACTACTTCAAATTCTGCAGTGAAATTTAGTCTTATGTAAAGAGACATAAAGGACCTCCGATACACATATCCTCCTTTACTCAAGTCTCAGTTATTAACTGGGTCCCTGGGTCTCTCTCAGCTTCTCCTTCTAGATACAAACCAAAATCTGCCCACATAACTCTCCCATTGAAGCCTTTCAATGATTTCCCACGGCCCACAAGAAAAAGCCCTAGTCTGGCATGGCATACCAAGGTCTCGAATGACCTGCCCTGTTTTCTACCTTCCTCCTCAGTGTTATCTGCCACTACTTCCCACTTAATTGCTTTTCACTAAGTCATACTGAAACTGCTGTAGTTCACTACATATAAAGAGTTATTCCATACCTCTGTGCCTTGACTTCCCACATACTCCCTTCTGTCTGGAATATTCTCCCTTCACCTTCACCAGATTAACTCAGTCATTTTCTAGAAAGTCCCACTTCTTCCAGCAGAGCTAAGTACTCCTTTGTGCTCCCAGAGCTTAATTTGAAGATTTAATCACTTTACTGAACAGCTGCTATATTGTCAGGTACTGCTGTAGGCATTGAGGATAGGGCAAAGTACAAAAGAGAAGTCCCTGCCTTTACAGAGCTTACAGTACAGTGCAGGGGAGACCGATAATGTATAAGAAATGTAAGTTAGGTGTTGATAAATAAGAAAAATAATGGTAGGTTAAGAGAATGATAGGAGACAGAGGTGTGCTAGTTTAGCTAGGTTGGTCAGGGAGGGAGTCTCTGATGAGGTGTCGGAGAGGGAGAGAGCCAAGCAGTTAACTTGGGGCGTTCTGGACAGGGGAAAAAATGCAGAGGCCTGAGGTGGAAGTGTGCTTGGTGTGTTGAGGAACAGCAAGGCTTTTTTTTCTTATACTTGAATTCTTATAAACTGGCTGCCATGTGGAGAATAAGCTATAGGCGGCAAAGGTGGATATAGGCAGGCCAATTGCAATAACGAAGAACAAATCTGACTCCATATTAGATCTGTTACTTTTACTTAACGTTTGTATTCTATTGCTTTTGCTACAAGTTAAGAATGTTGCCTATAGCCTGAAATATATAGGATAGCCCATTCTCACGGGCTCTGACCATTAAAAGTACAACACTTTTCATTCATATAGAGATTAAAAAGTTGCAGAACAGAGAATAACATTTGTCTTGTTGGAGGTTTACAGGAACATCGTGACCTGACCTGACCTACTTGGACAGCTGCAAGAACAAATGACTCCCACACCAAGAAGTTTGCAACAAGCAGCCGCACCCCTCCCCTTTTAATATAAAAGAAGCTTGAATTCTAACTCAAGTAAGATGGTTCTTTGGGACTGCAGTCCACCATCTTCTCAGTCTGCTGGCCTTCCAAATAAAGCTGTTGTTGTCCCAACAACTTTTCTCTCGATTTACTGACCTGTTGTACAGTGAGCGGTACGAGCTTGGTCTCAGTAACACAATTGGAAGGCTACTACTATAATAACACAGGTAAGAGATTAGCAAGGCCTGAACTAAAATGATGCTAAGAAGTAGTAAGATTCTATATATTTTTGAAAGCAGAATTGAAAACAAGAACAAATGGACTAGACGTGGAGTGTGGGAGAAAGAAATCAGGGATGATGCCCAACCCTTAATCCTGAGCAACTGGAAAAATGGAGAGACTGAGAAAAATGTGCAGAGCAGGAGATCAGGTGGGGAGGGGCAGGGGCCAGGGGGAGGTAAAGGAGGGGCCGGAAGCTCAGTCTGGGACACATTAGGTTTAAACATCCAGGTGGAGATGTCAAGGAGGTATCTGGAAATACTAGTCTGGAATTTAGGGGCAGATCAGAGCTGAAGGTATAAATTTGGCAATTATTTGAAATCAAAAGGCATGGGAACGCACAGGACTGGATGAAAGTACCTAGGGGATGAGTATAGAAGAGAAGAGGTATAAGTACCAAATCCTGGGATAACTGAATTTTTAGAGGTTAGGAACGTGAGGAGGCTCCAGCAGAGGAAATATATCTCTAGCTTAGTCCAGACGGCAAGCTTCTTGAGAGCAGACACTACTTCTTTTGTCTTACCTTCAGCTTCTGGCTCTAAACCTCTTAGTCCATAGTAGGTATTCAGTAAATAAACTGTCCTTTGAAACCCAGCTATTAGAATCTAGAGTTATTTCCTAGAAGGTCTCCTGGTAAAATATGAGAATTCAATGACTGAAATATGACCAACCCAGTGAGGACATCTTTTCAACCACCTGCAGCACAAACTGAACTGATTTTGAAATAGCACACCACTGCTACACAAGCCATGAAGAGAAAAGGCACAGATGAAGGCTCTAAAAGAAAGAGTCTATTGATTGGAAAAGCAAACACTATGATGCTTAAAGGCCAAGAATCATGAAACAGAGATTTTTCGTCTCCTATTCCTTCATAAAGTAAATAAACATGAAACATATGGGCGATTCCTCACTTTGTGTGTGTGTGTGTTAGTCCATTATCACCATAAACAGCTACAGTAGAGAAGCTAAACTTCCAGCTCCACCTGACAGTAGAAGGCAATAAGATGATAACTGAGCGCCTGTAAGGAATCATAACACTCTTAATGTCTCCTGTCAGTCCTCTAAACATTTTATTCCGTTCATCAAAAAAAGTTGAAGTCATACAGGTAACTGGAGCTTGTATTTTATTCTGAGATAGAAAAACAGAACATGTAAATTTCTGGATCATCTTTAAAGTCTTCTGTTGCCAAAATGACTAATCACATGGAAACAGATGTGTCTGAATAATTCAACTGACTCACCAAATAACTTTGCTACCATAAAGGACACTAAACTGATTATAAAGGCTTTTTATTCATGCCCTCAAAAGACATTTTGGCTAATTTTTCTTACTTAAGTCTAAGTTGAGCAGAGGTATTTGGTGTTTAATGACACAAGACAGGAAAATGAGAGAAGGAGAAGCTCAGGGAACCTAACAACTAGGGAAGGATGCTGCAGAAGTTAGAATTTATAGGAAAATCAAGTTAAACACTGACTTTAAAAACCCATGGTCAAATGAAAGGAAATTTTTTTCCTCAAAATGAATGGATACCTCAATCCCTCCAAGGACACTAAAGCTCAAATGTGACTCTGTATGAAACACTGAACTATCCAGGCAGTCAAGTCTTCACCTTTTACTAACTATGCACTGTGCTAGTCGCTATTCAATGGCATTTTGGAGAGAAATTATGCATAAAACTTGGAAGACAGTTTAAAGGTATGGTAAGTATGGTACTAATACCCTGTTTATATATCACTCTTAATTCATAATGAATGTATTTTAGTATAAATTCCTCTGTGCTTATTCACCATTTCATCTCACATCAGCATGAATGCTATTATAGTTCTTTTTTTTTTTTTTTGCGGTACGCGGGCCTCTCACTGTTGTGGCCTCTCCCGTTGCAGAGCACAGGCTCCGGACGCGCAGGCTCAGTGGCCATGGCTCACGGGCCCAGCCGCTCCGCGGCACGTGGGATCTTCCCGGACCGGGGCACGAACCCGTGTCCCCTGCATTGGCAGGTGGACTCTCAACCACTACGCCACCAGGGAAGCCCTATAGTTCTTTTTAACGTGCCTAACACAGTCCCTGGCACATCACAATGGCTCAAAAAACATTCCACCAGGAGACTTACAAGAAAACTACTAGGGAACATGTACTATAGTGGGTATATGTCAGCTGCGGCTGTCCAGCATCTGAATGCCCTTCTGATTTGAGGGAAACCCAAGACAGATGAGAGACAGAAACCACTTCCCACTACAGAAACTAAAGAGGAGTAGATATTCTCTTTCTCCATTCCCTGGAAGTTAGAACATGGGAAGGTGACATAAACCTGTCTAAATATAGCTGGAATTTTAGACATTAAGATGTAATGCAAGGACATAAGGTCTGACAGAGATTATTCACAGAAGATGGAGAAGAGTCAAGCATTCAGACACACGGCTGCAGATGTCTGAGGGCAATGAAGTTGAGCAGCCTGCTGATGACTGTGCTGTAACCAGTGTAAGAAGCCTACAGCTTACATAGTGAGGTCTACAGAAAATCTTGGCTGTGCCTTGCTTCCCCTCAATCCTGCCCAAGCCTAATTCTCTGATCTTGTCAATTCTGTGTGCTACATAGTATTCATTATTCTTTTACTAAATTCCTATCCTACTTAAATTGGCCAGAGTTGATTTCTGTTGTGTGCACTGGTACTAGGGAGTAGATTACTGGCAATAGTACCTCAAGTAATCAAGGGCAATTTGGGATTGGTTTCTGGCCTAGTAGAGGCCAGTGAATATCATATTAGTTTTCATAGAAGGGACTCTGCAAGTCCTTGACATGGAGTGGTGAAATAAGTAATTATCACTTGAGTTCACATGAAATGCTCTAGGAGATTGAGAGAGTGCTGTCAAGAATAAAGCAACATGAAGGGAATGAAGAATTCAAGACTATGGGCATCTGCTATTCTAAGCGCACAAGGCAGCTTACATAAAGGGAATATTAAGGTCGAGTTCCTATAAACTAGGCTTCAGGCACAGACTGAAACCGAGGTACTTTTAAGAAAAGGATCTTTTCTCTCTTACAACAACAGAGCTGAGGTAGCTATGAAAACAAATACACAAGGTTTGATGCTCTAGGTTGCTGAATTAGAGGTCAGTTAAACTTGCATCCATATTGGGACTATTCCATGAAAGCTGGAGCATTGATTGGAGAGAGAGAGACAGAGAGAACAAATTGGAATGGCAGTGCAAGGGAGGATTCTGAGAACTTGGGAATATCCTGAATCCCTAAACCTCACTGAGGCCCCCCTTGCTAGCTGGGTCCAGTGTGACTGTTCCTCTTCTGCTTGAAAAGGCAGTAAAATCCCTTTGCTTGAAGGAATTACCTTGCAAGTGTAAACGAATTCCCCATTTGCCTCATCCTTCCACATACGTACTCTACTGCACTACCATCAGATCACAGCACCGTCTGTGGGGTGAATTACAAAAATATCAAAACATTTACAAGACTTTGGTCACTTATATGGACAAGCATATAGGAAATAAATACAGGGAATATAGGAAATGAGTGTAACCAAGGAAAGAAAAGCAATTCTAGATCCAGCTGATTTTGCATAGGTATATTACCAAAGGTTCTGAATTCAAAAATCTAGCCTCAGTGGCTAGCTTCAGTGGTTTAGAATCATTTAGAGTGGTTCTAAATATTTTTCTAGTTGACTGATTGGAAACTGGACTCAGTGGTGGTCTATGCTAAAGGAAGTTGAGATGTCACAAATTATTTGAGATAATGTGGAAGGAGGAATTCAAAAACTTCAGGACAGGGGCTTCCCTGGTAGTGCAGTGGTTGAGAGTCCGCCTGCTGACGCAGGGGACATGGGTTCGTGCCCCGGTCCGGGAGGATCCCACATGCCGCGGAGCGGCTGGGCCCGTGAGCCATGGCCTCTGAGCCTGTGCGTCCGGAGCCTGTGCTCCACAAAGGGAGAGGCCACAACAGTGAGAGGCCCACGTACCGCAAAAAACAAACAAACAAACAAAAACTTCAGGACACAGGAATGATGGAAATTATTGTCACCCATGTTACCCCTTTACCCATTTCCATCTATGGACCCTACAAGGACTCAGAGACATTTCCTTCTCTAAGGCCTTGAAAAATACATTAGGGCTTCCCTGGTGGCTCAGTGGTTAAGAATCCGCCTGCCAGTGCAGGGGACACAGGTTCAAGCCCTGGTCTGGGAAGATCCCACATGTCACGGAGCAACTAAGCCTGTGGGTCACAACTACTGAGCCTGCAAACCACAACTACTCAGCCCGCATGCCACAATTACTGAAGCCAATGTGCCTAGAGCCCATGCTCTGCTACAAGAGAAGTCACCGCAATGAGAAGCCCACGCAGCGCAACTAAGAGTAGCCCCCGCTTGCCACAGCTAGAGAAAGCTCGCGCACAGCAACGAAGACCCAACACAGCCAAAAATAAAATAAATTAAAAAACAATAATAATAATAAATAAATAAATTTATTTTAAAAAAAGAAAAATACATTAGTGAGTAGAACACTCACATCTTTGGAAAACATTCTACAGGCCAGGGATGCTGGTAGGAGACACTAAAATCAGGTTGTCCATTTCAATTTCAAGACGGAAGGAAGAGAAGATTGGTTCAAGATGGCGGAGTAGAAGAATGTGCTCTCACTCCCTCTTGCAAGAACACCAGAATCACAACTAACTGCTGAACAATCATCTACAGGAAGACACTGGAACTCACCAAAAAAGATACCCCACATCCAAACACAATGGAGAAGCCACAGTGAGATGGTAGGAGGGGTGCAATCACAATAAAATCAAATCCCATAACTGCTGGGTGGGTGACTCACAAACTGGAGAACACTTATACCACAGAAGTCCACCCACTGGAGTGAAGGTTCTGAGCCCCATGTCAGGCTTCCAAACCTGGGGGTCCGGCAACAGGAGGAGGAATTCCTAGAGAATCAGACTTTGAAGGCTAGCGGGATTTGATTGCAGGACTTTGACAGGACTGGGGAAAACAGAGAGTCCACTCTTGGAGGGCACACACAAAGTAGTGTGCACATCAGAACCCAGGGGAAGGAGCAGTGACCCCAGGGGAGACTGAACCAGACTTAACTGCTAGTGTTAGAGGGTCTCTGGCAGAGGTGGGGGGTGGCTCTGTCTTACCGTGAGGACAAGGACACTGGCAGCAGAAGTTCTGGGAAGTACTCCTTGGTGTGAGCCCTCCCAGAGTCCGCCATTAGCCTCACCAAACAGCCCGGGTAGGCTCCAATGTTGGGTCACCTCAGGCCAAACAACCAGCAGGGAGGGAACCCAGCCCCACCCATCAGAAGTCAAGAGGATTAAAGTTTTACTGAGCTCTGCCCATCACCAGTCCCTCCCATCAGGAAACTTGCACAAGCCTCTTAGATAGCCTCATCCACCAAAGGGCAGAGAGCAGAAGCAAGAAGAACTACAATCCTGCAGCCTGTGGAACAAAAACCACATTCACAGAAAGACAGACAAGATGAAAAGGCAGAGGGTTATGCACCAGATGAAGGAACAAGATAAAACCCCAGAGAAACAACTAAATGAAGTGGAGATAGGCAACCTTCCAGAAAAAGAATTCAGAATACTGATAGTGAAGATCATCCAGGACCTTGAAAAAAGATTGGAAGCAAAGATCAAGAAGATGCAAGAAATGTTTAAAAAGACCTAGAAGAATTAAAGAACAAACAAACAGAGATGAACAACACAAGAACCTACAACCAAGATTACTCTACCAGGCAAGGATCTCATTCAGATTCCATGGAGAAATCAAAAGCTTTACAGATAAGCAAAAGCTAAGAGAATTCAGCACCACCAAACCAGCTCTACAACAAATGCTAAAGGAACTTCTCTAAGTGGGGAACACAAGAGAAGAAAAGGACCTAAAAAAACAAACCCAAAACAATTAAGAAAATGGTCATAGGAACATACATATCGATAATTACCTCAAATGTGAATGGATTAAATGCTCCAACCAAAAGACACAGGCTTCAGGCTTCCCTGGTGGCGCAGTGTTTGAGAGTCCGCCTGCCGATGCAGGGGACACGGGTTCGTGCCCCGGTCCGGGAAGATCCCACATGCCGCGGAGCAGCTGGGCCCATGAGCCGTGGCCGCTGAGCCTGCGCATCCACAGCCTGTGCTCCACACGGGAGAGGCCACAACAGTGAGACGCCCGTGTACCGAAAAAAAAAAAATAAAGACACAGGCTTGCTGAATGGATACAAAAACAAGACCCGTATATATGCTGTCTACAAGAGACCCACTTCAGACCTAGGGACACATACAGACTGAAAGTGAGGGGATGGAAAAAGATATTCCATGCAAATAGAAATCAAAAGAAAGCTGGAGTAGCAATACTCATATCAGATAAAATAGACTTCAAGATAAAGAATGTGACAAGAGGGCTTCCCTGGTGGCACAGTGGTTGAGAGTCCACCTGCCGATGCAGGGGACACAGGTTCGTGCCCCAGTCCGGGAGGACCCCACATGCCGCGGAGCGGCTGGGCCCATGAGCCATGGCTGCTGAGCCTGCGCGTCTGGAGCCTGTGCTCCGCAACAGGAGAGGCCACAGCAGTGAGGGGCCTGCGGACTGTGAAAAAAAAAAAAAAAAAAAGAATGTTACAAGAGACAAGGAAGGACACTACATAATGATCAAGGGATCAATCCAAGAAGAAGATATAACAATTAAAAATATATATGCACCCAACATAGGAGTACCTCAATACATAAGGCAAATGCTAACAGCTATAAAAGAGGAAATAGACAGTAACACAATAATAGTGAGGGACTTTAACAACTCACTTACACCAATGGACAGATCGTCCAAACAGAAAATTAATAAGGAAACACAAGCTTTAAATGACACAACAGACCAGATAGACTTAATTGATATTTATAGGACATTCCATCTAAAAATAGCAGATTACACTTTCTTCTCAAGTGTGCACGGAACATTTTCCAGTATAGATCACATCCTGGGTCACAAATCAAACACAGTAAATTTAAGAAAACTGAAATCATATCAAGCATCTTTTCTGACCACAATGCTATGAGATTAGAAATCAATTACTGGGAAAAAAACGTAAAAAACCCAAACACATGGAGGCTAAACAATACGTTACTAAATAACCAAGAGATCACTGAAGAAATCAAAGAGGAAATCAAAAAATACCTAGAGACAAATGACAATGAAAACACAACAATCCAAAACCTATGGGATGCAGCAAAAGCAGTTCTAAGAGGGAATTTTATAGCTATACAAGCCTACCTCAAGAAACAAGAAAAATCTCAAATAAACAATCTAACCTTACACCTAAAGGAACTAGAGAAAGAAGAACAAACAAAACCCAAAGTTAGCCGAAGGAAGGAAATCATCAAGATCAGAGCAAAAATAAATGAAATACAAACAAAGAAAACATTAGCAAAGATCAATAAAATTAAAAGCTGTCTCTGAGAAGATAAACAAAATTGATAAACCATTAGCCAGACTCATCAAGAAAAAGAGGGAGAGGACTCAAATCAATAAAATTAGAAATGAAAAAGGAGAAGTTACAAAAGACATTGCAGAAATACAAAGCATCCTAAGTGACTACTACAAGCAACTATATGCCAATAAAATAGACAACCTGGAAGAAATGGACAAATTCTTAGAAAGGTATAACCTTCCAAGACTGAACCAGGAAGAAACAGAAAACATGAACAGACCAATCACAAGTAATGAAATTGAAACTGTGATTAAAAATCTTCCAACAAATGAAAGTCCAGGCCCAGATGGCTTCACAGGTGAATTCTATCAAACATTTAGAGAAGAGTTAACCACTCATTCTTCTCAAACTCTTCCAAAAAATTTCAGAGGAAGGAACACTCCCAAACTCATTCTATGGAGCCACCAGCACCCTGACACCAAAACCAAACAAAGATACTACAAAAAAAGAAAATTACAGACCAATATCACTGATGAATATAGATGCAAAAATCCTCAACAAAATACTAGCAAATAGAATCCAACAACACATTAAAAGGATCATACACCATGAGCAAGTGGGATATATCCCAGGGATGCAAGGATTCTTCAATATACGCAAATCAATCAATGTGATACACCATATTAACAAACTGAAGAAGAAAAACCACATGATCATCTCAATAGATGCAGAAGAAGCTTCTCAGAAAATTCAACACCCATTTATGAAAAAAACTCTCCAGAAAGTGGGCATAGAGGGAACCTACCTCAACATAATAAAGGCTATATATGACAAACCCACAGCAAACATCATTCTCCATGGTGAAAAACTGAAAGCATTTCCTCTAAGATCAGGTACAAGACAAGGATGTCCACTCTCACCACTATTATTCAACATAGTTTTGGATGTCCTAGCCGTGGCAATCAGAGAAGAAAAAGAAATAAAAGGAATACAAATTGGAAAAGAAGAAGTAAAACTGTCACTTTTTGCAGATGACATGATGCTATACATAGAGCATCCTAAAGATGCCACCAGAAAACTACTAGAGCTAATCAATGAATTTAGTAAAGTTGCAGGGTACAAAAATCAATGCACAGAAATCTCTTGCATTCCTATATACTAATGATGAAAAATCTGAAAGAGAAATTAAGGAAACACTCCCATTTACCACTGCAACAAAAAGAATAAAATACTTAGGAGTAAACCTACCTAGGGAGACAGAAAACCTGTGTGCAGAAAACTGTAAGACACTGATGAAAGAAATTAAAGATGATACCAACAGATGGAGAGACATACCATGTTCTTGGATTGGAAGAATCAACATTGTGAAAATGACTCTACTACCCAAAGCAATCTACAGATTCAATGCAACCCCTAATAAGTTACCAATGGCATTTTTTACAGAACTAGAACAAAAAAATCTTAAAATTTGTATGGAGACACAAAAGACCCCAAATAGGCAAAGCAGTCTTGAGGGAAAAAAGCAGAGCTGGAGGAATCAGACTCCCTGACTTCAGACTATACTACAAAGCTACAGTAAACAAGAAAATATGGTACTGGCACAGAAACAGAACTATAGATCAATGGAACAAGATAGAAAGCCCAGAGATAAATCCACGCACCTATGTTCAACTAATCTATGACAAAGGAGGCAAGGATATACAATGGAGAAAGGAGAGTCTCTTCAATAAGCGGTTCTGGGAAAACTGGACAGCTACATGTAAAAGAATGAAATTAGAACACTCCCTAACACCATACAGAAAAATAAACTCAAAATGGATTAGAGACCTAAATGTAAGATGGGACACTATAAAACTCTTATAGGAAAACATAGGAAGAACACTCTTTGACATAAATCACAGCAAGATCTTTTTTGATCCACCTCTTAGAGTAATAGAAATAAAAACAAAAATAAACAAATGGGACCTAATGAAACTTAAAAGCTTTTGCACAGCAAAGGAAACCATAAACAAGACGAAAAGAAACCCCTCAGAATGGGAGAAAATATTTGCAAACGAATCAATGGACAAAGAATTAATCTCCAAAATATATAAGCAGCTCGTGTAGCTCAATATTAAAAAAACAAACAACCCAATCCAAAAATGGGGAGAAGACCTAAATAGACATTTCTCTAAAGAAGACATACAGATGGCCAAGAAGCACGTGAAAAGCTACTCAACATCACTAATTATTAGAGATGCAAATCAAAACTCACACCAG
Source organism: Tursiops truncatus (assembly GCF_011762595.2). Taxonomy (NCBI): domain Eukaryota; kingdom Metazoa; phylum Chordata; class Mammalia; order Artiodactyla; family Delphinidae; genus Tursiops; species Tursiops truncatus. The sequence goes on from NC_047041.1 coordinate 12,013,898, forward strand.
TTAGAATGGGCATCATGAGAAAAGCTACAAACAACAAATGCTGGAGAGGGTGTGGAGAAAAGGGAACCCTCTTGCACTGTTGGTGGGAATGTAAATTGATACAGCCACTATGGAGAACAGTATGGAGGTTCCTTAAAAAACTAAAAATGGAGGTACCATATGACCTAGGAATCCCACTACTGGGCATATACCCAGAGAAAGCCATAATTCAAAAAGACACATGCAGCCCAATGTTCACTGCAGCACTATTTACAATAGCCAGGTCATGGAAGCAACCTAAATGCCCATCGACAGATGAATGGATAAAGAAGATGTGGTACATACATACAATGGAATATTACTCAGGCATAAAAAGGAATGAAATTGGGTCATTTGTAGAGATGTGGATGGATCTAGAGACTGTCATACAGAGTGAAGCAAGTCAGAAAGAGAAAAACAAATACCGTATATTAATGCATATATGTGGAACATAGAAAAATGGTACAGATGAACTGGTTTGCAGGGCAGAAATTGAGACACAGATGTAGAGAACAAATGTATGGACACCAAGGGGGGAAAGTGGCAGGGGGTGTGGGTGGTGGTGGGATGAATTGGGAGATTGGGATTGACATGTATACACTGATGTGTATAAAATGGATAACTAATAAGAATAAAAAAAATTAAAAACAAAAGAAGGAAGGAAGAGACCAAGCAGTGGCCTCTAACTACTAGTGAGTGAGAAAGGAGGCATAATTACATAAATAGGCAGCAAGGCCAGAGTGGTAAGTAAAATAGCTTGACTGTATAAATCTTTGGCAGTAGCTAATTGCTCACAGTCTATGTAGATTAGAATAGGTTATCTCATTTCAGGGAGAGAGAAATGTGTTTTCATTTATACAAGGAATTTATTAGGATAGGTAAGAATAATTTTTAATATATAACTATAGGGAAAGTCAGAAGTGTCGGACTATAGTAGACATTCTTTTTGCTGAGTTGTTCCTATTTGAGGGGAAGTCCCAAGATCAGGGGAAGCAAGATTCTACCTCTCATTGCAGAAGCCAAAGTGGAGAAGATAATCTGTCTTCCCTATCTCTTGGGAGACAGAGTGTGGGCAAATGCCTTAAACATACCCAATCAATTGGTCAGATGCATAGTTTTGACACTTAGGGAATGAAGCAAAGGTCAGTGAAAGATTATATTCAGCACTTATCGGGAAATCAAAAATCCATGACATGGCTGCAAGTGTTCAGTGGTTAAGTCCAGCGTTGCAGTACCAACAGAAATATATAAAGAAGACTGTAAGTCGAAACTTTGGCTATCCTTGCCTCCCTTGGTTCCTGTCTAAACCAGGTTCTCTAGCCCACCTAGCAATTCTTTTAGTTTCTCAATATCTCTCCAGTAAAGTCCTCCCCTGATTAAAGATGATTTCTATAACATGCATTCAAGCACACTGACTACTACAGAGGCATAAATGTGCTTTAGGATAATTATGCCATCAAGGACAGAAACAATTTACTGCCTATGTATATACTACTTCCTGTAGCAGACTGGAAGATAAATAAACTATAATGACAGACATATGCTCAAAACCAGAATATTTACTTCTTCTATTAATATGTTAGATTGAATCAAATGAAAACTATAGTTATCAGACCATTTTTTTTTAACCCCAAAAAATTTTCATGTGGTTTAACCTAACATTTCTGGGTTGTGTTAAAAAGGCAGTCATATCTCTCCCTACCTAGCTGTTCTTAGCTAATTTTAAAAGGTTAGCTTCAAAATCCTTACTTAATTTGTCTAATATTTTTTAAACGCTTAAGCTTTAAAATTCTACTGATAATAGCACAGATAGTTTTACACAGCACTGGTTGAGCCTTATAGAATGGTGACCCCCTTAAAGCCTGTAAATAATAGAGAACTTTGGGAAAAAATAATGTTCAGTAAGAATGAATTAGAATCACAGAAATTTGTAACCAGAAGGACAAAAGAAATTTATAACCAGAGTGTGATTTGACTCACATTTAGTCCTAACTTGCATCTTGTTGGTTTGAAATTCCTCCTGCCGAATGGGATTTCGTATTATTCTTAAAGTCATTAAGAAAAGAATATAAATTTGGGGGTAACTGATTCTAGTTTCCAACACCCAGAAACCTGTTAGCGGTTTTTTTTCCCCTTATATTTACGTATATCATATCTGCTCATTTACTTTTACATTTACAGAATATTAAAGGTAGTTTCTCACCAAACAATACATATTTACTTTTCATATACTTAAAGGTACTAATTTAGGCCTCAGCATTTCTATTCCTACTCAACCATCCTAATTCCTTTAATATTTCCTCAGGAGTCTATTTTCTAGTCCCTTTCTCATATTCTCTAAACCTCGGGCACATTTGTCAAATCTTCCAAACTGCAGAACATAGTATATCTTAAAAGCGGATGCAATGTGAAAGAAGAAACCAGTTTTGGGGATGGGTGAAAATGTGCTCCTGGAGAAGAGGATCAAAAAGGAATTGATGATAAGGAACATGGAGTGGGAACTACCAGAAGTAGTCAAATACGTACTTACCCAACCATTCTTAATACAAGTGCAAGGCTAGAAGAAATACACTGTGGAAAATGAGATAAAGCAGGTTTGTTTTTTGCGTTTCTTCCTTTATTTTTTAACCTATCACCAAAGTTCTCTAAGAGAGTCCAACAACAGATGATTAGATTTTGCTCTGAATCAATAGTTCCTAGGTCGCCGCAATACTTGCTCACGTGTTGCTGAGCTGACAGGGGATTTTTACCTGAATGGCACTTCTTCCTGTGGAACATCCACATAGTAACGAATAAAAAATCTCTCAGAATCTTCTCGCTCACCATCAGTGACAACACTGCCATTAAGTTTGGAAACCGATGGCAATCTATAAATAAAAAGCAAAAGAGACATAATAAACATATTGAGACTTAGAAATAAAATGATTGGTTTGAGGTCCAGTCTTATTACCTTGAAAGGACTCCTTTGATGTAGCTCTGCTTGTGTACAACCACCAGCATGAACTAACGTGGTATAAAATAAAAGGACCAAAAATATCTAAAGTTTCATTTTTGATGTGACGCCTGACCTTTTATAACCATACCTCACCTTTCAAAATAAGATCCTAGGCAGCACGGTCCAACCTAAGTATCGTGCAAGCCACACACGTAATTTTAAATTCTCTAGTAGCCATATTTTCAAAGGTAAAAATAAAACAGATAAGATTAATTTTAATAGTATATTATATTTAACCCAATATATCCAGGATACAATCATTTCAATCTATAATCAATACTAAAATAATAACTAAGATACTTAAATGTTCTTAATACTTAAATGTTCTTTTTTTTATATAAAGTGTTTGAAATCCAGTGTGTCTTTTTCACTTACGGCACATTTCAATTCAGACTAGCCATGATTTCAAGTGCTCAAAAGTCCCCCATGGCTGATGGTACCATACTGGACAGCACAGGTCTACAAAGCAGTCAGTACAGGTTGGTCATATAGCTCAGGAATTCATTTATTATATTTACAAAAGAATTGTGTAAAGAAAATAAACTACAAGGCCTGTAAGACTTACTCTTCGTAGAAGAAAAGTATGCTGAAATTTATTTCTTCAGTGGGATATTACTGTGTATGTTAACAACTGGAAAGCAGTAAAGATCTGGTAGGTATTAGTTGGTCAGAAAGATCAAAGTGGTTTATAGAACCACTCTTCTTTAGGGAACCTTAAAGCCTACTGTTCCCCTGTCAAAACTACTATGTATAGTACACGAGAGAACAAATCAAAACTCCGTGGCCCTTTACATCTTAGTCAAGCCTTACTGCTGCTAAAGACACATACAAAAATAAACCCTCATGGGACATTTCAGTAGTCTGGGGGAGGCAGAGGCTGAGACACGAAAGGCAGGGGAGTCAGAGGAAGAAGGTAACAGCATGGTGGTCACATTTAAGTCAAACTACATTGAAGAAGAAAACACAGATGCTACTCTCTTAAGTTTTACACTAATGAAACAGCCTAATTTTCAGGTATTTACACTTTAAATGACTTCTATGTTAACACAGAAAATAAGGGTAACTAAAATAGAGTTGATTCCCTATTATACCTACTTTTTCTTCATGACCCAAAATAGGATTTCAAATATTGTAAATATTGAAAAGTATAAAAATAGAATAGATTTGTGAGGGAATTTTTCAGTGGTCTTGGCAGATCAATCATATTTCACATTTTTCTCATCATATTGCATTCGTTTTCCTCTAGGATTTGGAGCTAGAGAAGCAGCTCCTTTAAGCAGTCTGTTCTAGAGATGGATAAACATACAGTGTGCTCCCCTCACCCCCAAACAGTGCATTATCCCTTTAATGAAACAACAAAGCCCCGAGGAAAGAAAGCAGAATAATCAGTACAACAGACCTGGCTATTACCAATTTCCTTCGCTCCTCGGTGGTATATGGCTGAAGAAGAGGAATTCCTAACAACCTCACTTCTTCAAGTTTAGGGAATGAGTTTAGTTTGTCAATGTCTTCCCAGGACCGCAAACCTAATTTGAGAAATATATTGTTTAAGTAAATCCAGAAAAGCACACAAATGAGAAGATAAACATAGCAAAAAAATTTATTTCCATTAATAGGTTCTTCAATGTTATAATGATCATAAACTAGTTAGAGATCCTGGAATTTTTCTTTATCCAAGGAAAGAATGGAATAAAACACCATAAAAACTTCCCTGTAACCTCTCTTATCCCTGTGATCCCAGTGCTCAAAGGACGCCCTTTATTCTCCAACATCCACTCATCTACTGATTCTCCACCCAAATGGCTGGTAAAGGGGGTCACTGGTGGTTTAATAAGCAGGATGGATGCCATGACTACATAATTGAAAAAGTGATGTGATCAACTCTTTCATCAGACAGAGACTCAGAGAACATAACCGTTGATCAGAGTGGACACTGGCAGAGTAAATTTCTACCTAACAAACACTAAAATGGGCAAGGTCAATAGAAGCCGAAACTAAATATCATCTTTCAACTGTCCTCATTTTGGGGACAGGGAAACAGGTTCAAAATTTAGAACAAACAAACAAAATCAAAAACAAAAAAACTGAACCCTTGGGTAGGAAAACATGAAACAAATTAAGATTGTTCAGACCTAAAAGGAAACTCTTCCTAGAGCTGTGAACAAATGTATCATCCTTGGCACTGGTAGGAAAAATATCCCAGTAATGATGAAGCTGGTCAGTTTTACAACACATTAAATCCATTGCAGAAAACAACGCAGTCCCTTCCTATTTCTATCAACCTTCAGCAAGGGTAAAGGCAGAGGAGCAGTTTGTGAGGACCCTGGTGCAAAAATTATCCCAGGTCACTGTCCTCTTCCCTTCAGAATGGCATTGCCATCTAGGAGGAAGAATAGAGTTAGCTCAAGGGATGTCAAGTTGTGAAATAAACAGCTTCCTTATGCAAATCACTTGTTTTTAAGACTTAATTCCCGCCCTTATAATCTCCGTGGTGGAATAAACCGTTTATGTTTTTTCAGTTATAGGTCAGAATTATTTTTACTTATGTAGTTGTTTTAAAAATAGGCTGAAAGACAATACCAAGAGAATGAGAGGAAAATCCATACACTGGGAGAATGCATTTGCTAAAGGCATACTGATAAAATATACAAAGAACCCTTAAAACTCAACAACAAGAAAATGAACAATCCGATTAAAAAATGGGTGGAAAACCTGAACAGACACCTCGCCAAAGAAGATATACAGATGGCAAGTAAAGCATATGAGAAGATGTTCCACATCATATGCCATCAGGGAAATGCAAATTAAAACAACAATGAGATACCACTATACACATATTAGAATGGCCAAAGGCCAAAACACTCACAGCACCAAATGCTGTCAAGGATGTGGGGCAACATAATGTAGAAAGGAACAATAGAAAAAAATCAGGTGCAGGTAAGAGGGTTGTTGTAGATTAAGAGAGTATATTTTATCTGTTAAAGATATACACTGAAGATTTTAAGGCTGAAATTACATGATTGCTGAGATCTGCTTTTAAAATATTCCCCCCAAAGGAAAAACAGTATGGGGGATAAATACAGGAAGCAAGATGCTAATAAATGTTGAAACTGAAAAAAAAAAAAAAAAGGATGTGGAGCAGCAGGAAGTCTCACCCATTGCTGGTGCAATGCAAAATGATACAGCCACTCTGGAAAAGAGTTCAGCGGCTCATTTCAACACTTACACGTACTCTTACCATATGATCTAGCAACCGCACTCTTTGTTATTCACCCAAATGACCTGAAAACTTACGTCCACACAAAAACCTGCACATGGAGGGTTACAGCAGCTTTATTAATTAAACCAAAACTTGGAAGCAATCATGATGTCCTTCAGTTTGTGAGTGGATAAACTGTGGTACATCCAGACAATGGAATATTATTTAGTGCTAAAAAAGGAACATTCTATTAAGCCATGAAAAGGCATGGAGGAAATTTAAATATGTAATAGTAAGTGAAAGAAGCCAGTATGATTCCAACTATATGACATTCTGGAAGAGGCAAAACTATGGAGACAGCAGAAAGATAAGCGGTTGCCAGGGATTAGGGGGAAGGGAGGGATGAATAGGCACAGAAGATGGTTTGGGCAGTAAACTATATATTATGTACAATACTACAATGTGTGTCATTACAGATTTGTCCAAACCCACAGAATGTACAACACCAAGAGTGAGCCCTGATGTAAACCATGGCCTTTGGATGATGACGTGTCAATGCAGGTAAACTGAAAGGTGTCACTTAGGTGCTGGGATGTTGATAGCGGCGGAGGTTGTTCCCATGTAGGGCAGGGAGTATACTGGAGCTCTGTGTACGCTCTGCTCAGTTTTGCTGTGAATATAAAGACTCTAAAAAATAAGGCTTATTAATTTTTAAAAATAGGCTAAAATATTCATTCCTGTGATATACAGAATCAGATGGCAACAAACTGGTAATCAATTACATGTAGACACTAGAAAAGGAATGTGAGAATTTGAAAGCCATAGCAGGTTGGGATTCCTCAACCTAAATCAAGACAAAAGTCTAGTTTGTAATTCTCTGTACTCTTTTTACCCTGCCTTTTACTATCCAATTCATCAATTTCATTTCACTCCTTTCATAGCATGACCCCTTTAATATACAAAATATTAATAGCTAATATAATGCTATGCCAAACAAATATTTGATAAATACTGGTATTTATCAGAGCATTTATGGAAATTAATGCCTTAAATTTAGCTAATCATTAGGCATCTGCAGGCTTCCCTGGTGGCACAGTGGTTAAGAATCCGCCTGCCAGTGCAGGGGACACGGGTTCGAGCCCTGGTCCAGGAAGATCCCACATGCCGCGGAGCAACTAAGCCCGTGCGCCACAACTACTGAGCCTGTGCTCTAGAGCCCGCGAGCCCCAACTACTGAGCCTGCGAGCCACAGCTACGGAAGCCCATACGCCTAGAGCTCGAGCTCCGCAACAAGAGAAGCCACCACAATGAGAAGCCAGCGCACCGCAGCGAAGAGTAGCCCCCACTCGCCGCAACCAGAGAAAGCCCGTGCGCAGCAACAAAGACCCAACACAGCCAAAAATAAATAAATTAAATAAATAAATAAATTTAAAAAATATAGGCATCTGCATGTCACTCTTGAAATTCATCCTGTAAGAAGGCAGAGCTGTGACTGACAGAAATACACTTTCACTGTATTTCATGCATAAGTTCAGATCAATCTGCATGTAGAATGAGAACAAGCCTGTTCCTCACCTGCCTTGTGGAGGCTGATGGATCGCAGATTAGGAAACAACCTAGCCAATGAATCATCAGGCTCCTCAATAGCATTCACATGGTTGTTGGCCAGGACTAGAGTATCCAGTGAAGGAAACATAACTCCTAACTTGCGTATTTCAGTCCAGTCTTGGAGGTTATTGTCTGTTATATGTAGTAGCTTAAGAGAAGGACAGCAAATAGAAGGACAAGACACTGTTTCATAGTCATTAAGGCACAGGAAGAGCTCTTCCAAACTGCAGAGAAAAAAGGAAATATTTCATTGTTTAAAGCAGTTAAGTTTCTACTCTGCACCTATTTTCAGTCATTCAATAAATAAGCGCCTACTATGTGTGAGACTCTGCTAGTGTTGCAGAGAAAATTATAAAGATGGCTTTCTGAAGCTTAAAATACAGCTGGGAAGACAAAACCTAAAATACATAAAACAGCAGAGAATGATATACCCAGTACTAAATTAATTTTGTGCTTAAGTAAATAAGTGCTAAATGAAGCAGCACTAACCGTAAGTACAACAGTACTTCATATAGGAATAGGACTGAAATTGTGGTTGGAATAGTCAGGAAAGGATGCATGGCCTTGAAGGAGGGGTAGACTTGGGTAAATTGAGAGGACACAGAAGGAAATTCTAGAAACAACATGAGCAAGTATTTAGAAAAAGAAATAATAACTATCATTTATTGAATTCCTACCCTGTGTCAGGTGCTGTGCAGGTGCTTTATAGACTATACTTCTATTTCTGCAATTTTATAGACAATTATGTTCATTTTATAGACAAAAGTTTATCAAAGGTCATAAGGATAGTAAGTGGAGATGGGATTTAAAAGCTCATTCCATGCCATGCTAGATGTTGCATGCAGTGAGAAAACCAATCTCATTAGAGGGAGAGGAAGAAACTAAGATGGAATGAGTAAGTTGAGACCAGATTCTGAAAGGCTTTCATAGTTTCCATATTTAGACAGTCAAGGAGACTACAGCTTCATATATTTCTTTAAACTACTTCCTTTTAATATTTATGTGCATATACAAAGAGAGATACAAACAAAACAGAACAGAGCATTTCTAAGCTGACAGACAAAAGTATAATTTCCTGCTTAAATTATTGAAAGGAATACTAGGTCCGTTTTCCCATCATGCAAGCTAGGCACTTAATCATCTGAGTGTTAATATATTTTAGAGACACTATGATTTTTTTTCCCTCCCAAAGAAAAGTGCTAAGGCAAAATTCTGGAATCAGGTAATCAGAAGATTAAAATGGAAAAAGACTGGGTTGATCTCGAAACGATAAGTGCTTCTCAGGGATATCTTCTCGCCAAAGGATGACATATCCCATGTCTTGGTGCTACCCAACACTGAACAAGTATTCCAATGAAAATGTTACTAGATTACCCTCACAGCCTCATTTAATTACTTCATTTTTCTAACCTCATTCTCCATTCAATCTGCAGTTCTAGTATTTCTGAGATGGGAGACCAGCAGTAACTCTATGTACTAACACAGATGGCAACATGGCTCCCTCTCCATCATGCTCTCTGGGCTTACTCTGGTAACTCCTGCAGTATCGTGTGGACTGTCTCCCAAGAAGCTTTGCTGTTGTTGAGAACAAGTTTTCGAACCCCGGAGAAGGACCCAGCACACGTTCTTTCTAAAACCGATAAATTCAGAGGGTTGGAACTCAGGTTTAGAAACTCCAACTGGGGAACATTTGACACAATTTTACTGACCTGTGGAGAAAAAAAGGAAAAGCATATCAGGCAGTAATCAGAGCTTTTAAACAACAATCATACTCAAGAAAACCTAAGTGAGTGGGTCTCCAGGCAAAGGGCCATTTGCATTACGGAGTCCTATTTAGTGATAGTACCCGCAGAGAGGTATAAATAATTGCGACAAATCATGGTAAATAATTTAATCTCCTTCTATGAAATAGTAGCATAACTGAAAATTAATGGTAGAAAAGAAAAATTTTCCATGTTACCTTTGGCAAAGTTTTTGATTCTACTCTGTATAATATTCTCTTCGATATCACTACATGATATTTTGGAGAAAAGATCATTTAGATGACATTTTAGGCTACAAGTTTTAAAGAGCTGGGATTGGGTCATGTACAGTAATTCTCTTTGAATATCTCCTTCCTTCCATCCTCAGTAGAATATTAAGGCTAATTGAAGGTTTATTAAAGACTACATGGTAACAATTCAGGTATTCAAAATTGATCACATAGTCACAATCACTTAGAAAACAGTTTTGGCTTGGTTCAAAGATGCACCAAACTTTAAAATATATTTACTCAGAAGTAAAAAGCATCCATAACTATATTACAAAAGAGAAAACATGATCATCCATTTAATGATTTAGCTAGCAACTTGGTAGACAGAAAAAAAGAAAAGGAAATGAGCTTTACTGATTATTGACCTTAACTATTTGCTCTGCATTGTACTAGGTTTTTAAAATATAACTTATTTCACTAAATTCTCAAAACAACTTGTAAGATAACTAATATTCTTTTATTTTAATAAATGAGGAAACTGAGGCTCGGAGATGTTAAATAATTTGAGTAAGATTTCAGAGTCACAAAAGCCAAACCTAGGATTTAAAAATCAGAGCCATTTTTCTTTCCAATACACCACAACAAGTAAATCATAAATATAACCAGAAAAAATGAAGAACTAGCTTAAACAAGGTATGATATAAACACTAGAAGCCCAGTAAATGTATTAAGCATCAATCAGCCAGGCAACATGGTAACTGAAAGTTATGAGAAAAGGAGTAGAACAGAATACTTAGGATTGGTTTTAGAATCAGAAAACCTGGACTCAAACCAGGTTCTAACACTTCCTAGCTGTGTGGTTTGACAAGTTACTTAACCTTTCCAAATCTCAGTTTCCTTATTTGTAAACTAGAGAAAACAGTTCCCATCTATTTTACAGTATTGTTGGTAGGATTAGATGAGATACATGTGTAAAGCACTTAACAGTGATTGGTACATATTTTAGAAACTTGTTTCCTTACCTACTGCCCAAGAGAATGTAAAAGCAGGGATAGTACTTACCTGGTTCACTACTGCAAAGTGGGCACTTAATGTTTGTTGATTAAATTAATGGCACAAAACCATTTAATAAATGTAACTATGACTAATAGGATATGTACAGTATGAACCAGTATCTCAACCCTGATTATATGTCATATCACATTTATTTAAATATGTCATATTTAAAATAATTAGTAGAATTTTTAAAATATACTGATTCCCAGGAGCCACCATAAACTACTGAATCAGAAGCTTCACAGGTGGGACGAGCTTCATGATTGGGACCTGGATACCTGTTTCTTTTCAGAGCTCCATAGGTAATGACAAAAATGTATCCAGTGTCGAGGACTATGGGGAGAAAGAAAAGGCAGTCTGCACTTTACATTAGGTCTGTGTACTATGTACTGTACAGTTTAGGAGCTCTAAAATCAGTGAGAAGTAAATTAATTCCAAGAAGGTTCGGAGAAGTATGTAAGAGGGAATGGTCTTCACACACACTAGTTCATCTAGTCTAACACACCCTCTGAAGTAGTACCGTATTTATTTTCATTTTATAAATGAATAACTAAACTATCTTTCAGAGGAAAATATACTAGGCTTCAGTTTAAAATGTAAAAGATTCATACCAGTCAGCATATATTCTCCTGTTTGATCTCTTCTGTGACCAAATGGTAACAAGCATTTGTGTGATATATGGCTAGGATTTGGAGTTTAGTGTGTGGCCACAACACAGCTAAACAGTCCACACAAGGACCAATCCTTCACTGCAGTCTACCACCTGGATACCAATATATGAAGGCCTTTCGTACATAAGATGATGACTAGCTATGCTTCACCTCTTTTAAGGGCAAAAAAAAAGATGAAAAGGAACTGTGCTCCAACTACAGCATGGAGAATAACTGCTAATTACAGGTACAACCCTAGTTAAGTAAACAACACATAAACCTTTGCTAACCACAACCCTTCATATTTTATTTTTGTAATAAAGAAGAAAACACCCCCCAAAGTGGAGACTATCAGAGTCTTTGAAGCAATTTCTGAAAGAATTCCCAAAGCTAGCAGATACATGATGTGATCTTCTTCATAGTCTGCATCTGCACTACTGTCCAATGAGAATAAAGATTTAAAACAATGACTCATCAGCCCTAGAATATCCTAAAAAAGATAAAATTGGACTATAGTTTCATAATCCAAGCAGGAAAAATAATATATGTTAGAAGTAAATATTTTCTTTAAAAGGTTAAAATTAGGGCTTCCCTGGTGGCGCAGTGGCTGACAGTCTGCCTGCCGATGCAGGGGACGCGGGTTCGTACCCCGGTCTGGGAGGGTCCCACATGCCGCGGAGCGGCTGGGCCCGTGAGCCATGGCCGCTGAGCCTGCACGTCCGGAGCCTGTGCTCCGCAACGGGGGAGGCCGCGGCAGTGAGAGGCCCGCGTACCGGGAAAAAAAAAAAAAAAAAAGTTAAAATTAAAAAGGATTTTGTGTAACCTTAAATTAATGATAATATTCTGGAAAATATTGTATTCATTACACAGGTAAATTTATTCATGGTAGAAAATATCTTAATAGTAAAGGCTATTATTATTCAGTGAGTGTCTAGGGCAGTATACTGACTTCTCTTTTTTAAATTCTAAAAATAAAGACGCTTCTAGCTGGAGTGAGTTCAGGACACTCATGTGCAGAAACATGGAGATGAACTTAGATCACCTTTTAGATCTCCACAACTCTATGATTTAATAGAGGACCCTCTACTCTCAGTTTTGAAAAGGAAGAAACTAAAGTTTTAAGAAAAATGGGGAAAGGGTAGTAAGATAACAATCTGTAATTTATACCCAAGCTATTCTCTATCTCACCCATGGTGAATTCCTCCCTCCTCTCAACTGCTTAGTGTAATGTCTTTTATAAAATGGTTTTGATAAGGAAAGGAGGAAAAAAGAGGTACCTTGGGAAAAGTCAGACAAAAATCTACTTAGCCAAAAAATTCAAATCAAAAGCTAAAAAATGCGTAATTTTTTTTATACATAGATGCCCAGTTTTAGATGGACAGAGACAAATCTTTGCCTCTCCCCAAAGCATTACACTTCTCACTCATATTTATATTAGTCTCTGAATATAAAGCAGCCAGTAGTTTAAACTATAAAAGAAGATACTCATAACATTAGTGATCATTCAAAAACACTAAAAGAACCAACTAGATTATTCTGTTCCATGTTGGTATATCAAATACTGGCTGAAATAAACTTAGTTAATGGCCAGGGACAAATGATCTGGGTAATCAAATACATGGGTTGCAATGGGTTGCAAGGTAATGTCTTAAAACTGTGACCTATGAGGCATTTTGCAGCTTGGCAAAGAGTATAATCAATCCTAAAAATCAATATTCTTTCATTGTCAGTACTTCTCCCATCTCTCTGTGTTCTGATATATATTCTAGAAGATTGGGACCAACTACAGTTAAGGCTACGGACAAAACATAAAGGAATGATGAAAACAAAAATAAATGGAAACCTGAAAGGTAGCAGCAACAAACATTCATTTGAAAACTGCCTGAAATCAGACTATAGGGCACTTACAGGAATATACAAACTAAGCACCAATAGAATACAAATAAACATGTGACCCTCTGGCTGTATCTGTCAATGTGAGCTGGAAAATATTCAGTGGAGACCTTTGTCTAAGCAGAGAAAAGGCTGAATTACCTAGTGTAAACTTGTGTTCTGATCCATGTTGACATTGTTCTTCTGAGGCAGCAACTATATCACTATTAAACTGTTTCTACCAGTTAGCAAAAGCTTATGTATGTGGTCAAAGTATAGGTCAAAGCAGAAAGCACAACACCTTTATGAAATTTTTACTCCCAAAGAAATAAATTTAGGGGAATCAGCCTGTGAACATAGGAGCTGAAATGACTCAGGGTAAGAGCTGGTCTGAATTGTCACCCATGCAGGTCAGAAATCTCACCAGAGGCTCAGCAGGACTCCTGAGGGAACTGTAGAGAAGAAGGATGAACAAGGTCGCTCTCTTTGCATCTGTGCATGTGGACAGAGCATGCATGTCAATTCAGCATCTCAAAGGACCCAGAAGGCACAGATTGTAATTTGTTGAACAGTGAACTATAACAGTTGTTTGGATAAGTAACTCAAATAATAATTACATGGACAAATAGAGATTGTTTCTTGGAACAGCTAAGTAAATCTGTATATATTAACACGTGACTTAGAAATCAAGTGACGTGCATCTCAAAGAATTTTGGTAAACATCTTAATAAAAATAGGAAATATAACTGGTAGCACAGATACCAGATTAAACAAGACTATGAAATAGACGAATGTAAGAAAAGCTAAAGAAAAATGGGTTATAGATAGATTTTTCTTAAACAAGAAAGCTGTCTTAGAATCTGTATCATATTTAATATCTACCAAGTGTCTCGATGATTAATTTTATCAACAGTCCTGTCTTATGGATGATAAAGGATTAAGTGAATGTCTTAAGATCACAGGAAAAGTTAGAACAAGTAGGCCTGATCAAACCTTAAGATACAATCATTTATTCATTAAGGCATTCAGCAAACATTTGAATGCCTAGAATGCCAGTGCTGATGATAAAAAACAAAACCCTGGATAAGCTCATGGTCTAGTAGAAAAACTGTCAAGTAAGCAAATGATTGTGCTACATTGTAATGAATCCCTTTATAGCAACATGATACAGGTGTTAGGATAATCTAATTCTGCCTGAGAGTCAGGGAAAGTTTGAGAGGAACAGCAACTTGGGCCAAGTCTTGAAAGATACATAGGAAGCAACTGGGTAGACAGAGGAGAAAGAGAACAGTAGATTCAGAATGAATAAAAGCAAGGAAGCTTTTCATGTCCACATTTATCATGAGCTGCAAGAAAAGCACATGGCTAAAGATGGAGATAAAACTCTAGAAATAGCAAAGGGCCGTATGATAGAGGGTCACACTTAGAGAGTTCAGACCACAGTTTGTAGGTGGTGAAAAGCAGTGAAGGGACTTGAAGCAGGAGTTTCATAATCACACTTCATTTATTAAAAGGAGTCTGGTAGCACTGCAGAAGGTTAGCTTAGAGGAAGCAGAGTAAAACCAGAGTCAGGAAAACCCATTAGGACACTTTTCCAATACTCCAAACAGGAAATAAGACCCTAAATTAAGTAGGAAGAACTATTTTTCTCTTATTCTTAAGGGTAGCTTCTATCAGGTCATGCTATAATCAGGTAGGTAATGTTATATATAATAATAAGAGAGAATGTCATAATACTTTTATTTGTGCAACTTGGCTTAGAGTTACTCTGAGGTCAAAGGCATCAGTTGTATCAAATTACCAGTGCGACTTAAAAGAAGGAAAAGTTCTAAAAGATTTGGAATAAATTTCAGTAACAAGAATAAATATTTTTATAACCTTAGTTTCGAGCTCCAGTAATTTTTATGTCAATTTATAGTAATAAATGTTGAAGCAGTAGCAGAGAATGGGCACAGGATGTGTAAACTAGTGAAACAGTAGAGAATTTAATGCACTGTTTGCAATCTAAACCTCTGTGGTCTTATTAACCTCTTGATGCCTGGAATAAAGTTCCTCAGTGCTTTTCACATTAATGAAAAACAAATCAGCAACAACAAAGTTCATTGAAAAATCACCATAGAAACAGTTGAAGCAGTCAGTTATTTCTCTTGAGACATACAGAGAAGAATCTCGAGTGAGAACCAGAATTCAGCAGCATACGTAATAACGTAAACAATAATACAGTGAGTTATTCACCAAAATGCAGCAGTATAAAAACTTTACCTCGTGCCAGTCTTCGAGTTTGTTGTCAGAAAGATCTAGTTCTGACACGTGAGCACAGAAGGCAGCAATTTCTTTTTCATCTCCTGCACAGGTTATTCCACAGCTGTTCAACACCAGTACACTTGGGAGGTTGAGGCGATCTGAATCATGGGAGAAACAAAATACTTTCTACGTCAGCCTAATTCTTGTCTACATACATTCAGCCACCAGGAATCAAAATCAAATTGTGTGAAATTACACAAGAACCTTGAAAATAGAAGATACGCTGGGATCCAAGGGTACTGAATTCTAAGGGGAGACAGCCAAATATGGCTCAGGAGATCAGAAGAACTAGACCAATACCCCCAAAAAGCCCTGGAGGTTTCACCTCCTGGCACCATTGTTTATCTCAACTACCAACAACAGAACCATCATCCATGCTGTCACCTTATCATGTGACACTAGATCCATGTGACTCATGTCAGGGCTACCACTGTGTTCTCATTGGCCTCAATTCTTTCTTTTTTAAATTTAGTTCAAAAGTATCATTCTGGATAGCTCTTTTCTCTCTGTCTGATTTGTATTTTCACCTTTTGTTGCCTCTGGAAATTATCTCAAACCATTAGACAGTCTATCTGCTAAACCACTTCTGTTCTTCAAGTTCATATCACTCAAGGAATCTTCCTCGCTTACGTGGATCCATTTAAAAATCTGTATCTTTCTCCCATACTTGTCCATCAATCATTCCCCTTTCATATCCATGTAGAATTTGTCCCTTATGAAAATCAGACTTTTAAAAATATATAATTATAATGAGAGAAAATGTTTTAAAGTCTTAAACCATTCAATGAATTCAGTCAAACTATTGCTTGTTCAAAAGTATGTCAATAAAATCACTCTTCCTATCTCTAATAAAAAGGATAAATATGAGAATTCAACCACTCTTTTCCCATTTGGTACAAAGCCAAGGCTCACAAAAGTATATTTCATTAATGGAAGCCTCAAATAATATGAACTTTCAACTTAGTACTTTTCACAAAATCAATTTTCTCAGAATGGGAGTGGATCCTGAAAAAATGAGCAAGTAAGAAGTCCACTTCTTTCTGCTGTTTCAGTTTATACGGATTGATAAGATAGTTGCATTGAGAAATAATAAACATTCAGTAACCTTTGGACACAGGAACTAAAACACTGTTCAATATTCATCTCCCATCACTACAAAGAACTACTTCCAATAGCAGTTAATTACAACATCAAGCTAAAATGCAAACCAAAAACACACCTTGCACGTTTCTAGTTGTAGATCTTTGCTCACATAATAATCCCCCTCCTAGAATGTCTTTATCTCCTCTCTAACCAAATTCTACATTCTTGAAGGGTTAGTTCAAATCTCACAGCTTTGAACCCTTTCTTGATCCTATAAATTAACTCTCTAAATTTCTTTCCCAATCACTGTGCCGTTCATTTGACTCAACATAAACTACCCTGTGTTATTATATATTTTTGTAAATGTGAATATGTTGTAATCCAATAAGCTGTAAGGTCACTGAGGGCACAGGCCAGGCTTGTACTATCTGCACCCTCCAAGTTCCTTGAAATATTATCACTCAAATATTGCTCTCACCCTATGAGTGCAACTAGAATGCCTTTTGGCCAATCTGCAGGAAAATAAATCCTTTCAGGTTTTCAAAAACACTGAAATCATAGCAAGGGAGAAAGACTATTCAACTCATAATTCAAAATAAAGGGAATCATTTGCAAATAAGGCAATATTCTGGTTTAATGTCCTAAGTAAGCTCCAGTAAAAAAATGTTTTAGGCCCCGTCTTTCTTACCTTTCATAGGAGAGCCCTGAGGTGTGGCTGGGACATGGACTCCCATCCCAGGACCACGGCGGTAAGGAAAGTTTTCAGGACTATATTTTTCACATAATACTTGCATAAAACTCCTCCCACTAGGTTGATCCATCTTCCTTTCCTAAAATTCTACAAGAAACCAAGAAATCATCAAAATTTATTTATTTACTCATACAAGAAATACTTATTGACAATCAATTATTTATAAGGTACTAAGCTAGGCACTGCATACACAAAAGACAGGCAGGGAGAAGAGTTAGATGCTGCAAAAATACAGGGGAAAGATGATGAGGGCCCAAAGTGGTACAGTGGTAGTACAAATAGATTTAAGATCAACTTAGAAAGCAAGCTTTTCAGGAGTTATAGGGGCTGACGGGAAGGTGGAGTCAAGGCTGACCCCCAGGTTTCTAGTACAGGAGACTAGGTGACTAATGACATAACTAAGAAAAAAGAAAATATGGAGAGATCTAGTTTTAAGGAGGAAATTGATGAATTCTATTTTATACATGTTCAATCTGAGGCATCTGTTTCAGGGGAACAGTCTGAAGTTGGGTGAGAAAAGTGAGCTAGCGGCGAAGATTTGGATCTCATCAGGAAATATCATGAATAAGAACAGTAGGGCACTAGAACTCTCTGGGACACTGATATTTAAGATACAGGCAGAGGAAGCAAAGCCATGACGGAAAAGTAAAAGGGATGATCAGAGAGTGAAGTGTATAGCCAACATTTTGAGAAGTTTTGGTGAGAAGGGGAGGAAGAAGATGGGCTGATAAGGTAGGCAGGAACAGGAGAGAGTACAGGATTGGGGGCAATTGCCAAGATCTTTCCTCTTAAAATAGGAGAGAACTGAATACGGTTATAGATTATAGAGAAGCAGCAAGTACAGCTGGAGAGTCTGAGAATGACTACTGGTATCTGGTCCTAGGAAAACCCAGCAGGAATGAGCATTAAAAAACTTCTAAAAGGCTGTTTGGTACCACCCATATAGCACTCCAAACTGTTTACCATTGGTGGTGATATATTTACTTCACTATGCTGCACTGGTTTACTTTTCCTTATACAGTTTAATTATACTGAATGGTAGGTATTTTTCTCATGCGATTGTCCTAGCTCCACCATTACATTATGAAGGGCAGCAGTGCTATGCGAGTCTACTTCTTCAGTATTGATTCACAGCATCTGGCAGAGTACACTACACACGGTAAGGGCTCAGTAAATGCTGCTGAGAACTAAAATCACGAGCCTCCAGTATGCTGAGCGGAAAGAGAAGATGCAGGATCAGGAGTGGGTTTAAGTCCCACCCGGTTCTACCACTTAATAGTTTTGTGCCATCAGGCAAGACAGCGTATTTCTCTGGGACTCAAACGTCTTATTCTGTAAAATAAGATATTAATATCTATACTGCTTGGAGTTCAGCGTTACTGCAGAGCTCTAAAATGTACAAGTGCACTATTGAGATTATAGGGCTCTTGTAAAGCTCTAAAACACACAACTGTTATTACTTGTAACAGGAATTTGTAGTATGGTAGAAAAAGCACATAAACAGAAAACTTAGGCTCTGTCATTTACTAGCTGGGTGAAACATAAGCTAGTTAGCTAACCTCTCTCTACTTCAATTTTCCCACTATTGATGAGCTAAAATTTTCCTCTTGGGTTTGTAACAAGAATTTGAAAAGGGCATAAATATAAAAGTGGTCTTTAAACTTGGTCCATTTTCTAGATTACTACCAGGACCACGAGTACTGTACTTCGTGAAATCAATTCACAAATGCCTAGAACACAGAGTAGACACTCATTGAGCACTTGTCCGAAAGTTTTACCCGTACTTAATTTATCAAAGTTTAGACTACGTAATACATTTCATAACAAGTATATCACAAGTCACCTTGAAAATATAGGGCTGCCCCCGGTCAGGGTCATCATTTGGGAGCTTAAGAACAGAGCCTGGTTTAGGACAAGAGAGTTTGTTCTTTCTGTCCAGAGTGGTAAGTATATGCTGCTGTCCTCTATCCCAGCACTGTGTCAAAAGTGAACTGTGTGGGTTCATCTAGGACTCCAGGAACTTTCAGGTGGAAAGGTTCTTTTTCAATGTAAACTCACCACCAACAGCATACAACACAGAGCAGGTGCTATGCCACTAGTGACAGGCATCATAGTTCTTATCAAAGACCTGTCTCAAGCAGAATGCCAACAGAATTTTCAGAAATGTTTAACAAAAAGTCAAAGAAGTTACACTGCTATCTTCCATACAACTGGCAGTTCAAAAGAATAAAAAGTGTGTGGGAGGGTGCTGAAGTGTCAGTGTCAAAATAATAGTCACCGAGTTTAAATAGCATCTTTTAACTGAGCTTCAGAATCACTTAAACTCCAACCTCTTCAATCCAAGGGCAATAATCTTATACACAATTTATTTACTTATTTATTTATTTATTTTTTGCGGTACGCGGGCCTCTCACTGTTGTGGCCTCTCCTGCTGCAGAGCACAGACTCCGGACCCGCAGGCTCAGCGGCCATGGCTCACGGGCCCAGCTGCTCCACGGCATGTGGGATCTTCCCGGACCGGGACACGAACCCATGTCCCCTGCATCAGCAGGCGGACTCTCAACCACTGTGCCACCAGGGAAGCCCTACACAATTTAAATATAGACAAGCTGAGTGTGGAACTAAAGAAACCTCAGCTAAAATTGGAGTCTGGACAGACCTATAGGCAGAGCCCTCACCCTTGCCACGCAACATTAATTACTCCAAATGGGAAGAGATGCAGGCCTACATCTCTGACAGGAAAGTGTTGCCTACTTTACTATCCAGCGGGAAGAAGAAAACTCTTTGCTCAATGACAGCCCAGCCAATCAGAGACCACAGCAGCCCAACCAACCTCCATCCTTCGGACTCCCAGCTTCCTCCAATGGACTGTTTGGTTTTAACACACTCCCCCTCCCCTCATTTCCCCTATAAAAGCAAGTTCCCCTTCCTTGTTCTCTGGATTTGCCTGTGGTCTGCCACAGTTTGCACATCTCAAATTGCAAATCCTCTGGCTATTCCCAAATAAACTGGCTTTTGCTGGTTAAATAACTGGCTATTATATTATTAAAATTGATATGAGGGATGGTGAGGTTAGAAACATATGCAAGTCAAAATAAGTGTTAGTAAGCAAGCAATCATGGGAACTGAAAAGTTACTCCTTATGGCCCCGTGCTTTCACAATGCTTCCAAATAGTCTGCTTTTCTTTTTCCTAAAGACTTAAAAGCAATGCCAGTCACCCTCATTGGTCATTTTCCAGGATACTCTATTGGAACAGCATTCCAGGCATGCAGATAGTGTACACAATAATACATGGGTTTCGAATTAGAACATTAAGATTGCAAAATGGATCAGTGACATAAATCTACTCAAAATCTGTTGGGGCAGTTGGAGGAGGAACAGTAGGTGGGAAAGGAAAACTGAAAACCAAATAGATTGAAAAATGAGGACATACAGGACGGAAGAAGATCTTTAACTGGAGACTTTTAAAAGGTTTTTTTTGGAGGTGGAGGGGTAATCTATGACTTTCTGGCAAGAACCAGTGTCAAATAACATCTGACTACCTTCTACAGTTGGCAGAGGTCTAATACATTTGTAAAAGTGTGCTGAATTGGTGCTTAAAGCCAGGGAGCCAGGAATCTGGGGTGATGTTGCTTGGTTCCATTACCAAGTCATGGAGTGTGCCTGTGAAAAACTCAACTCCTTTGTGCCTCAAATCCTGACTATAATATGCTTTCATAAAGCACTTGGTAAAAGTGCAAGTTGGAGGATAAGGTGCTCAGCCCAGTCACCTAAGTAACCTCAATAGCTATCAATCTGTACTTTCTGTTCCCAAGGTCAGGTCAAAATTAGTATGAAACTCAACACAATTGGAAACAGAAAATAGGCCACGTCTGACCACGAAGAGTGGAAGAGATGCAAGATATAGCCTTATGCTGGTATGCAAGATCAATATTTACTTCACCAAAAAATTTTATGTTAAATTACCACACTTCATAAAGTGTGAATACTACCAGCCTCACTCACAACTTCCAAAAAATATAAATACTACCCCAGAGTCCCAAAACATGCATTTTAAATCTTATAAAAAATAGGTTTATCTGCCTATATATGCATAGACTACTTCCAGAAGGATAAAATAGAAATTAGTAAAATTAATACCTGTGGTTGACTCCAAAGAGAGGAAATGAGGAATACGGTGAAAAGGAGATTTCCTTCTCACTGTTCAACCATCTGAACCGCCTGAACTCACCAGGTGCATACATCACCCTTTTTTTCCATACATTATCTTTTCAAAATACAAAACATTTTTAAGTGATTTATCTGGGAATGACCTAATAATTTGTCAAAGTATTTTTAAGTCCTCATTATTATCAACTGTCTGTGAAAAAAATGTCAAACTCGACCATGTGAAATATATAATATTAACTTTTAAAGGAATTGGGAATTGAGGAAGAAAAGAGAAATAAAATGGGTGGCCAAACGGAAATACTTTTGTAAACGAGCATTGGTAAAGAAAAAGAAAGCAGTGCAAAACACATCTGAGTGTTAATAAAAGTTACCCAAATAGTTCATCCAAATTACCCAAATGGTATCCAAACTATTGTGACTCTGGAACCACAAGGGCCCCAGCAGGCAGAGGTTACAAAGCCATAGCCTAAAGATGCTGGGGAGCTTCAGGCCTCCCAGTTGCCTCCTGCTGTGGAGACTAACAAAAGAATGGGGCTTCCTACAGCAAGATTCAAGTTACTGGAATAATAAACAGTTGGGAACTGATTTAGAGTTCTAAAAAATAAATTGCAAGAATTCAAAATATGCATTAATGTAGGATGAGGTTAAACACCCAGGAAGAGCTTTCATAGCATAAAAATAGAGAGGAGGGAAACACTCCCAAGTAGCTTAAAATTATTTTCAGTCATTTGACATGGACCCATTTATATACAACTAGCCAATCTCATCTGTTCATCAGAGAAGGGCAGAGAAAACCACATTCTCAAAGCTACCTGCCAATATTTTGCTACCAAATATGTGAAAATAAAACTTAGGTTAAACATTTTGGCCAAAGGCTCCACAATTTCACCGTAGGGTTCCTTTGGTCAGATGACATTTCATTCCAGGCATTTTTCTCTTCTCAGGTGCCTATCTCCTTTACAAGACAATCTGAGAATAAGAATTTCTTTACCACTTGTTTAATAAAAATGGAGACTACAAATATATCCAGTTTTCTCTCTTTTTTGCACCTTATCAAGTGGTTCCAATTAGGCTTATTTGACCATTTATTCATAAAATGTGTGCCCTCACAAAGCTTACAGTCTCCTGTGATTCCATTCAACAAACATGAACCAGACACCGAATCTGTGCCAAGCTAAATACTAAAGAAAGTGAGAATGAATAAAATCCAAATGCTGCCCTTGGGGCATCCAAAACCTAGAGGGAAACACAGGGAGGTAATGCGTACCTGAAATAAGCCACCCAGAAAATAGTGAATTCAAACACAAGAAGCGATTAACTTTTTGGAAGTATCATCAAGGAAGTAGGAGGTGAATCCTGAGCCATTTTGAAAGATAACAAAGATTAGGTTAACAGGTTGGAGAAGAGCATTCCAGGCACAGGAAACAACAGAAGATAAACCAGCACAAGAGACATTAAGCGGTATTGCTACAACATAAAATATTTGTGGGGAGCAGGGGAGACAGGAGATTCGACTGAAAGGTGGACAGTGGTCAGCTCATGCCTGACCTTGCTCAGGTTTGACTTTATCCTATAGAGGTAGAAGTAAGAAAAGTTTTGATAGACTGCTGTGAATATTGTGCAAGGATGGGGGTGACCGATCTTTATGTAGAATATCAAGGGGTCAAAAATGATGAGAATTTAAAAATCCCTAAAGGACTGGGCAAGTAGGAGTTTGTTTACCTTAGTGGAAGCATTTTCAGTACAGACAAGGGAGTAGAAACCATAGTTTAGGGGGTTAAGGAAGTAAATAAATGAAGACAGTAAGTATAGACCATGCCTTTGAGAAGCTTAGATGAAAACAGAAGAGATGGGACAGTTGATGAAGAAAAACCAAGTGTTCAGAGAGAGACAGAGCTGTTATATCTTGTTCTTTTTTTAAAAGAACAAAAGAGGAATCTATAGGCTGAGTTTGGCGGGTAGGGGCATGGAGCAGGTCAAAAAACTAACAAAACAAAGCTAAGAAAAACAAATATCATATATTAATGCATATATGTGGAATCTAGAAAAATGGCACAGATGAACCGGTTTGCAAGGCAGAAATTGGAGACACAGATGTAGAGAACTTTCCCAGGGCAGGGAAAGTGCGGGGAGAGGGGGGTGGTGGTGGGATGAATTGGGAGATTGGGATTGACATATATACACTAAATGTATAAAATAGATAACTAATAAGAACCCGCTGTATAAAAAAAATAATAAAATAAAATCCAAAAATAATAAATAAATAAATTTAAAAAAAAACAAAGCTAAGGAGGAAAATCTGGATAGCATCAAAGAATCTCTTAGTATTACTAGCTTTCTCAATTTTTGGAAGTTTCTTTTTTTTTTTTTAAGCCCATTTAACTTTTACTTTATGGACTCCTAACCTCATCCCTGCAAAGCTTCCTTTTGTGAAAGACCTCCACTATATCTAAACCCTGCCAGGTTCTTGGACATTTTAGGTAGCTGGGACTTTAGTTTGTTGTTTTGTTTCCTAAATCTTTCTGATCCTCAGCAAAAGTGTACCCAATAAAACATAACTACTCTGGGAAAGTATATGTGTATTTTACATATTTTTACCTCCAGGAAAGATAAAAATGAATAAACAAATAAAGGAATGGATAAAGAAGATGTGGTGCATACAGACAATGGAATACTACTCAGCCATAAAAAAGAACAAAATAATGCCATTTGCAGTGACATGGATGCAGCTAGAGATTATCATACTAAGCGAAGTCAGAAAGAGAAAGACAAATACCGTATGATATCACTTATATGTGGAATCTAAAATATGGCACAAATGAACTTATCTGCAAAACAGAAACAGACTTACGGACATAGAGAACTGACTTGTGGTTGCCAACGGGGGTGTGACTGACTGGGAGTTTGGGGTTAGTAGATGCAAACTATTAAATTTAGGATGGATAAACAACAAGGTCCTATTGTATGGCACAGGGAACTATATCCAACCTCCCGAGTTAAACCATAATGGAAAAGAATATTAAAAAAGAATATATTTATGTGTATAACTGAGTCACTTTGCTGTACAGCAAAAATTAGCACAACACTGTAAATCAACTATACTTCAATTAAAAATTAAATTAAAAAATAAAGGAAAAAGGGTCTATTGATAAGCTTTTTTCTAAATAACTGCTTTAAAAATACTAGAGATATACATTCTGAATTTTTAAAACTTACCAACTGAAAATAAGCAAAAAACCTATAACCCCATGTAGATGTAGTTTTACTTTTCATTAGCTAAGCTAAGCATGTATATAAGTGTCACCAAAAAGCTTTTCTTATCTGAAGCATATTTAGAGCCACAGCCATACCAGGCTCTGGTTGACAGATTTAGAGAGTAGATTAAAAGCCTGAGGATGCACTTTATGGTGTATATTTTTTCAGACCATTTTTTCCATACTATGTAGATACATGATGTTTACACAAAGATTAAATTACTTTTAGATACAGAGCTCTGTAACCTGCCTTTTCACTAAACGGCTCATGAAAAACTTTCTATATCCATAAATATATACATATACAATCTTTTTTTTTTTTTTTTGTGGTACGCGGGCCTCTCACTGTTGTGGCCTCTCCCATTGCAGAGCACGGGCTCCGGACGCGCAGGCTCAGCGGCCATGGCTCACGGGCCCAGCCGCTCCGCGGCATGTGCGACCTTCCCGGACCGGGGCACGAACCCACGTCCCCTGCATCGGCAGGCGGACTCTCAACCACTGCGCCACCAGGGAAGCCCTATAATCATTTTTATGGTCTACGGAGTATTCCATTAACAAGCTTTTGCACCTGAACTCATGAATGACAGCAATCTCTCCCATAAAAACACATTAAAGACATTGTCCAAGTCATCATACTTAGGCTAGACAGTCTCATTCTGTATGGCACTTCTACCTTCACTTATCATAAAGTACATATACCTGCAATTCTATCTCGGTTACCTCCTTGAGCATTATGTAATATACCTAAGTGGATGCCTTCTTGGGATGAAAAGTAAGGAAAATAAATTAGTTCTAAAAACCTTTCAGAACTCTTCTGTAGAATTATAGTTTACTAATTCACAAATTGACTCTGAGTATGCCAAGTGCAAAACTTGAGCATAGCTGATAAGTCCATTATCATAACATACCACACCACCATGATTTCACACCCTACTATGAACCACCCTATTTCTCAGTCTCCTTCTCAACTGTATACTAAACTATATCCAAGTGAAATAATGTAGCACATCAACTTTTCTTGGTAGATTTTTTTTTTAATTAAAAAAAATTTTTTTTTTTTTTTTAAATCCAACATTGCCAAATGAAATGTGAATTCAGACTCCTGGTCAGTCCTTGAGTTGGGCTATTAGTAGGGCACTGTTACCCTCTTCACTTATCACAGCACTATGCTTCTCCTTAAACGTACCACAGGTATTAAAATATCTAATCCAAATCCTTTATTTCATTATATTAGTGGCACCAAAATATCTAAAACTGTGACTCTACGTTATCAGTGAGTACAGCCCCACAGCTGTCTGTATTTTCTACTAAAGAACTATACTGCATACAAGGCACATTTGATGTTGGACAAAAGACAAAGTTTTCTCATCCACAACTGCAAATTAGCAAACAGGACTGATTCTCACGCTAGTAGTCTATTCTACGTAGCACTCAAAATTTCTGATCCAAATGCACTAGCCCAAGAATTTTATTATTTTGATGAGAAAGTATTTGAGAGGAAAAAAATTTAAGAAAATACTGCTATTTAGATGTAAGTACCTCTTTGTGTGAAAATATTTCTAAGAACTTCTTTCTTAATTCCTGTAGCTTCTAACTGTCCAGAAGTGTTGGCTTACACCAATTGTCTATATCCCTATGAAATTAGGCATTTTAGAACGCAGACAAGCACTTTCCACCAACTTTCAGCAATCACAACATAAAAACTTTAATATTCACCACACCCCTTACTCCAATAAATTCCAAGGAGAGTCCACCCTTATCCCCCTTCCCAACCCCTTCCCAAACAAGTCTGCATCCATCCCTACCTTTCTATGTGGCCCAGATTCAATTTGGGAAAATCTCAAGGCTTTTATGTTGCACTTACTCAAAATTCAGGAGTAGAAATATTTACTCTTGAACCGATGCTCCCCAAAAGCCGAGTGTCCCCAGACTGAGATTAACAATCATTTGAAAGACTAGTAATTTTCCACAACCATCTTCTGAAACAGCCAAACTGACACTTATCTCTATTTACAGGACATGATACTGAGGTGACTTGCTCGGGTTTCCGAGGCCCAACCAGCGTGCTAAGTTATACTTTCCGTATCCCTAATCTGTTGAGCCATGCTGTCTTCACTGAAGGAAAAAAAAAAAAAATTCATGTCAACAGTATGTAGCATCATGCACAAATCACAGAAATACAACTTATTAAAATTTATGAAAATCATTACAGCCGAAATACCTCTTGTAACCATGTCAAGGTAGCTGAACCACAAAGCTAAGCAGCAGTATCGATTGGTCTAGTCACCAAAGGGGGAAAAATATTCTCAACTTCCCTTTCCTGCCAAAAAGCAGTAAATATTAGTTTCTTGAATGGATTGGTTTTCATCAGGAGAAAATTGTATACACATGCTATCTTTCAGCTGTGAATACACAAGTTTAAGGTCAATCTGTTCTATAAACTCAGCTGTTTATAGAACAGATTACCCCATCGTCTCTACTTGTGAGTAACTACAGAGGCTATCAACTTAAAGCAAGGCCTCATTAGGAACGGTCTACTAGTTCATCACCCTGCAGCCTTCTAGAGTTTACAGACCACTCTGGCTCACAGCGAAGAAATGCCAGAATGTAAACGTCAGCCACACAGAGAGGTTGCCAGAGTTTACAGGTTATTAAAAAAATTCACTAGCCCTTTCCATATTTAGTGCTATAGTAGTATTACTGCCCTATGGTGATACTGCCTAGTGGTAATAAGTGCTGGTTCTAGAACCAAACTGCCGGGATGTAAATCATGACTGACTCCACCACTCCATTTGACTACAAGGAGGTTACTTTGGTTTCTAAGTCTCCACTGCCTCACTTATAAAAGGGGTAACGGATAGCCCCTAACCCCTAGCTCATAGGGTTGCTGAATGAATAGAGATAACATGGGTAAAACAGGTTTCATTCAGTGCTTGGCACATGGAGAGCACTCACTAAATACTGGCTTACTATTACTCCTACTGCTACTGCTACCACTGTTACTACTCCCATCACCACCCAGTGAGCATGGCAGCATTAATGTAGGGCTGGGGACTTATTTACAAATTTTGCTAAATAGATTTGATCTAATATTTTTTGGTCCTGGGCCTATGCTAATTAATGCCAATTAATGATTCAGGCAGTAAAATGTCTGACATTTATAATGTCACTCCTCCTTAACTAGAAGATCTTCCCTTCTCCACCTGTCTAAATTTTATGCATCCTTCAAGGCCCTACTCAGAATATACTTCGGAGATGAAGCCTTTTCAGATACCTCCTGCCATAATGATCTGTTTCCTTTGAGCTGAGCTCATGGTAAATATTTATTGCCTAAAATATTCAGTGGGCAATTAGTCAATCACATATTGGCATGGATTCTTTTCATTTTTGTCCCATTATTAACTCATGCATAGTGTTGTGATTTTCTTTTGTTTGTTTAATATCTTTAGACTGTATAGCTCTTGAGGGTAAGAACCATATCACAATGCTTCTTTCTATCTATCATGGACTGGAACTTTGCACATAATTGGCACTCAATGAATATGCTAATCAGTGAGTTTTCTAATCACTTCTCATTGTGCATATCAAATGTATTTTATAAAGTATGAAAAGCAGGTGTATTAATAAACTCAGATCAGAGTAGTTACAAACAAAAATGCATCATAGCCACCACTGAATTACTAATTATGTCTACCTCTCCATGGGGATTCCAAAAGTAAGAGATCACACGACAGGGCAATGAATCAGTAACAGAGCCAGAAATACTTGCTTCTGAGCACAAGCTAAATTCTTCTGCAAAAACTACAGCCACAGTAGACTTAATACTGAATATATAACTTTGGTATCTATACTATACTATATGTCTTATATGCAAGAGTTAATAATTTCTGCCATACTTCAGACCAACAGGCACAGTGTAGTAACTAAAGAGGAATACATGTGCATTGCTGGTGAGACTGTAGAATGGAGCAGCTGCTGTAGGAAACAGTGTGGCAGTGCCTCAAATGATTAAACGTGGATTTACCATATGATCCAGAAATCCCACTTCTAGGTGTATACCAAAAGAACTGAAAGCAGGGACTTGAATAGCTATTTGTACACCAATATTCATAGCAGCATTATTCACAATAGCCAAAGGACGGAAACAATCCAAATATCCATAGGCAGATGAATGGATAAGCGAAACGTAGTATGTACATACAATGGAATATTACTCAGCTTTGAAAAGGCAATTCTGACACATGCTACAACATGGCTGAACCTTGAAGACATAACACTAAGTGAAGTATGCCAAACACAAAAGGACAAATCCTATGCGATTCCACTTATATGCGGCATCCAGAGTAGTCACATTCACAGAGACAGAAAGTAGAATGATAGGTGCCAGGGGCTGGGGAGAGTGGGGAACAGGGAGTTATTGATTGACGGGTACAGAGTTTCAGTTTGGGGACAAAAAAGTTCTAGAGATGGACAGTGGTGATGGTGGTACAGCAATGTGAATGTACTTAATGCTACTGATCTGTACATTTAAAATTGGTTAAAATGGTACATATTATATATATTTTACCACAATAAAAATACTTCAAAAATAGGGAATAAATAAAATATGTTACACTAAAAAAAAAAAAGATAAATACAGGTCAAGTCCAAAATGCCTGATTCTTACTCCCTCAGCACAGTTATCAAATTAATGTCAACAATTCACTTAAGGATCTTAAAAAGTGAGGGATAAATTAGCCAAGTCTCAATAAATGCATTTTGTAGGAGATATGATTTATAATGCATACAATCTTACATTTTTCTTGGATTCCTTTACTGGTGTTCACATGGAAAAATGTCACTAATGGATGAGGGATTAATAGAGTTAACATTTAAACTACAATCTCCAAAGGGACTTGCCTTTATAAAATGTATGCCTTAAGTTACTAATAGTACCTATGAGAAAATATGATCCTCATATAAGTCACAATAAAAAGGGTTTAATAATCTAGACCTGTTTCCAACATTTTAAGAATCATGATTCTTTCCTAAAATTCTTTTTTCACTTACCTATAACTAAATAACAATACCATGTTATAAATATAATAAAAATATTCTCAAAAATGACCTATCTTCATTAAGATAATGGCACCCGTCAACCAGAACTTAGTATTTGAGAGAGTCATTGCATAAAATCATTATTTTAAAATAAAATGTTATAAATATATGTCTAAGCATAAGAGGGAAGGGAGAGTGCTAAAGTTCCTGAAAAACTGCCTCCCCAGATTTCATAATACAGTTGAGCCTCATTATTAGCAAATTCTTTATTTGCAAATTCACCTACTCGAATTAATTTGTAACCCCAAAATCAATACTTGCAACGTTTTCACAGTCATTTGCAGATACTTGCAGAGTAAGAAAAACTTTGAGTCACCTGACAGACGTGTACATTTCCAGCTGAGACAGAACAAGGCGTTGCTCTGCCTTCTTGTTTCAGCTCTCATACTGTAAACAAGTGTCCTTTTCACGGTCTATTCAGTGCCAGGTTTTTCATATTTTTGTGCCTTTTTGTTGATTTTACTATTGAAAAAGGCCCCTCAGTGCGATGCTGTGTCCCTAACCACAGGAAGGTTGTGATGTGCCTTATGGAGAAAATTGGTGTTAGATGAGATTTATTCTATCTAACTATAGTGCTGTTCACTATGAATCCAAAGTTAATGAATCAACAATATATACTGAATAAGGTGTCTTTAAACAGAAACACATATAAAACAAAGTCAGTGTATATATGTCCATGCCACTCTCCCACTTCGTCCCAGCTTACCCTTCCCCCTCCCCATGTCCTCAAGTCCATTCTCCACGTCTGCGTCTTTATTCCTGTCCTGCCCCTAGGTTCTTCAGAATCATTTTACATATATACACTACCAAATGTAAAATAGCTAGCTAGTGGGAAGCAGCCGCATAGCACAGGGAGGAAATCAGCTCAGTGCTTTGCGTCCACCTAGAGGGGTGGGATAGGGAGGGAGGGAGGGAGGGAGATGCAAGAGGGAGGAGATATGGGGATATATGTATACATATAGCTGATTCACTTTGTTATACAGCAGAAACTAACACACCATTGTAAAGCAATTATACTCCAATAAAGATGTTAAAAAAAAAAACACACAACAAAGTCACGTATTGATCACTTGACGAAAATGTTGTGTGCAATGACTGGCAGGACCCTAACCCTACATTTCCCCTGGGAGCAATGGTTCCGTATTCACTAATTTGGTGTTCACGGCAACTTTACATAAGTACCATGAATAACAAGAATCAACTGTATTTTGTAAAGAAAACTCTGGAGGAAAAAAATAGATCGGTGGAATTGAAAAGAGAGCCCAGAAACAGGTCTATGTAAATGTACCTGCAAGCATCATAGACATCAGTAAGAAAAGGTTAAACTACACAAGAACTGTCCCAGGACAAGTGAACATAAATCTGGGAAAAATGAAAGGGAATCCTCATCTCACAACACAGAAAAATTCAATCCAGCTAAAATGTGGAAAGCAAACTTTATTCCTATGAGAAGAAAATAGTTATTTTTTTTTAAATAGGAAAAGAGCTCTAAGATCTTGATTTAGGGAAATATTTCATAAGCAAAATGCAAAAAGGAACCATAAAGGAGAAGTCAAATGAAAAACTTTTGATCATCAAAAGACTTTAAACACAGAAAAAGACAAGCCAAAAACTGGAAGATAATTGCAACACATGTAACTAACATGGGGGAACTCCTCAAACCAATAAGAAAAAGGCAAACAACTCAATAGAAAAATGGAAAAGACATGAACAAGTATTTAACAGAAGATAAAATTCAAAAGACTGATAAATATATGTAAAAGATGTTCAAGTTCAATAATTCAGAAACAGAAATTAAAATCTCAACAAACTATCATTTTATATAAATTAGCAAAACTTAAAAATTCTGACAATACCAAGTGCTAGAGAAAATGTGGAAGAATAGGAACTCTTCTATTGCTAGTGAGAGTACAAATACCTTGGAAAACCATTCATCATTGTCTAGAGAAGCTGAAGATGCACATTCCCTGTGACCCAGAAATCTTCCTTCTCAGTGTAAACTCTACCGGAACTTGTAATGTGCACCAGGAGAAAAGTACAAGAATGTCCACAGCAACGGTATTGTTTGAAATTACAAAAATCCTGACCAAAAAAAATGCCCTCACGTGCAAGAACAGGCAATTGGATACATTGCATTATATTCATAAAATGAAATGTTTCCACAGCAACAACACATAATATTTGATCATTTGCTATGACTGCTTCCTTATCAACGTGAATGACTTTTAAAAACACCGTTAAATGGATAAAATAATCACAAGAATATATACAGCACAAGCCCACTTAAACAAAATCAAAAAAATAGAAGATTAATCATCGTATTGTTTAGCGTTACATACATAGGTGATAACTGTAAAGAAAAGTCAGAGAATAAACACGAAATTCAGAACTGTGGTACCCTTGGAGGGTGGGGGTGTATCATCGGAGAGAGGCACACGGGAGGCAAAAGCAGAATTCTTAATTCCCTCCTCAAAACTGCTTCCTCCTCCACCAAGTCCCCACCTCCAGAGTTACATTTTTCTCTTCCTCTCACATCCCTGTAATTAACCAACCTCTAAAACACCCCAATTCTGCCCAATTCTTGCCATTTCCTCTACTTTACTCTGGGTTAAGCCTCCATCAACCTCTCGCTAGGACTGTTGCAATAGCTTCCTCCCAGGTGACTCATGACCATATAATTCATTCTCCAAGATCATCCAAGTGATCTTTTCAAAATCTAAGTCAAATCATGTCCTTTAAACTGTCCAAAAGCTTCCCTTCACACTCAGAATAAAATCCAAATCTTTATCATAGCCTTCGGGGCTTCATTTTATCTGTTCTGTGCTTACTTCTCTAAACTTACCTCCTCCCACCCTTTTCTTAGCCCACTAGGTTTCAGCCAGCATGGCTTTCTACTTCTCAAACCTGCCAAGCTGATTCCCCCTCTTAAGGCTTTTACAGGAATGCCCTTTTCCTGGCTCTCGGCTTAGCTGGCTTCATCTCAGCATTTGAGCCTCAAATAAATGTAAGCACAAATGTCACCTTCTCAGGGAAGCCGCCTCTAACCAGCCCATTAAAAATGGCGCCACTGCCACCGGCAATCACTTATCACCTCACCCTCTTTCATTCTTGACAGCACTTATCCCCGTCTATTAATTTAGTGATAAACTCCACCCAGAACCGAAGTCCCACAAAAGCAGGGAGCTGTCAGTCCAGTTCGGCGTGGTACGAAGCAGTGTCAGGCGCATGGCAACAAATATCTGTCGGCTGAACAAAAAAGTGAATTTTTACTTTGAATAAATATGAAGCAGTATTTTCTGACAGTGACATGAAAACCACGAAAACCAGTGAGAGGTATTACAGATGGAAAGAAACTTTGCAAATCACTGGAAAAGCATTAATCTAAGAGGAATTTTAGTTGAAGCCTTTTCTCAACAGTACTAGTAATAGATCACATTCCTAAGGACCATTAACGAATGATTAGTGAAAGTTTCATATAGCCAGAGTCCTGAGTTATGGAGGTGTGGCATCTGTTTAACTCTCCTAATTCAACCTGAGTTCAGTTATGAATCTGCACTGAAATTTGAGCAAGTTATTTACCTCTCTACGCCTGCTCTCTCATTTGTAAAATGAAACTATTAATAGCTATTTCATAGAGTCATTGTGAAGTTTAAATGAAAAAAAAAGTGTTTAAAGCATCTAGCTGCACCTGGCCTAGCAAGTGGTCAATAAATTGTAGTTATTATTATGAAAACTGAGTAGGAAAGTCCAGAAAAATGGGAGAGCTTATGAGTCAAATAACCCCCAGGCACCTTCTGCTTCTAGCGGAGGTAGACTAATTATATACAATGTACTGGGACCATAGGCCAGGACTAAGTCCTTTTCCCTCCAAAAAGAAGACCAATGTACACAAGGGTAATACGTAAGTATGGACAAAGCACTTTGAGAACACCAAGGGAGTGACTCTCTTCAAGAAGGTCAGCCACACATAAACCTGAGTCTTAAAAGAGGTCACAGGAATTCCTAGATGAAAAATAAGGGGGAAAGGCACAAATAAGTGAAAGTGAGAAATGCAGTGTGGCTGGTGTGGAGTGTGAGGGAGAAGGGCTGGGAGATGAAGATGGGCCTGCAGGACCAGATGGCAAGAGGCTAAGGTCCTCTGTTTCCAAGTCTGCACTTTATCCTTCAGGGAAATGAAGGGTGGGGGGGAAATCTAACATGTTAATTTGGTACCAATCCTTCTAAAGAAGGCAAAACACATTTTTATGAATTTAAACCTAAACACCATATAGGTCCACCAACTGTTATGTCTAAAATGGAAAATAAATGTTAAGCCTAAATTCTTGAAAACAGGAGCAATTTGCTTAACAATGACCGACACAATCTGTTCTCAAGTTTCATTACTTTGATGAGCCTTGTTACCGTGATCATCATGACAAAAGCAGAAAATATCTATTGAGTTCACTATTTACCTTGTAGTATGTTGTTTTTTATGTGATATCATTCAATTCTCACAACACCTTTATAAAAGGTACTATTATTAACCCCATTTTACACATCGGAAAACTAAAGCAAAGAGAGGCTAGTCAGATGGCTAGTGAGTGAAAGAAGATTCAAATCTAGGCTGCGTGACTCCAAAGCCCTCAAATTAAACCAATATGCTGAACTGAAACTGCTCAGTTCACTTACATCATTTGCTAAAAAAACTGTATGTGTACCTACTGTATTTTAAAGCATCACGGCTAGGTCAGCAATTCTCAAGTTTTACTGTACATTAGAATCACCTGGGCAGATTCCTAGATTCTGATTCAGTAAGTCTAGGGCAGAACTTCCAGAGATCCGCAATTTTAACCATTAGTTCAATCAATTCTGATTCACTTGATCATAGTTCATTCTGATCACCATGAGCTATCCTATGACAAAACGTGTGCTAGATGTCCTAGAGATCTGAATATATTTGATCTTCTGTCTCCATGAGTTTACAATCTAAAAGAGACAGGAACAAGATACACAAACAGTAAATACAAAGCAATACAGGAAAAGCAATATAAACAAAACGGCAAGAGAGACTTCAAGGAAGAAGGATCATCTGTAATGAAATGAAGATGAGTAGGATTTCATGAAGAAAGGGAACATGCTTCCCACAGACTCTCAGGAATAATGTTACATACAAAGGAAGGTACGACGAGTAGACAGCTTGGCAGGAACAGAGGATCTGCGTTTAGGAATGCAAAAATAATGTCAGTAAAAAGTAGAGGCTGTAGAATGCCCTCAACGTCAAACTAAACACTATGGGCTTTATTCAGTGCTGGCACTGGGAAACCACTAATGGTTTTTGAAGAGGGAAATTATAAATGACAGCAATATTCTTTGGCAGAGTACTCTGATGAAGCTATGCAAGGTCAAGCAGATGGAGAACGGGAACAGTTAGGCTGTTAGCATTCCAATCCCAAAGAGGTAAAAGCTAGAACACAGTAGTGGCAAAGAAAAAGGGGAGAACGGTACCTCAACAATGAATTGCATGCAGGGCAAAGGCAACAATCACAGCTAAATGATTTCTTCACCCCTTAAGTCCAAACTGTATTACTATCAGTTTTGTATTACTCTTTACAACTTTTTCTGTACAGCCAACTAGGCCCAAAATATACAGAGTTCACTTATTTAAAACACAGCCCACGACTAAGATGTCAGCTAACAGGTCTCTGAGCAGCCAAAATACATGTCACATAGTTGATACACTAAAAAAAAAGTATTTTTATATATATTGTATTTAACATATATATAAATGAAAGAACATTATTCAGAGCTATATAATCTCATTCTACGCAAAGTTCTAACAAAGGTAAGCGTCTAATTTCCAAACCCACAGCAGTTTGGAAGCAAATATTAGAAAGGGAAAAGAGCCTGCTATAAGTGGAAATACTTAAAGAGTCTGAGGTTCAAGAGAAGAAATGAAAACTATAAAAAAGCACACACAATCACTCAGGGTAAATTCTCCACAACTGTTTATTGACAGGTACACGTGATTCCCAGAAAAATGAAATTAATGAGAATCTTCCTTAATGTCCCAAACACCTACCACAAAAAGAAAACTTTTAAAACATTCTTTAAAGAGAAATATTTTAAAACAAATATTTACCTGATTAGAAGGTAATTTTTAAAGGACGGCTGATACATGCCAGCACGGCCCCTCTCATCAGTAACCAAGACATAGTCAATAGTTAAAGGTAAGAAAGATATATTTTATAACACACAAAGTTTGAAGATAATAAGAGTGCTTTCATAAGGCATCTAATCAAGAATGTGGTCCCACTGGTAAACTTTAATTTGGGCAATACTTTCCTAATGGCTGTGCCTTTGAATTCCATGTTCCAAATAATACAAAGCCATCCTCAACAAAAACTAAAACTATTAAACTGGTCTTAAATACACCCTATAAATGTACCTACTGAAGTCAGGCAACATCATTTGACACTCAACGCCCTGTAACAACAGGCTGTGTGACAACTTTTAAAAGGACTTTAAACATGGCAACACATGAAGGCCTCTCACTTTGTTTACCAACACTCATTAACATTTATTATACTACCACTCATACAAGGACCTCACCTATTTTATAAACAGACGAAAATGCCATTTTTATGGGGGGAATTAAGATGTTAACTGAATCAAAGTTACACTTAAGTTTATGATTAAGTTACTAAAGCCATGAACCTGCACCTTTAATCATGTAGAAAAAGTATACCATACATTAATTATTGGAGTAAGGAAGTATGGGTTTCAGCTTGAGATTTTTTAAACAGCAGAAAAGCAAAATTAGTGTATTAACACTGTAAGATTAAAATAAAATTACCTTAAAGATGCTGTAGGGATGAATCAACTATATGGAACTAGGCCTCTCATATTTCTCAGACCCAGCAAAGGACAGAGAAAATTAAAGCACACACTTATTTCAAAAATTTCACAAATGATCAGGCAACATTAAGCTATCAAAGGTTAAGATTATGGTACAATTTGCTACCCCTTATAAATATGTAAACAAATGAAGCAGTCCGTCGCACCAGGTGGGCTCCACTCTACCTCCCATCCATCTCCTTGTAATCATCCTTGCTCTCTAGAAACATATATGAAGACACTAATTGAAGCCAAAGAAATGTGCCTTGGCGAGAGTGCCTGCCAAACTGCAACTTGTGACCCACATAACAATTTAGTGGATTTAGTCAGCATTTTTTAATGGAAAAGAATGAATAATAGAAATGATCAGTATGCATCATAAGTAACAAGGGTAAATACTGCTTTGTGAAACTTTTGTCGGTATGTACTAGATCATGATGTAAAATGTACTTCTAACTATGGAGCAAAAAGTTTGAAAGCCCCTACCCTAGAGATTTAGGTCAAATGCCTCAGGACTCAAAGGCTGAATGTCTTCATTAGTCCTCCGAACCTACACATAATCTCTTAGCTCACGATGGACTCGTGGAAACCAATTTAAGAGCTCCAGGGCAGCATAAAAAGAATGGGGACATGCCTCAACTAAACCTGTATCTGGACCTGAAAGAACTAACTTCCCCAAACAACAGACCTAGGCGGTGCCTACAAGCTTCTGGTAGCTTAGCAACCTTCAGAGTAGAGCTCCTCCTTCCTCCACTGACTATAAACAGTTCTAGTCTTCCAACCAACTTTCCTGAACTACAACTTCTAGAACACTGTGCCCCAAGAGAAGACAGTATTAAATCTCCTTCTCGCTTCACCAATTCCCAGTATGTCTCCCTAGAAGAGGGCCTTGTACTCTGTACTCCCCATTCTCAGCGAAGAATGAAGCTCCGCACAGATTCTTACCCTCCCCCTTTCCCAGATCCCAGGACGGGGCACCCTCCTCCCAGGCCCCATCCTACTCCAAGCGCCTCACTGTCAGTTAATTGTCTTGGGGGCAAAATGATTCTCCCAAAAGTCCTTATTAAACTACCGCATCCTTCTACCAGCCCCCGGAAGGGGCAGGCCTAGAGTCCCAAGAGCCTGGGAATGCCAGTCCGCTCCTTGCCCCACCGAACCTCCCTCGGGAAACGTCCTTTATTTTATTTTTGATTTTTTGATTTTTTTTTTTTTGCTTCAGTGGTTCAGAGGCAAGTTTCCTATTTCCCCAGCAGCCCCCGAGTCGTCTCCATCTCCTACCAGCCAGGGGGCATCTCCTCATCCCCCACGTCCCCGGGGCACAGTGATTAGTCCGGATTCTCAGGAATTCGGACAGGCTCCCCCCAGACGCCCTCCTCCAACCCGGGCCCCGACTCCCTCTCCCAGCCCAGGCCCTCCCCGCGCCGCCTCAGCCCAGGCCCGGCCCCATCTTCCCTCCGACCGGGCAGATGTCCCATCCTCCCCTTCGCCCACGCAGGCCTCGTCCCGCTCCGACTTCTTCCCGCTGTTTCCTCGTACGGCACCCCGGCTCCGGAGGGGAGCCCCTCGGGCCTCGAGAACCCGGCGGAGCCGGCAGGCCCGGGCTCCACTCACCCCTCAGCCCGGGAGGCGGGGGAGCTGCTGCGGCGGCTCCTCGGGCTGCGCCTCTCCTCCCCCCTCCCGGCCGCAGCCGTGGCCGCCGCTCAGCCTCCGGCCTGCTCCGGGCCGGCTGCAGACCGGATCCGCTTCACCTCGTCCCCAACTCCGGCCGCCTGAGCCCAGTGTCCTGCATTGACCCGGAAGCAGCTTTCCCGGCCCAACAACAACACGTGACCCCTCGCACGTGTCACGTCCGCTGCGTGAATGGGAGGGGGCGCCGGAGGAGCGGGTCCTCCCCGACCGAGCTGGGGTTGCCATGGCGACGGGGATGTCTGTGCCGGCCTGGTCGACCCTAGAAACACACCTCATCTGCTCTTTCTCTTGCCCGTCATGAGGGGACACCCTGGGTGCAAAGGATGAGTACAAATTGTCAAATCAGAGTGGAATAGGGGCAGGTCAGAGCAGAGCCCGGGCCTCTGCGAGGGTGCTGTCTTACAGAAAAGGAGCGTTAAGTTGAACCTTCCAGACTTACTTAGGATTTTGTCCTGATTCTGTCACTAGTTTGCCGTGTGACCCTGATCAATTCACTTACTGTCTCTGTCTTCAGTGTCCTCAATAGCGAGCTCTAGGCTGTAATCTAATACAGTCCCAAGATGCTTTTGTGTAAGGATGCGGTAGCACTCTGGCCTTTATTCTGTGTCCTCTTCACAGGGCCTGTGGCATCCTGAGCTTTTGGTGCTCCAACACCTTCGTAGTAATAGCATCTTCCCCTTATAGAGCCCCTTCCAGATAACAGGCACTGTACATATGCTACTTCTAATTTTTACCACCTTCCCAAAGTAGGTATTTTATAGAATTAAAAGCTGAACTTCATAGAGGTTAAGTGATCTGCCCAAGACCATTAGTAAAAATGACCAGGCTGAGATTGAAATTCAGGTCAATCTGGCACGAAAGTCAAATCCATGCATTTCACATTATGCCATACTATTGCTCCAGCTCCATACATGTTATGTCTTACTGTTTAGCTGTGATTGCTTAGTACTTCTTTGACCATTTCTTTTGCAGGAATGTACATGAAATAGGGATGATGCTGGCTGATCCTGAAGAGAATTCAGCCTTATAAGGATATTTTAGCTGAAGAGCTAGGAGTTGACGAGGTCTACGTGCATAAGTTGTGTGTGCTTTCGTGTAGTGTGTGTCAGGGAGCAGGTGAGGAGTTGTGATGTGCATGCACGTGTATTTATTGGTTCATAGAGTGGGGAAGACAAAATTCTTTACAAGGGACTCCGTGGCAGTTCCTGGGGACTTACTTCTCTTATTGTATTTTGTTTTGAGTTGTCCCATTGGTAGGGCTTAGGGAAATTCGAAAAAACAAAAAAAAGCCTGAAAGAGATGATTAAAGAAACTGTTCTGGGGCTTCCCTGTTGGCGCAGTGGTTGAGAGTCCGCCTGCCGATGCAGGGGACACAGGTTCGTGGCCCCGTCTGGGAGGATCCCACATTCCGCGGAGCGGCTGGGCCCGTGAGCCATGGCCGCTGAGCCTGCGCGTCTGGAGCCTGTGTTCCTCAACGGGAGAGGCCACGACAGTGAGAGGCCCGCGTACTGCAAAAAAAAAAAAAAAAAAAAAAAAAAAAGAGAAGAAACTGTTCTGAGGATCACGGGGAGGGTGAACCAAGCAGTGGGGCTGAGGTGGGGGCCTCCCTCCTTCTTCAGAGAACAGAGCATCCTTCTGGCACCTTAGGATGGATGGCTTTGGAAGCATCAGGATTGTTGGCATAACCAACATCTAAAGTCGCCTCAGTGGCAAGGATCATGAGAAGAGCTGAGTAGACTAGGCACAGAGGAAGAAGAGTGAGGCGGATGCTGCATGGATACTTTACTGATAGACTTACTTGTGAGCTCAGGTACCCTTGGGTACACCCAGAAATATGCAGGAAGTTAGATGTCCTGTGAGCAACTAGGAAAAAAGGCAAGAAATGTGGGTCATTACTGTTAACAAATTCTGTGTACAATGTATATAACTACATATATGAGTAATGGATATGATTGGGTGTGATTAGATACAGTCAGCCCTCCGTACCCCTGGGGTTCGATATCCACGGGTTCAACCAATCACAGGTAGAGAATATTCAGAAAAAAGAAAATTCCAGAAAGTTCCAAAAAGCAAAACTTGAATTTGTTGTGCACAGGCAACTATTTACATGGCACTATTTACATAGCGCTTATACTATATTAGGTAATATAAGTAATCTAGAGATGATTTAAAGTATA
Organism: Tursiops truncatus; assembly: GCF_011762595.2. NCBI lineage: Eukaryota > Metazoa > Chordata > Mammalia > Artiodactyla > Delphinidae > Tursiops > Tursiops truncatus. The sequence continues at coordinate 12,054,667 of NC_047041.1, forward strand.
CTGGAGGATGTGTGTGGGTTATTTGCAAATACTACACCATTTTATATAAATGGATTTTGGTGTCTGCATCTGTGGATTTTGGTGTCTTCAAAGGTCCTGGAACAATCCCCCACAGATATCGAGAGATGACTCCTTGACTTACTTTTCTTTCATTCCCTTCTCTCCCCTTATGGTGCAAACTCCTAAAGACAAGATCAATGTCTCTACCTATCCCTGGTCTATCTCCACGAGATAGGCAGAATTATCTTTCTAAAACTCATGTGTGATCGTGTTCTTCCCTGTCTGCTCTTATTCTATACCGCCCTGTTCAATCTGGTAGGCACTAGCCATATGTGGTGATTTAAATTTAAATGAATTAAAATTGCATTTCCTGAGTCACATAACACTAGCCACATTTCAGGTGCTCAGTAGCTATATGTGACTAGGACTATCATATTGGACACTGACGATATAGACTATTTTCATCATCACAGAAAGTTCTCTTGGGCAGTGCTGCTCTAGACTCTCAAGCCCTCATGTGTAAGTTCTTTGGGAATTTGCTTCGCTGAACCCTTTGCTTGAAACATTATTCTTCCACCTCCTTGAGACTGAAAATTATATATAATTGCTTATTTTCTTGTCTCCTTGACTAGCACATAAGCCTTAATGAAGGCAGGAGCTAGATCCATCGTGTTCACAGTTGATTCCCTATTATCCCTAAAGGACCGTTATAGACAAGGAGACAGTTGATAGGGAAGTAAAATGAGAGAAAGTAACAGAAAGGCAAATTTCTGGTCATTTTAGTAGAAATTGTTGGTAATTTAATTGTTTTGACCTACAAACAGCAATTTCATATAGTTCAAGCTAATAATAAGGAAGAACTTCTGAAGAATTGGAGTGCTTTAGTGGGTTCTAATGAATTCACCGTTACTGGGATAGGTTAAGCAAAGAATGGGATAGGTTAAGCAAAGGGGAAATCTGTTAGAATGGTGTATAAATAATTCCTGGATCAGTTGGACTAGTTAACTAGTCAACTAGTCCAATTCTAAGATTCTAAGTCTACGGTCCTCCATCCAGCTCTTTAATTCAGGGCTGAGTATGCTATAACAATAATCATAGCTACTTTCTGAGTTTTTATTATGTGCCAAACATGCTCGAGATATTTCACATAGATTATTTCCTTTAATCCTCACAAAGATTTTTTTTAATTAATTAATTTATTTTTGGCTGCATTGGGTCTTCGTTGCTGCGCATGGGCTTTCTCTCTAGTTGTGGCGAGCGGGGGCTACTCTTCATTGCAGTGCACAGGCTTCTCATTGCGTTGGCTTCTCTTGTTGTGGAGCATGAGCTCTAAGCGCGCGGGCTTCAGTAGTTGTGGCACACAGGCTCCGTAGTTGTGGCTCACGGGCTCTAGAGCTCAAGCTCAGTAGTTGTGGCGCACGGGCATAGTTGCTCCGTGGCATGTGGGATCTTCCCGGACCAGGGCTTGAACCTGTGTCCCCTGCGTTGGCAGGCAGATTCATAACCAGTGCGCCACCCGGGAAGTCCCTTACAATGATTTTTGTGAAGTACATTTGGTGCCATCAGATTTGCCAAGTAAGACTCAGGTTAAGTGATATACCCAGCAACATACAGTTAGTAAATGGCAGGGGCTGAATTCATATTTAGGTCAGTCTGACACCAGAATCTGAGTTCATAATAATGGGATATAGTAATGATGGGCTATAGTTCAACAGGAAGTTTCAGTCAGATTTTTGCATGTTCTTCTAATTCAACAAATGGTTATTTTATAATGGATGTATGTCTTTCACCTAGCTAGGTGGTTTGGGGAAAACAAAGACGGATAAGGCATCGTCCCTAAAATGTAGTTGGAAAGATAATGCATATGCCCAAATAACAGTGATATAGGACAGTTAAATGTCTATTATTTAAAAGGGGATTTAGGGAGTCATCTTCTTAGCTGAAGACCTCTCCCAAGTAGGCAAAAGGATAAGGACAGAATTATATGAGAATTCAGTATGAACAGCATCAGTACACAAATGGGAACACAGGGGAAGAGAAAAACAACTGCTTCACTTGAAAGAATAATGGCTGGTTTCGAAATTGAGAGTCTGCAATGCTAGTCCTGGTTTTCCCACTAACCAGCCATGTCACTTGATCTCTTTCTGCCTTAGAGCTTTATCTGTCTGATAACCTGAATTGGATAAACAACCATGGTGAATACATATAATATTTTACATGTATATATTTTCAAGAGGAAGTACCATAGCTTCCATGAGATTCCCAGAGAAATCACTACTCGAAAAACTTTTAGCCTACATTACAGCTTTAAATGCTGCAGTTCTGAGATTCTGTATTTGATTTTGGTCAACATTATTGACGTATCTGTCAGGAAATGGACTGTCATGCCAAGCTTAATGACCAAGCAAAAGGCAGAAATATTTTTAGTTTAACCCGGAGACTCATAGCTAGAACTATTTAGAAAGCATCAGGATTTTCTTACTGGGCAGAATATGGTCTTAAAAAACCAATTAGTTCTGCCATGTGCATAAATGGATCAGTTGCAAGAAGCTTAATTATCAAGGAGGCTTTACATTTACTAAGATCATTTGTAACAAATTGCTGGAAACGTCACTAAACCCTCTTAGTTTTTATATTTCTGTGTGTATAATATACACAGAGAAAACTGTACATACATGAACAGTTCAATGAATTATCACAAAGCAAAAACCCATGTAGCCACCAGCCTGTCAAGTCATAGAACAAGGCCAGTTTCCCAAAGTCTTCCCCCAGTAACTACACCACCATTCTCCCCAAAGTTAACTACTATTTTTCTAATATTGTAGCTTATTTTTCCATTTTTAAACTATATAAATGAAATCAAATGAGATGACTTCCTTCACTTAACATGGTGAATCTTCCACGTTGTTGCTGATAGCTGAAGTTTATTCATTTTTGTTGTTAAATAGTATTTCATATTATAATCCACCACAATTTATCTGTTCCACTACTGAAGGATGTTTGGGTTGTTTCAGGCTTTTGACTATTATGCATAATGCTGCTATGAACATTCTTGTACTTAATTTTTAGTGCACATATATACACGCTTCTGTTGGGAATATACTCAGGAGTAAAATTGATGGGTCACAGCTTTAGATCAGCACTGTCTAGTAGAAATATAGTGCAAGTCAAGTCACATATGTAATTTAAAATTTTCTAGTAGCCACATTAAAAACTTAAAACATGAATATTAATCATGTATTTTATTACTCCAATATATCCAAAATGTCATTTTAATGTCATCAATATGAAAATTATTAATTAGGTATTTTACGTTCTTTCATATATTGAATCTTCAAAATTCAGTGTGTATTTTACCCTATTACAATTTGTACTATCCACAGCTTAAGTGTTCAGTAACCAAATGTGGTACTAACTATTATTACTACCTCTTAAGTGTTCAATAACAAAATGTGGTACTAACTATTACTACTACTTCTTAAGTGTTCAGTAAGCAAATGTGGTACTATTACTACTACTACATTGGGCAGTGCAACTTTGGATTATACTGCCAAACAGTTTTCCAAAGTGCCTGTGCCAATTTACACTTCTGACAGCAGTGTACGAGTTACAATTGTTCCACGTCTTTATCAATACTTGGTATTGTGCGTCTTTTTAATTTTAGTCATTTTGATGCTTGTGTAGTAGTATCTTATTTCGTTTTAATTTGCATTTCCTTAATGATAAGGTGGTTGAGTATCTCTTCCTATGCTTATTGGCCAATTGATATTCTCTTTCATGAAGAGTATATGTCCTTTTATTCTACTGAGTTTGTCTTTTTCTTATTGGTCTGATAAAATTAGTTGAAAGGTATTCTCTCTTTTTCAGTGAAGTAAGTCAGAAAGAGAAAAACAAATATCGTATATTAACGCATATATGTGGAACCTAGAAAAATGGTACAGATGAACCAGTTTGCAGGGCAGAAATAGAGACACAGATGTAGAGAACAAACGTATGGACACCAAGGGGGGAAAGTGATGGGGGGTGGTGGTGGTGGTGGGATGAATTGGGAGATTGGGGTTGACATATACACACTAATATGTATAAAATAGATAACTAATAAGAACCTGCTGTATAAAAAATAAAATTAAATTTAAAAATTAAAAAAAAAGTATTCTCTCTTTTTCTATTCCCTGCAAAAATTTGTGTAATATTGGCATCATTTGTTCCTTCGATGATTGTTTGAGTTCTCTGGTAAAGCCATTTTGACCTAGAGTTTTTTATATGAAAAGTTTTCAATTACAGATTCAATTTATTTCGTAGTTAGGCATTATTCAAGTTTTCCTACTCTTCCTTACACCCATTTTAGTTAAGTTGTAGTTTTCCAGGAATTTGTTCACTCCGTTTAAGTTTTCAAATGTATTAGCATAAAGTTGTTCATGATATCCTATTATCTTTGTCAGAGCTACAGGACCTATAGTGACATCTCATTTTTATTCTAGGTAATGGTTACTTGTGCCATGTCTTTTTCCTTGATTAATCTCACCAGTTTTTTTGGTCTTCTGAGAAAATCAATTACTGGTTTTGTTGAATCTCTCTGTTATACTTTTCCCTGTTTTATTATTTTCTACTTATTTCTTTATTATTTTCTTCCTTCTGCTCTTATTGGGTATAATTTACTGTTCTTTTTCTAACTTTCTTCTTTTCTCTAATGCATTTAGAACTACATATTTGCCTCTACATACAGCTTTAGTTGATTGCCATAGTTTTGATATGCAGCATTGTCATTCAGTTTAAAATATTTTCTAATTTCTTTAGTCCATTGATATGACAGATTACATTAATTGATGTTTTTAATTGAGATATAATAACATACAACATTGTGTGTTAATTTGATACATTTATATATTGCAATATGTTTACCACCATGGCGTTAGCTAACACCGCCATCATCTCACATAATTATCACTTCTTTTTTTGTGGTGAGGACAGTTAAGATTTAGTCTCTTTGCAGCTTTAAAGTTTAGAATACAGTATTGTTGACTATAATCACTTTTCTGAGCACTAGATCTCCAGAACATATTCATCTTCTAGTTGCAAGTTTAAGTACCCTTAAATAACATCTCCTTAATTCCCCCACTCCCCAGCCCCTGGTAACCAACATTTTACTCTGTTTCTACTACAAGTTTGGCTTTTTCAAACTCCGCATATAAGTGATATCATACATTATTTGTCTTTCACTGTCTGGCTTATCTCATTTAGCATAACACCCTCAAGTTTCATCCATGCTGTTGCAAATGCAGGACTTCCTTCTTTTTCATGGCTGAATAATATTGCATTGTGTATATGTACACCACATCTTCTGTATCCATTTATCCATTGACAGACACTTAGGTTGTTTACATATCTTTGCTACTGTGAATAATGCTGCAATGAACATGGGAGTGCAGGTATCTTTCTGATATCCTGTTTTCATTTCCTTTGGCTAAATACCCAGAAATGAGATTGCTGGATCATGTGGTAGTTTGATTTTTAATTTTTTGAGGAATTTCCATACTGTTTTCCCTAGTGGCTGAACCAATTTACATTCCCACCAACAGTACACAAGGGTTCCCTTTTCTTCACATCCTCACCAACACTTGTTATCTCTTATCTTCTTGATAATAGTCATTCTAACAAATGTTAGGTGATACCTCATTGTGATTTTGATTTGCATTTTCCTGATGATTAGTGGTGTTGAGTATCTTTCCAGGTACCTGTTGTTCATTTGGATGTCTTCTTTGGAAAAATAGATGTCCGTTGGGAAAAATGCCTGTTCAAGTTTTCTGCCAATTTTTAAATCAGATTGTTTGATTTTTGTTTATTGATTTGTATGAGTTATTTTAAATTTTGAATATTAACCTCTTATTTGATATGTGGTTTGCAAATGTCTTAGTCTGTAGGTTGCCTTTTCATTTTGTTCATTGTTTCTTTTGCTGTATAGAAGCTTTTTAGTTAATTGTAGTCCCACTTGTTGATTTTTTTATTTTGTTGCTTGTGCTTGTGCTATAACATAAAAAAATCATTGCCAAGATCAATGTCAAGGAGCCTCTTTCCTATGTTTTCTTCTAGGAGTTTTACAATATCAGGTCTTATGTTTAAGTCTTTAATCCAGTTTGAGTTGATTTTTGTGTATGGTGTAAGAAAGGGGTCCAATTTCATTTTTCTGTATATCCAGATTTCCCAACACCATTTGTTGAAGAGACTATCCTTTCCCCATTGTATATTCTTGGTTATCTTGTAAAATATTAGTTGGCCATAAGTGCAGGGGTTTATTTCTGGGCTCTTTATTCTGTCCTGTTGGTCTGTGTGTCTATTTTTATGCCAGTACCATATTGTTGTAATTATTATAGCTTTGTAATATAGTTTGAAATCAGGACCTGTGGTGCCTCCAGCTTTGTTCTTCTTTTTCAGTGTTGCTTTGGCTATTTGGAGTCTATAGATGGCTTGGGTAGTAGGACATTTTAACAATATTGACTCTTTTGATCCATGAACACAGGATATTTTTACATTTTTGTGTGTGTCTTCCTCAGTTTTTTTCATCAAGTCTTGTAGATTTCATTGCCGCAAAACAAGTCTTAGCAAATTTAAGATCAAAATCATACCAAGTATCTTTTCTAACCACAGTTATGTGAAACTAGAAATCAACAACAAGAGGAAAACTGAAAATTTACAAGCATGTGTACACTAAACAACACACTCCTAAACATCTAACTAATGGGTCAAAGAAAAAATCAAAAGGAAATTTTAAAATGTCTCAAAGTAAATGAAAATCAAAACACAATATACTAAAACCTATAGGATGCTGCAAAAGCAGTTCTTACAGGAAAGTTTGTAGTGATAAATTCATATATTAAGAAAATAGAAAGGTCTCAAATAGGCATCCTAACCTTATACCTCAAGGAATTAGCAAAAGAATAACAACTAACCCCAAGGTTAGCACAAGGAAGGAACTGACAAGGATCAGAGCAGAAATAAGTGAAATAGAGACCAGAAAAATAATAGAAAATATCCAGAAAACTAAGAACTGATTTTTTTAAAAAAGATAAACAAAATTGACAAACCTTTAGCTGGTTTGACTAAGAAAAAATGAGTGAAGACACAAACTTCTAAAATCAGAAATGAAAGTGGAGTTATTACAACTGATACCACAGAAATATATAGGATCATAAAAGACTACTATGAACAATTATGTGCCAACAAATTGGATAAATTTATCTCCCCAAGTGGATAAATTTCTAGAAATATACAACTACCAAGACCAAATCGTGAATAAACAGGAAATTTGAACAGACCAAAAAGGAAATTGAATCAGAAATCAAAAACTTCTCAACACAAAACGCCCAGGACCACATGGTTTCACTGTTGAATTTTATCAAACACTTAAAGAATAATTAAGGCCAATTCTTCTCAAATGCTTCCAAAAAATTGAAGAGGAGGGAACACTCCCAAACTCATTTTACAAGAACAGAATTATCCTGATATCAAAGCCAGTTAAGGATACTACAAGAAAAGAATACTATAGACCAATATCCATGCTGAATATAGATGCAAAAATTCTTAACAAAATATTAACAACCTGAATTCAACAACACATTAAAAGGATCATACACCATGATCAAGTGGAATTTATCACTGGGTTTCAAGGATGGTTCAACTTATGCAAATCAATAAATGTGATACATCACATTAATAGAATGAAAGATAAAAATCACATGATCATCTCAATAGATGCAAAAAAAAAGCATTTAACAAAATATGACATCCTGCATTATAAAAACCCTCAATAAGTTGGGTATAGAAGGAACATACCTCAATATAATAAATAAATGTAATAAAATAAATAATATGACATACCCACAGCTAACATCATACTCAACAGTGAAAGGCTGAAAGCTTTTCCTCTGAGATCAGGAATAAGACAAGAGTGCACATTCTCTTATTCAACATAATACTAGAAGTCCTAGCTAGAGCAATCACTCAAAATAAAGGCAACAAAATTGGAAAGGAAGACGTTAAATTGTCATTATTTGCAGGTGATGTGATCTTATATATAGAAAGTCCTAAGACTCAACCAAAAAACTGTTAGAACTAATCAACAAATTCAGTAATGTTGCAAGATATAAAATTGTACAAAAATCAGTTGTGTTTCTATACAGTAACAATAAAATATCTGAAAAAGAAATAAAGAAAACTATCCCATTCACAATAGCACTAAAACTAGTAAAATGCTTAGAAATAAATTTAACCAAGGAAGTGAAACATCCATACAATGGAAACTACATTAATTGATTTTTAAACGTTAAACCAGCCTTGCACTGCACTTGATTGTGGTGTTTAATTCTTTTTATATGTTGTCAGATATGATTTGCTGATATCTTGTTGAAGGTTTTTGCATCTATGTTCATGAGAGATATTGGGAATTTTACTAATCTTTGACTTATGCAAGAAATATAGTGTCAATAGATACGAGAACTTGAGAGAATTTTAGTGAGCATTTTAAGCTTAATAACAGAGCTAAACATGCAGTGAGCTCTTGCTAGAGCCAGATATTATTCTTAGCTTTTCATGCACTTACTCATTTAGCTTCTAAAGATAAAATTTTATGCAAACTCAAGTCATTTTTCTCCAGTAAGGATTAATCATTTAAAAGGGGAATCTCTCTAAAATTGACATACTTCTACATCTATAGTTTGCTGATAACACTCAGTAACTAGCTCAAGAGTTGGCCACGGTAGTTCGTCAACAAAATTGGTGGAATAAATGAATTAATGAATAATATTAGAACATAATTCAACTACTAATTGTACTATTAAGTTACTCTCTAAAGAACCACTTGTAGACTCAAATGAGGGTGCAGAAAACATTTAATCAAGTGTTCTGAGGCATGTTTTAAATGCGGGTTCACAATAAAGCAGCTGCTTGGCTACCCTGCCGTTCTCTACTCTCTGTAAACATTTAACTCAGCAAAGTTGTATCACAGTAAGCATTGCCTCCAGCCAGGAACTTGTCATAGGTAAACCTGGCTTTCCATTAAGATTAAATATTGCTCAAATGTATCCATCTGTTTTGGAGGGTTTAGTTGCTCACCTACCTCTGGAGGCTCCATTGAACTCTGTGAATATGTCATTTAAAAACATTATACCAATTTTGAAATAACACTGAATGCAATTAAACAGATTGTACATGATGTTTATCCAAAAGATTCAGCCAACTATTAAGGCACTAGGAAAGTAATCCTCTTCAATATAAAATTTTCTTGTTACGTTATTATTTATTTGTTAGAATTTTACAGCTAGTTGTGTCTAAAAATCTTCAAGGTTCTCCTATGTGACTCATTTAAACCTGGCTCGTCTCATGTAAAACTGTAAATGAGGGAAGTAAGGTAGACTACAGAAAAGTCAGTGAGAAAAAGAAAGGTTCAGGGAGAACTTTGGAAGAGCAGGCAGCATAATTCCATACATTTTACATGTAAAATTTGTATAGCAGTAGGCATCACCTCAGGGCTAGTAGACTGGCTTTCCATGAAATGAAAGGTCTCTCCTATTTAATGATCTGATTCACCGACTCTGTGGTAGTTTTAAAATAGGCCACAAATTCTTTGACCCTCCTTCCATTGACTGGCGGGGTCTTCATCCTCTCTCCTTGGACCTGGACAGCCTTTGTGACTGCCTCAATCAGTGGAGTAAAACACCACGTACTGCTCTCATGTTCTCCTGAGACACGTGTGCTGACCACTTAGCTACCAGGCTGTGAGGAAGCCAGTGGAGGCACAGAGAGAGGTCATATGAGGGCATCCCAACAGCCCTGCTAAGGTCTCAGATAATTACATCAGCTGCCAGACATGTGAGTGAACGAGGCTTCACATGTTTCCAGCCCCCAGCATTGAGTCACCCCCCAGGATTTGAGTATTTCTGGCTGTGGCCCCAGGCATTATGGAGCAGAGACAAGTCATCCCACTGTGCCTTCTCTGAATTCCTGACCTGCCACATCTGTGAGCATGATAAAATGGTTGTTTTATGTCACTAAGTTTCGGGTAGTTTGTTGTACAGAAATAGATAACTGGAACTCACCCCTAGTTGAGGACTAGAATCTGGGCACAGCCTGGTTTTCCTGGCTCTCCTTCTGTTCCTCTACTCCCGCCCCTGCCATACTCCTCTCCTCTTCCCCCACCCTTGCCCAGTCTGCTCTCTTTCACAGGCACCTGATGTACTTTCACGTTTCCTGGGCCTTTGCTAGTGCTAATCCCGCTTCACGGGCTTGAGCATCAGCGAGACCCGGACTTGAGTCCCACTTGGGCCTCTCAGTAAGCAGAGTAATCAACCTCCCTAATCCTCACCAGAAAAATAGGAATAAAAACAGACCCTATTAATAGATGAAATGGCTAAAGTGTGTAATGTGCTTAGAGCCTCGTAGATAGTAAACACTCAATAAATGTTAGTTCTTAGTATAAGTTCTTTCTATTCTCTTAAGTGAGTTTCTTTGGAACAAAGGTTAAATGAAACCTTTTGTCTCTTAATTTTGAGCTCATATGTCAATTCCTCTGTGAAGACATCCCCACCCACCAGACAGATTTAAATTGCTCCTTCCATTATGCTCCCAAGAACTTTTCATATTCTTTTATTACAGCTTTTAACAGGTAACTTATTATATATGTGACCCCCATTAGACCCCAAATTCCTCAAGGAAAACATTTAAGGCAGAGGCCTCACAGAAGTAAAGAATGTCTTTGTCTCTTATATGAATATATGCATATGTATGTAGGTATGTATATATATATATGCATATATACTTAGTATATATGTACATCAAATACCATAATGGGGAAAGGGAAGTGAACAGTTGGTTAGATGGGTAGAGCAGGATAAGACTCAAGAATTTACAGAACCTCAGTTCCTGCCAAAATATTCTCTCCACTCACAAACTTAAACTTTTCAATTATGTTGAGGATGTATAAATGAATTGTGGAAGTCATGTAAGGGGAGACGTATGTTTTTTATTTGTTCATTATTGTGTACCCACCACTGTGTACCAGCCATTATGGTTAGTGCTATACAATTTAGACTCCATGGTCCAATTTCAATTTTCTTAAATTTACCAAGGCTTGATTTGTGACCCAAGATATGATCTATCCTGGAGAATGTTCCATGAGCACTTGAGAAAAATGTGTATTCTGTTGTTTTTGGATGGAATGTCCTATAAATATCAATTAAGTCCATCTTGTTTAATGTGTCATTTAAAGCTTGTGTTTCCTTATTTATTTTCATTTTGGATGATGTGTCCATTGGTGAAAGTGGGGTGTGAAAGTCTCCCACTATTATTGTGTTACTGTGGATTTCCCCTCTTATGGCTGTTAGCATTTGCCTCCTCCTATGCTGGATGCATAAATATTCACAATGTGTACAATGTGTATATCTTCTTCTTGGATTGATCCCTTGATCATTATGTAGCGTCCTTCTTTGTCTCTTGTAGTAGTCTTTATTTTTAAAGTCAATTTTCTGATATGAGAATTGCTACTCCAGCTTTCTTTTGATTTCCATTTGCATGGAATATCTTTTTCCATCCCCTGACTTTCAGTCTGTATGTGTCCCTAGGTCTGAAGTTGGTCCCTTGTGGACAGCATATATACGGGTCTTGTTTTTGTATCCACTCAGCCAGTCTAGGTCTTTTCTTGGAGGATTTAATCCATTTACATTTAAGGTGATTATTGATATGTATGTTCCTATTACCATTTTCTTAATTGTTTTGGGTTTGTTTTTGTAGGGCTTTTCCTTCTCTTGTGTTTCCTACCTAGAGAAGTTCCTTTAGCATTTGTTGTAAAGCTGGTTTGGTGGTGTTGAATTCTCTTAGTTTCTGCTTGTTTGTAAAGGTTTTAATTTTTCTGTCGAATCTGAATGAGATCCTTGCTGGGTAGTGTAATCTTGGTTGTAGGTTTTTCCCTTTCATCACTTTAAATACGTCCTGCCACTCCCTTCTGGCTCGAAGAGTTTCTGCTGAAAGATCAGCTGTTAACCTTATGGGGGATTCCCTTGTATGTTATTTGTTGCTTTTCCCTTGCTGCTTTTAATAGTTTTTCTTTGTATTTAATTTCTGGTAGTTTGATTAATATGTGTCTTGGCATGCTTCTCCTTGGATTTATCCTGTATGGGATTCTCTGTGCTTTCTGGACTTAATTGACTATTTCCTTTCCCATGTTAGGGAAGTTTTCAACTATAATCTCTTCAAATATTTTCTCAGACCCTTTCTTTTTCTCTTCTTCTTCTGGGACCCCTATAACTCGGATATTGGTGCATTTAATGTTGTCCCAGAGGTCACTGAGACTGTCCTCAATTCTTATCATTCTTTTTTCTTTATTCTGCTCTGCAGTAGTTATTTCCACTATTTTATCTTCCAGGTCACTTATCCGTTCTTCTGCCTCAGTTATTCTGCTATTGATTCCTTCTAGAGAATTTTTAATTTCTTTTTTTGTTTTTTCATCATTGTTTGTTTGCTCTTTAGTTCTTCTAGTTCCTTGTTAAACGTTTCTTGTATTTTCTCCCTTCTATTTCCAAGATTTTGGATCATCTTTACTATCAGTACTCTGAATTCTTTTTCAGGTAGACTGCCTATTTCCTCTTCATTTGTTCAGTCTGATGGATTTTTACCTTGCTTCTTCATCTGCTGTTTGTTTCTCTGTCTTCTCATTTTGCTTAACTTACTGTGTTTGGGGTCTCCTTTTCGCAGGCTGCAGGTTCGTAGTTCCTGTTGTTTTTGCTGTCTGCCCCAATTGGGTAAGGTTTTTTCAGTGGGTTGTGTAAGCTTCCTGGTGGAGGGGACTGGTGCCTGTGTTCCGGTGGATGAGGCTGGATTTTGTCTTTCTGGTGGGCAGGACTGCATCTAATGATGTGTTTTGGGGTGTCTGTGAACTTAATATGATTTTAGGCAGCCTCTCTGCGAATGGGTGGGGTTGTGTTCCTGTCTTGCTAGTTGTTTGGCATGACGTGTCCATCACTGGAGCTAGCTGGTCGTTGAGTGGAGCTAGGTCTTAGCGTTGAGAGGGAGATCTCTGGGAGAACTCTTGCCGATTGATATTACGTGAGGCCGGGAGGTCTCTGGTGGTCCAATGTCTTGAACTTGGCTCTCCCACCTCAGAGGCTCAGGCTTGACACCCGGCCGGAGCATCAAGACCCTGACAGCCACACGGCTCCTGCCCCAGCAGCCATCACCTCCTGGAAATCAGGGGCTGGGTTACTGGCCGCCATCCTTCCCTCCAGAGTCCTGCCTGGGTCTGACACAGAACAGGCACTGCATTTATAGAATTCCACTCTGCCTCTATCACGTCACAGCTGATGCTTGGCCAGGACCCAAACCATATGCCACCCAATGGCCTAGGTGCGACTGGTTGGGATGATGCCTCGTACTGCCTCTTCCACAAAATTCTCTAACTTCCTTGAGACACCTTATAAAATCAGTTTGCTATAGCCATGTACACACATACGTACGCCTCTGCTTCTTTCAATATTCACTCTTTGGTTTACTCCATTCTGAATTCTTTTTCCACTGCCCTCCACTGAAACCATTCTTGTGAAGGCCACCAATGGATACTTCTGTTTTCATTTTAAATTCATAGTAGCATTTGCTTCACTTAACCTCTCCCTCCTTTTTGGCCTCTGGGGCATCATTTAGTTTTCCTCTTTCACACTGACTGCTCCTTCTTAGTCTCCTTGACTAGTTTATCCTCCTCTACTCTACCTCCAAATGTTAGAGTTTCTTAGGGTTTATTTCCAAGGCCTCTTCTTTCCTTTCCCCCTCTAGTCTCTCCCTAGATCATGTCATCTATTGCCCTTATTTAAATAACATCTTCATGCCGATGAATTACCAGCCCAGACATCTCTGAGCCCCTAGACCTGCATATTCAACTGCCTTTTTAATATTTCCATGTAAGTTGTCCTTAGATGTCTCAAATTTAACGTGCCCAAAGGAAACTCAGTCTCTGTCCTCCAAACCCTCCTAATCTAGCCTTCCCTATCTTAGTAAACAGCACCACTTTCTACACCAATTGCCAAAGCCAGTAACATGGAATTTATTCTGGACTCTACCAAATGTTATCTATCAATACCTCCAAAATACACTTATCTCTGTCTCCACAGATACCCAGCTCAGAAAGACACCCTATAAATATTTGTTTAACAAACAACAAATGGGGAAAAGGTTTATATTTGCTCACTTAAGAAACTCTGGAACAGGTTGCTGGGAGTCTTATGGTATGAGAAGTTGGTGTTCTTATAGGGTAAGAAGACACTGGAATTAAAGCATGCCAGAAAGAAGTGGAGAAAAGATTTCCCCAGCTTCTGGGATAGGAGGCAAACTTGCCTGGAAGTGGAGAAGAGTTAAGGTGCATAGACCATCTGAGTCACTACGTTGTGGTGCGGGAAAGGATGTTCACACAGGATAGGTATCAGACCCCTCTAGTTCACACCATGGGAACTTTCCCCAACTTTCTTCATAGAAGAACTTATAAACTCAGAGAGCGAGGCAGCACTTTGGGGAGCCTATTTAAAGGACTGTAGCATCTTAAGAAAAAAAGCAGTTCTGAAGCATGTAACATGGAGGTTAGTGACAGCAGGAAAGCAGCAGGGAAATTTTATAAGCCACTAAGCATATGTGAGCTGAGGACCCTGCCAGTGAAAGAAGGTCTAGTAAAGGTGAGTTTGGAAGCCCTCAAGTGCCCAAATTGCTGCAGGTGCTTTTACACACACAGACACACACACACACACACACAGCCTTTGTCAAAAATGTCTGGGAAAAACAGCATCTTCTATTACCCTCTTGGAGAGTCACTGTGCTATTCTCCTTATAAAAGGTCCAAAACGCTGTGCAGTAGAGAAAATAGTTTAACTTTATTTCATGCAGCATGTTCCAAACATGTTTGGCCTCAGAGACCTCTGTCATGAAATACCTTATAACATGTCACTGAACACTACTGTTCCCCAAAACAGACAATGACAGGGAGACAAGGTTTCCTTAGCCACAGACTGAGACTCTGTGAGTCCTGGAGAATAATTTACCAGGGGTCTGCAAATCCCTGTGTGCTCCAAACCCTGAATAAACAACAATTCTCAAATACACATGTGCTACTTTTAAAAAATGTGTCAAGATTTGCAATTTTAAAAATACTAATTCTTGATTACTCAATACTAAATGTCTAGCTGTGATCCTATTATGTGGGAGCATGAAGAATATTTTCTCATTAAAAAAGAATTTGTATAAGTAAAAGTTTGTGAATCTACCAAACTTAAAATGACTTTAATCCTATAAATAATAATGGCTAATATCTTTGGTGCTTCATATTCAGGTACTATACTCAGTGCTTCATAAAATTGTCTCACTTAATCCGACAGCGGTCCTATGAGGTAGGTACTCTTAGTATCATTTTCATTGTATAGTTGAGAAAAATGAGGCTTAGTGAAATTAAGGGCAGGGATTCGTTGAGCATCACAAAATAAAACGTGGTCGAGTTGGAATTTCAACCCAGGAGCCTGACTCCAGAGCCTATATTTTAACCATTTGGCGGTCACCCCTTATCAAGACAATGTGTCCTGAAGGGACTAAGGCCCAAGCCAGTGTCTGAGCTTCGTCAGGGAAGAATGGAGATTTCTGTGTTTTATGGCAGTTGATTCTGTTCCCGAGAAACTTGTCTGTGGACAAGTTTTCTTCCACCAGACCACTCTTCCCTTCTCCTCATTAATTCTGCAATTTAAAAAGAAAGAAATGCAATTCAGCATTTCGAGGAAAATGAAGGCATGAGAGAAGTGACCTTTCCTCAGCTTTCTTTCAGGTAAAAAATTAATGCTTTTCCCTCGTGAAATTACACCCATCTCCACAGCACCTCACCAGGATTTGACCTAGAAAGAATTGAAAAAAGCACATTTTGACAGAATTACCAAGAGAGTTATGAAGCAAAACAGTCCTGGGGCAGAGAAGCCTCAACGTGCTTTTCCTGAAAGAGGGGACTATGCATGGTTTGATTGAGGCCTGTCGTCTCACTTTTGGTAATAATGCTGAATTATGTGCACTCTTCTCAGTCAGAGACAAGACAAATGATTTGAGTGAGTTAAGATGTACCTTTGAACCTATGGCAAGGCTTAATATATATATTTTTTTAAAAAACTGACACACCAGAGAGCGAAAGGAAGGCAGAAAATGTACTGGTGGTCCTTCGTGCATAAAGATGACAATGATTGCAAAGTAAGGGTCCTTGGCTCTCTGCTGCATAAATTATCTGCTGAGTGCCACTGCCTAATGGCTCAGATCGGCACTGATTTTGTCTTTCTTTCAGCATATGGAACAGATTTCTGCCTACACATAAACAGTATCACCCCATCCCAGATAGTATCCCACCAGCAAAATGGAACATCCAATTGCTTTCCTCAACTGTTTTTCTTTTAGCAAGTTATTTTCCAGAGTTTTCCCAGCATGTCTCAAGCAGCACTTTAATACCTCAACTCCTGAGGTGCAACAGTATATTATAAATGGTGTACTGGGGAAAACACTTATTTAGGATCTAGATGGGAGTTAATAATTTAACTGCCTTTTTAAGAGCTGCATTTCGACAATGACGGCTCCATGGGAGAAACAAAACACTAGAATAGTCTACCTTAAGCTGATCAGTACTTAGACCACCCAGAGTGACAACACTTGGCATAATTTCTTTTATAGATTAGTATGAGCACTGTATTGTATAGATGTAAGTATATATATATATATATATATATATATATATATACTTATATATAATTATATATGAATATATAATTCCTATATACATGAATGTTCTTCCAACTAAAAGCAGGGTGAAAGAAGAAAAAACAAGGGCAAGAACAAAGAGGACTCCAAAGTGAGGCTTATAAAATGCACACAGTGATGACATACAGTTTACAGTTGGGCCTCAAATTGAGCTTTCCAGATATTCATTCAACAAAGGGAAGTAACCTTGTCAGTTCACAGCATTGAAAGGATAAAACCAAGTACCCAAGGGATTTTTTAAGCTGTTTTTGGCACCAAGATCAGATATGGCTCTATCCCTAGAGGCCTGGTAAAGTGGACACTGTGTGATGCAGTGATCAT
This sequence comes from Tursiops truncatus, assembly GCF_011762595.2. Classification (NCBI taxonomy): domain Eukaryota; kingdom Metazoa; phylum Chordata; class Mammalia; order Artiodactyla; family Delphinidae; genus Tursiops; species Tursiops truncatus. The sequence goes on from NC_047041.1 coordinate 12,071,791, forward strand.
CAGACTCAAAAACATTCTGTTTTTTTGTTGTTGATTTTTTTGTTGTTGTTGCGGTACGCGGGCCTTTCACTGATGCGGCCTCTCCCGTTGTGGAGCACAGGCTCCAGACGCGCAGGTTCAGCTGCCATGGCTCACGGGCCCAGCCGCTCCGCGGCACGTGGGACCTTCCCGGATCGGGGCACGAACCTGCGTCCCCTGCATCGGCAGGCGGACTCTCAACCACTGCGCCCCCAGGGAAGCCCTCAAAAACATTCTTTACAATAGAGTTAGTGACATTCATTGGTTGTTTCTCATAAAGCCCTTCCATCTCAGCTAATAGCATCTCACCAAATGGTAACTCTGTAAGAATAATTCTTCAGGGGCCCAGTATAGCCTGTATAATCAGCTCTCTGCTGATCAACAATGTGCAACTAGAAATTGAAACCAGAAAACCTTAATTAATAAAATATACTGGCTGGTTATCACCTAACGTGCAAGAAGTTAGACTTTGGGCTTCCCTGGTGGCGCAGTGGTTGAGAGTCCGCCTGCCGATGCAGGGGACGCGGGTTCGTGCCCTGATCCGGGAAGATCCCACGTGCCGCCGAGCGGCTGGGCCCGTGAGCCATGGCAGCTGAACCTGCGCGTCCGGAGCCTGTGCTCCGCAACGGGAGAGGCCACAACAGTGAGAGGCCCGCGTACCGCAAAAAAACAAACAAAAAAGTTAGATTTGCCAGTAAATGCTTTACTGAATTAAATTTTGATCAGCTTGAAAAGTCTGAAAAGCCTTTCCAGCAGCATAATAAATACCAGAAAGAGGATGCAGCTAATGGCAGTGCCTAGTAGCAGCCTGGGAAACGGTCGTTGTCGTCATCATTATCATCATCATCATCATCACAATCTCTTCCATTTCTTGGGCCCTTCTTATTTACTAAGCTCTGTCTATATGCACTTTACAAGTGTTATCTCTGTAATCCTCTGTAATCCAATACTGCAAGAGATTTTATTTTACCAAAAAAAGACATTGGCGATTATAATCATTAAATGAATTGCTCAAAGCACCACCAGCTCATAAGTGGTACAGCCAGAATCTGACTCCAGTTCTGACTTTCTGTCGTCCCATACCACCTTTATATTTCTACCGTTAATTAGGACAGTCCCCCCCTCCCAACCAGCACCACCAATTTCTTGTAAACCCTTTCTATTTCGTATGACTTCTTTCCAGATGGCACATAGGACTAAAAATCATTTGAAAACAGAAATCACTCTGTTGATCTGTTGAGTCGATTTAATATTCTAGTAGAGAGAGAGAGAAAAGCACTTCTCAATCCTTTTACTTTGTTGGTAGCAAGAGTGCAATCGGAGTCTTGGACGGTCTTGATTTCTACTGACTAACACATTCTCATTAAAAACCACTTACCGGGCTTCCCTGGTGGCGCAGTGGTTGAGAGTCCGCCTGCCGATGCAGGGGACATGGGTTTGTGCCCCGGTCCAGGAAGATCCCACATGCCGCGGAGCGGCTGGGCCCGTGAGCCATGGCTGCTGAGCCTGCGCGTCTCCGCAACGGGAGAGGCCACAACAGTGAGAGGCCCGCGTACAGCAAAAAAAAAAAAAAAAAAAAAAAAAAAAAAAAAACCACTTACCTGCATTCCTTTAATGAGGTTACTGACCCTTTAACGCATTTGTGGTAGGGCCTTGTTCTTTGGTTTTGCTTTCCTGCTTGCATCTGTTCCGTTTTGTCAGTACACACAAAGACAACGACAGTGCTGCTACAAGCAGCCCTCCATATGTTACAGATGCACTCAAACCATGAGACCTTAGGAAAAAGCATCCCTGTTGGCCTTAGATCGATAGTTCAGTGTCCCCAAATATCTAACCAAGGCTATGTCCATATAATTAAGAATATTGCTTTGAAAGAATGACTGAGTGAGTGTTTTTGTGGTCAATGATTAAACTTGAAAGACAGCATAGTTCGCCTGAGATATGGGGGTTTTCACTCAATATTATATGGTAAAGAGTTATCCATAGGTAGAGGTGGTTTTTTTCACCTTTACAACTGTGTATGGTTCCATTTCTGATTAAATCATAACTTTAAAAAATCTGTCCATTTACTGGCGGACATTTAAATTTTTTCCAGGTTTTTTTTTTAAAACAGTCTGTTTGTTTTGCTGTTACAAACTGCTGCAGTGTATATTCTTGTTCATGTCTACTTGTGAACATTTGCAAGAATTTTTCTAGAGTATATGCCAAGATCTGGAATTGATGATTCATAGAGCATTCCTTATCTTCACCTTTACTAGATATTGCCAATTTTTCTTTCCAGATTATACTCTGACCAACAGTGCAGGTATGAGACTTCTTTTAAGCCAAAATCCTCACCAGACCTTGGTATTATCAGACTTATTTATTTATTTAGTCTCCTTGATAGGTACGAAATAGTATTTTATTATTGTTTTGAAGATCTTCAGGTGTTTGAAAAATAGCTGACTTGGTAGCTCTGTGAAAACGTAGCCTTGTTCTAAATGTAGTGGACGATACATGAGAATCCATTCAGTGTGTTCAATGGCTGTGGTCAAGGAGACCAGTTGCGGCCAGTGCTTTGAGCAGCTGTATTTAAAATAAAAATGTCACTGGCATTCATATATTTTTTTTTTTTCGGTATGTGGGCCTCTCACTGTTGTGGCCTCTCCCATTGTGGAGCACAGGCTCCGGACGCGCAGGCTCTGCGGCCATGGCTCACGGGCCCAGCCGCTCCGCGGCATGTGGGATCTTCCCAGACCAGGGCATGAACCCGTGTCCCCTGCATGGCAGGCAGACTCTCAACCACTGCGCCACCAGGGAAGCCCTATATTTTGACAAATTGTTAAAATATGTCTTCTCCTTTTCCTATGCTACTTACCTTTTCACCGTTTTCTGTTCAGATTGGGTTATGAATTTGGTGCTAACAATAAATAAGTCAAGATTGGTGCTCATCTGCATGGGGCAAGCAGTTGCTTAGATATTTGAAGGCTTACTTTAGACTGTGGCCTGAACTTCCTTAGACATACTTTAAGATGTTCCAGATGGCTGAGGTGGGGCAGAGTGGGGTGGGGGGTGGGGTGGGGTGGGGGATTCGGCCTCTGCCACCCAGACGCAGGCTGGAAGCTGAGTAGGGAGGTGACTGCAAAGGCACCTGTGAGGATGCTTATTTCATCCTTTTAGCCTTGTTGTAGCTCTGCTACAGAGGATTAAGAAAGAGTCCTATGTCCACTTGAGTCCTTTTGTGAAAGAGCAAAAGTGGCCCCAGAGACAAAAGTAGCAGCAAGAGTGATTTGTGATAAGATTCCAAGGTGAAGGTGAATCTTGAGGGGACAGAGATCTGGTCCAGACTCTTCCGTTCTTGCAAAGAGATTCTACCTGCATTTCAATCTTGGAAGGTTTTATTAAGGGAAACTGTGGGGTTTTTTACATTTAGAATTTCCCACAAAGGCTGCTGGGGCAGGTGACTCCTGGCTGACCCAGTTGTGAAACAAACCTCCTAGTTCTTAATTTCCATGATGTTGCAGAGAGAGCATGATCTTTGAAGCTGGCAAGCTCAAGTTCACATCCACGCTAGGAGAGGTTTGTGAACTTGGCAAATTACTTCAACTCCCTGAGTCTCCAACTCTTCAGTCCTAAAATCAGAGGGAAAAAGACTACTTGAAAGGGTTGCTGCGAGGATTAAATGTAATTTATGTAAAAGCACCTAGTATCCTACCTGGGACACAATCGAAACGAGAGAAACATTAATTTCCTTCCTTCCCTGCCCCACCCCATCCTCACCCCTCTGTCTCTGGGACCAGCTTTCCCACAGACCCAGTGCCCCCCGGAAACCCCAGGATCCTTGGAGGCGGGAACCTCTATCACCTTCATAAAAGTTGACCTCTCCCAGACCTTGCCTCTGCTATTGTGTAACTGACTTATAATGATTAGCTCAGTGTTATACCTGCTGAACCCAAAGAAACCACTCTATTAACAATGTCAGGCATCAGAGCAGGTTTATGGGAGACATGCAGTCTTTGGGAACAGTTGGAATCTCACAGTAATTAACACTAATGTCCAGGTCATGCCACTTACCTTCAGGGCAAGCCTTGGTGTCCAATTTTGAAGTGAATGGATTTTTCTCCCAAAGTCCCCAGGGAACAATCATTGTCCTTGCTGCCCTTAAAGTAACTGCCTCTCCTCACTGCTGGAAGAGGTTTGGGACCAATAGATAGGATTACGATTATCCGTGACACTCTTTGGTATTAAATTAAAATGCTTTCAATAGTTGGTGGCTGGCTTAGGTGGCTGCCTATGGAACCTTTCATCTCTCTCATCACCTTTCAAGGTTGCCCCTGCAATGGCAGTCTCCAGGAAGAAAGCAGGCTCTGATAGGGAATTCGAATGGAGTCTCAGCCCCGTGCTTACCCATGGGACACTCAGCTGGCTGGAAACACCCTTCCCTTTGGTACAACAGCTCCTTACGTCTCAGTGGAGAAACCGAAGATCAAACAAGTGTGATCTCTGACCCCCACCTGGCCACCTAGCAGGGTTCTGTCTTCAGGGCAAGGGGGATCTGAAATAATTCATGTTGCTCTCATCACAGTGTTTTGCCTCCGCAGGAGGCTGTCAGCTGCTTGGGGTCATCAATCTGACACCCCTTTTTAGTTCTACGGGGAGACTAAAATACCACTTAAATCTTATTCCAACATTTCTCAAATCAGGTGGGTATTACCAAGCATGAAGACATCATCCAGAAACTCAATTTTAAAGGGTTAGTTCTTTGGGAAAAATAAGAAAGAACATTTCCTCCCGTTTACTCTGAGATTTGCTTTTTTCCAATAGTGTGGTCATTGTGCCTTTCTTAATCTTTGGAGATTAGGCTTCAAATTTTCACCTAGACTCCAATTTGCTCATAAATCTCTTCATTTTGCTTAACTTAAATGTTTTGGCCAACTTCATGGTTTAATAATGAGAGGTAAAATTGGAGCCTTAATGACTACTAAGGAGGGAATTTTCCTTTCGTCTGGAATTAAAAGAGCTGTGGAAGGGGCAGCCGTCCTGTCAGACCAGCTGTCCCAACCTTAGCTGAAGCATGCCAAATTACACATTTGATATTACACAGTTCTTTATACCCAGGTACGATGACGTGAGAATCCTTCAAATCCAGCCCTACTTACATCCACCTGATTGCTATGCCCCTATTGATTAGCTGCGAACTGTTCATTGAATTCAGGCCACCTGAGAAGCTGCCAGGTCCCCAGAGTGTCCCCCTCACATGCTGCACATTGAAGCCAGGCAAGATACCCAGCTCCAATACGCCTCAGCACAAGTTGTATAATGGGGGCCCTGAGACCACAATTATCAGATAACCAGGTAGGAGAGAGTACTGTTTCAGCACTTCCACTTGAGCAGACTTTAACTTAAAAGAAAGAAAGAACTCTAAAAAGTTTTAAAACACTTTCCTCATAAGTTTACCACTCGAGAAAGGTATCCACCCCATGGCCATGTAGCCTAGAATTCCCTCCTTATTCCAGAGTGAGAGAAAACACTAGCTGGGTAATTTCCCTTGTGCAGAGAGAGGGGCTCTGGTTTCTTTCGCTTGTATAGAATATACTGGGTCCTCTGAGACCGTCGGTGGAGAGGCCACTTGGCACTGAGGAGAATAAAGGCAACCGGCTGGAGATAGACCAGCCCATTTCTACTGGGGGCCTCTTGGATGGTTAGAAAAGAATAAGCTCAGATTCTTCCACCATAGTTACGGCCCTTCAGGTATGTCCCAGGCCATCTTTCGTCACCACCTATCACGAAGTATCCTGCAATGACTCAATGTGCATTTAACCATATATTGGCTTACGTTAGAATGCTTTGTGCAATTAGATTTCTAATACAGACTGTAAATTCCTCAAGGTTGAAGAACCTTGCTTTATATTTCTTGTTCATTCATTTATTGATTGATAAATGAGTCAGCAATTAATCTACTCATTATTCTAGCACCTACTACGCTGAGAGCACGGTGCAAGGCTTACTTCTTAGGTACTCCAGGGACTCCAGAAAAGTGTGGTACCTAATTCCTGCCTTCTACTAGTTCAGAATCTTGTTGGATAAGCTCAGTGTATATGGAGATGAAGTTAGGTAATAATGCAATGGCGTACAGTAAGATAACAATGATTCAAAAACACAGTAAAATGACTAGAAGACAAATTTAATAAGGCGTGTCTTTAGGTATTGACATTTGGGGTGGTTTATTCTTCTGCTTTTTGGATTTTCCAAATTTTCTATAACGTACGTGTATTACTTTATTAATCATAAAACACCAAACCTTAAGGTATGAAGTAAGTAGCAAAACAATAACAGAAGTGTTGCCAAATCAAATTAAGATTCAGGGTCAAATGAGTGGCTCAGAAAGTGAGTTCCTTCTGTTTTAAGTGACTTGTTTCTGTATCCTTCAGTATCTAGACAGAAATGTGCACTAAATAGATGTTGAAAGTAATAATAAATTCTTGCTGAATATAAATTTTGTTGATTATATAGTGCCTTACTACGTCTTTTGTAATCATACCTTTCATTATTAAATAAATCTCTCCTATTATTTTGTAACTATGGGTTTCCTATCTCTTCAACAAGATAATAATGTTTTGTGTTCTATATTATCCCCTGCCCCCGGATTACAGTTACGTACATTTGTCTCCTCTTTTAAATGGCACTTTGAAGTCAGACCCCCTGCTGACAATCACAGGATCTCAAGGTTGAAATGAAAAGGACTTTGCTAAAAATAGTAAGATTCTAGAGCAGGGCGCTGTGTTCAAGTCCTAGTTCCACCACTGACTTCTAAATTGCTGCTGGCCAAGAAAAATAAATGGTTTCCTTTTCTGTAACAGGAGGAAAATAATATCTTCCTGTTGTGAATATAAAAATAGCATATACAAAACACAGAGCGTATTATCTGGTCATTATTAAGTACTCAGTAGAAGATAGATATTACTATTATTATCATCTTACTCTTCTATAAGGGATCATAGCACATCATCTAATCTGACTTACCACAAAATATAAGAATCCTCCCTGATATCCTTAATTTATTAAGGTATTTCTGATACCATCAACTTGCATGCTCACAGTGTTTTGTTTAAAAGTTCTTCTTTCCTTGATCTATATCCTGTATCTCAGCAATATGCACGATTAGTTCTCGGGGCTACATAGGATAAAAAGTCCACGGCCTTTTCCACATGACATTATCCATCCTCATATCCTTCAGTGGCACCCACAAATCTCCTTCCCTCCCCACCAGTACAGACATAGCACTTAATAAAGTTTTATTGGTTTGAATGGTTAGAATTAACTCTTTGCTCACAATGGCTTGGGTATCATCGTAATGGTAGGGAATGAACTAAAACGGAGTAAACAGCTACTGGAGGATCCTTCCAGATTTATAAGTCTAGATGGTAAGCTTCTAGGTCTACGGGGCTTTATGTATAATTTTCCTCATTTACATTGTTATCTCTGATCACTGAACAGGACTCTCTCTCTCTGGAATCAAAAACAGAGCAGCTGGATGTTTACATCAACTAAATGACCATTCTGGTTCACTGAGGTGTGCTGTATTAAAACCATCAACCATCATTGCTGTTAATAATAAGAAACGTCATCGGAGAACCTAATAAAAACTCTTCTTCTAGTAAAATTCCATCTCTAAAGTAATATATTTTAGCATCTCTGGTGATTTCTCAGCATTTGTGGAAGCAGGTTGTTTCAAAAAGTAATGCAAAACATTAGGAGTGAACAAAGTTATAGAAATAAAGTGACTTGTTTGCTTCAACAATAAAAAAGCAAGAATCCTAGCTAATAAAAGTCAAGCACATGCAGAACCCTGCCTGTGTTCTATACTTTCTGGAGGAAACCCCCCAGATGGATTGGGATGCAATGGAAGATACTCTGGTAAAGGAGGCAGACAAGACTGGGTTTGAATATTTGCCTTTCATTATGAGGTTTTGTCTTTTACTAGCTGTGGAAATTTGGACATGTTATTTAACTTCCAGAAGCCTTCTCTCCTGAAAATAGTAATATTTAATTCAGAGGGCTATCACGAGGATTAAATAAACAAACGTTTGTAGTGTGTTCAGTATGTAGCCGATATTGGAGAAAAGCTGGTTCTTTCCCTCTGCTCCTTTCCTTCTTCTTTGATCTAAATGCTAACACTTAGGAAAATAACAGCATTTTTCTCAACTCGTCAAAACTGGCCAGACTTCCCAGAATAGTAATCAGTCTACATGCTAGAGCTATAATTTGTTAACTTTTCAACCATTACTATGTTTTCACATTTTAAAAGCAAATCACCAAGGGGAATTTCTTTCGGTTTTCCTGGTGAGTAAGGAAGAAACTGATTTTGATTATTTTGGTAAAAATGATCATATTTTTTCCGAGCAAGTACCACCTTAAAGGACTTATACTGAAATGGATAGCCCATGAACCAAGTTTGGGTAATTTTAGTTTGGACCAGAAATCACTTTTTGAGGATAATGAGCAGAGAAGAGAGGAGGCTGATTGATTTTTTCCCAAAGCTGGCATGGGAGTCAGGAGGCTGAATTCTTATAACCCTTATGACCTGTATAGAAGGCACGTAGACAGCTGGAAGAAAACGTTCCCTTGTACCTACCAATTGGAAACAACTCTCCACCAGCTTATGAATATTATCAACCTGCTGTCCCCACCAAGTTGGTGCCCAGCAAAATCAACGAAGTAATATTTTTGCCTGGCATAAATTATTAAGTTGTTCTATGCACGGTTGCTTTAAATCGGAGATGTATTAGCATATTTCTGCCACTCAGTTTCAAACATGCAACATTTTAATGTACGTTTGCTCTCAGTTGAATTTGCCTCATTCATTCGTGGGAACGAAATATGTGCAAAGAACCCTGTACGCTGTGAACAAATAAAAGATGGAAAGGGCATTTTCTCTGCACTTACAGGGCCTTACAGTGGTAGGTGAGAGTAAACACATATGATTCAATGTAGGAGGGATAAGGGACAGAGAGAAAGGTTGGGAATGTTCAGGACAGGGAGAGGTCATTACTGCCGTGGGATGGGGATCATGAAGCCATCATGGGGAGATGACATTTGAGCTGGACCTTAAATATGCACAGGCAGCCATTTGCAGCAACATGGATGGACCTAGAGATTGTCATACTAAGCAAACTAGTCAGAAAGAGAAAGACAAACACCATATGATATCACTTCTATGTGAAATCTAAAATACGATACAAATCAATATATCTATGAAAAAAAAGACTCAGACATAGAGAGCACACTTGTGGTTGCCAAGGGGTAGGGGAGATGTGGGAGGGAAGGACTGGGAGTTTGGGATTAGCAGAGGCAAACTATTATACATAGGATGGATAAACAACTATACGGAACACGGAACTATATTCAATATCCTGTGACAAACCTTAATGGAAAAGGATATGAAACAGAATATATGTGTATATATATAACTGAGTCACTTTGCTGTACAGAAGAAATTAACACAATATTGTAAATCAACTATTCTTCAATAAAATTTTAAAAAATATATATAGAAGGGTAGACTTTGTCAATGGAGAGTTGAATGGGAAGAGATTTCCAGGAGCTGGGAACTGCCACAGCATAGGCAGAGGAGAAGAAAAGCATGGGATACACAGGATAAATGCAGAATAGGAAGCGGTATGGTTAGACTGCAGGGTAGGATGGAAGGTAGGTGGGAGAAGTGTCAGGAGAAGGTTGAAAGATCAGCGAGGGCTGACTCAGGGAGGGTCTTACATCCTCTGGAAATCATGGCAGGCTCAGCAAATCTGCTGTTTTATTTGCAACAAAAAATAGGGTAGCTGAATCAAAACGTAGTTTCTGAACTCTGTACCTCACTGGCCAACCTAACCACTTTCATTTTAACAATTTCATTACCTGACCTTTCTGAAAATTATTTTCTGCCTACAATGGGCAAGGCTATTGACAAGCGTTGAGTACAGAGGAATGTCAACCTGCATTGCTCTTGTTCTCACTGACTGTGTTCTGCTACACCATCGGCAGAACATTTTACTTGGTCACTTATTCATGCTAGAGGAACTCTGTTTTGCAGCTGATGGGGGTGAAGGGGGAGAGGTTTTAAGAAGTCATCTCAGGCATCTTATCATTCAACTGGGAATGGTTGTAAGTAAAACACCTTTTAATTCATGCATCTACATATAGGTCGGCTTAGAAATAAATTACATCCAAGACCGCTCAGTGAGAACCAATCCACTAAAAGCCAGAAGACTAAACCCAGCAATGTTATCTAGAAGCACGGACACAGGCTGAAGTGATCATGGAAAGTGTCTTGTCTCTTTTGAAATGGACATAAGGAGCCCTGATGGGAATCTGCAGGTCTGTGCTAAGCTCACACACACACACATGCCAGCTTAGCTTATATAAAGGGGAGCAAAAGCAGCGCAGAGAAATAAATTTAAGTCTCTCTGTACGGAAGTAGTTTTTCACTGGATCCTCTTTAAGCTAGTTTTGAAGTCCCGTTACCACATTTGAGTGTGTGGGTATATACTGTCTCCGGCAATGCTGTCCTGTACTGCTTACCTCTCCTTTGACCATCACACGTCACCAGGTTTTGGTGATTTAGTGTGCTTTTCTATGTCCACTTGGGGCTCCAGGATTGCAGATGATGTAGAAATGGAAGTTACATTCTGTTACTTTTAATGGAAAAGATACTAAGAATCGAACCAGAACAATCCAAGCAGAATAATTTTCCAGGCGGACTCCATGTGCTTCAGATAACTGGATGGTTTAATGGACCGCAAAGCAAAATCATTCTGAATGTTCCTGTACATCAGAAATTTGGGGATTTTGTTCTGCATTAATTTTTCACGTTGGTTCCACACTTTCAGTTCTGTATTCACCATCCTTACCCCCCAGTTTCAAAAGTATTTGATCTTTTTCTTTTTTAAAGAGCTCATAATCCACTTCAGATCATTTCATTGATTATTTCTCAGTTAGTCTTTCTGTATTCTGTAGAGCTTGGCTGTTCGTCTCTACAGCTAATCCCACTAACACAACTTAAAGAAGCCCAGGAAGGAGATAGCGGTGAAAATCTCTAACCAGTATTGGCAGCAAACAGGAAGAAGCATAACAGGCGAGCTGGAATCCTGCAAAAAGGGACGCCGTGGGTGAAACAAAACAACAGCAACAACAAGCTGTCTCTTACCAGAAGGGCACTGATTTCATCTGCATGAATTAACCATATTTCATTCCCAGGGAGATGAAGGGAAATCTTATTTTTCTAGACGTCAAAAAAAATTTTTTAACAAACCCAAGACACAAACAGTCCTGCTTCTTCCCCTACTGGGAATCTTTAGCCTCTCTGGATGTCTATATGGTTTGTATTCCAAATCACACACTCCAGCACTTGGATATTTTGTGCTTTACTTTCATTGTTTCTTACACGTAAGTTTTGTCTTCCCAGACAGAGGACAGATAATTTCTTCCGCTTCTTCATTATATCCCACAGAATCTAATGTGGGGCTGTGTACTAAAGAAGTACCTCTCAAGGTCACTCACCAATGTATGAAAAAGTCCCCACAGGGTGAGAGGTCCCTTGGTCCCTGTTCCCCTCTGACTTCAAGAGAGAACATTGGATCGCGCACAAGGGTTACTGAGGAGTGGGCAGGATTCTTTAGCTAATTTTCCAGCAGGAGGATCATTGTACTTATGGGTCTGACCTCCATCCTCTATAGCATAGACTCTGCATATTCTAACCTTTGTAAACAGGGTCAATTCCCCAGACACAACACCGTCACAACGCACTGCTTCTCTGACATGCTTTGTTCAGTCCGACCAGTGAAATATTTAGATGCACGCTCTTACTTAATGTATGGGGAGTTTGATACTCAATTTCTTTACGCCCCTTTTTGGCCCTCAAATTTTCTGCCTTTTCTGATCAGAGAGGTTGTTTTTCACTTTATTCCCTTTGTATACTTTTTTCTTTCTTGATCTCAGTGCTATTTCTACCATTTGTTTAATGGCAATATTCATATTTTTTTCATTCATTCTTCAGATTTGGAAATTGGTATGAAATTAACAAAATTTGAATGATAACGTTCTGTTAATAGTGACAGAACTTCTCTTGCCCAGTTGCCCTTAAATTATAATGGGGTTGTTGACCTCTTCAGTTCTAAAACTTGGCGACCTTTTTCTTTGCACCCACACCAGTTGTGAAAGATGATAGATAGGTAGGTAGGTAGGTAGATAGATAGATGATAGATAGATAGCGTGAGTCTCTATTTTTTCTGTGAGAAGAGTTTTCTGAAGTCACATCGTCACCAATCTTTGAGTCATACTGTAGGTTTCCCAGGTTGTCAGCCACGGAGGACACTCCGTTGGGCTAATGGCGAGGGATCTGCCTGTGGGGGGCAGGGAGCCACCTTTCACAGAAAGGCACTGGAATAACTCAAGGCAACTAAAAGCTTACTTTTCTCTTTGAGAGGCCCCATAGGAAGCACTAGCTTTAAGTGAAATCTTTATGAAAGGATTCCTTCTCTGAATTTTCCCAACAGGTCTCTTTGTTATTACCCCAAGAGAGCTGCCTACCAGTCAGGGAATCAAATCTCCCTTATCGTGTCCAGACTGCTTTACTGCTGCACACACCCCCTTGGCGGGAGGGCTACAAATGGTTCTCTCAAGCTGCACTCAAACCACCAGCCTGCCGTGTCTGAAATGCCCCAGCCCTTTCTGGCCTCGTGTATTTGACTCCTACACCATAGGGAAGTCCCCCTTGGATTCCAAAAGAAAATTAAACTCCTTGGAATTCCAAACTAATAAACTTTCACAGAGTGGCCCCAGGTGGATTGGTTATCATGATATTTTGGTCTCACCTAACCAATAAGAGGGCCGGTTGGCAAGTTCCCAGGATGAATATTCTCATATAAGCTTTGGATTAGAGGAAGCCAAAAGATTTTCGGCCATCTACATGCTCAACTTACACCCCACCTGGGTTCTGAGGTAGAGATCTGGTGACGATTGGGGCCCTGCAAGGCAATTAAAAGAAATAAAGCGAAGTATTATATTTTAATTGATGTAATCTTCAAGCTCCCAGTGGAATCTGGGGTGATATCTGACTAGAGTTACCCTAGGTATCAATAGATGACTATTCTGTGAAAGTGCATTTAGGAAGACAAAACCCTATGAATCCTGAACTTCATTAACATGTGTATCCGTTTGGGGAGGGGCGGGGGATTGGCTCTGCCTCCAGGACTACAAATTGAAAGAAGCCACCTAGATTTTTCTGGGGTCTGAACAAAGAGCGGAAGAGGATAGGGAATGGAGAGGGAGCGAGAAAAGGGCAGGTGGAGGGGAAGACAAAATGTGGATTTCTACTTTTATTTGCTTTCAGAGTACCTGGATTTTAGACACACCAAGCCATTCTTTCCAAACCCAGACAGCTTTCATCCATCACTAACATTTCAGGGTTTGTTTCTGTTTTATTGTAAATATTGCAGTCGAAGAAAGATAAACAGACAAGAAAAAACGGCTTTATACAGTATACAGAATCAGATAGAAAATACAGAATGGAAAAGAAAGCCGGCAACCAACAGATAAAAAGTGGAGACAAACCAAGGAAGAGACCTAGCTGGTTGCAGATTCACGCACCAGCTTCAGTGAGGTGCAGCAATGGTCCCAGCAGCTAATAGAAAATGCCTAGCGCTGTCAGTCTTATCTTTATTCCGTGAAAGAAACAGACTTTATAAATGATTCATGTGGACATTTATTTCACCAATCCATTTTATAAAAGTTTGCTATTGATCAAGATATCCTGCTCATAAAAACGAGTTTTTTTGTGTGTTTTTTTTTTTTTTTTTTTAAAAAAAACAACCCTTCCTGCCCCACATGCGATCTGACAGTAGGGACCACATTGTCAGAAGCACGGAATGGAGCTGTGGGTCGGGGCAGCACGGCACCATTGCAGTCTGCCGTCCATCTGCCTTCAGGTGCCCTTCCCACCAAATCCACGTTTCTCCAGGAGGCTCTAAGCAAGGTTTAAAAAATGCCTCATGTCCTGCAGAGCTTGCCGACATTTGATGGTTTAAGAGGGGAAAGTAAAAAGATTCAAATTCATAAGAGAGAAGAGGTCAGCCTAGGACAAAACTGGCATCCTTTATAGGAACCATCGGGGTACCCCCAGGATGGCAGTTCTAACTAATAATCCTGGCACAAAGAAGATGTCGACCTGATGTCGACGGCAAAAACATGGAATTAAGCTCGTTGTCTTGCAAAGGTGTCTTTATTTTAGTACGTTCAGAACAGAAACAACGTGAGGACAATTTGATTCAAGGTGGTGACAGCGGGGGAGATGGCCCTAGTGGCTGTTTAGTTCTCTCTCCTCTGAATTTTCTAAGTTGACAAACAGAAATTGCATAGAATTTGTTTTCAATCAGAAAATGAAAACTCTCTGTGTGAAACTCCCAACTGGCGAAGCCAACCGAAGGTCAAACAGCTGCTGAGAAGCTTCACCCCTCCCGCTGAGTGCTCCGGACACTGCAAACATCTCACAAGTAGAGAAGTACTTAGCAGGCATCTGACAGCCTGGAAAGCATCAGTAACTCCGATTGTGTAGATGAAAGAGAAGTGAGATGCTTCATGTAAAGTCATACAAGGGGGGCTACTGCCCATGCTTAGGTGAGGACTCAAGAGTCCCTAGTTCCCAGGCCTGTGTATTGACTACAAGACCCTACCTCTCTCCCAGGAACCTGGCAAATTCTTGATTACTTAAGATCTTCCCATATAATAAACACACACACACACACACGCACACGCACACACACACACATTTGCACCGAGGTCTCACATCTAGTAGCAAGAAATCACCCAATCCATGATAGCCTTGGGGGGGTCTGGCTTCATAGGCAGCTACCGAGTTTGATTAAAAAGAGGTGCAGTTGACAAAGTATGCACCAGACCAGCAGGGCAGCCCCATCCTTCCCCACCTGAAGACAGCACGTTCCTGCTGAAGCCAAGGCCACTGTTGGGGAAATTTGTATTTACCCTCTCTGCTCCTTAAACAAGGGCCTGGGATACTTTGTGCCTTCTACTCTCCTCCGCTATCTCTCTTCTTCAGAGATCACATTCACCAAAGACCAAATCAAACCCAATCATAGGGAAAGTCGAAAAGAGAGAGAAAGAAAGGACAAATTAACCTCTGAAATCCCAGGCATTTCAAGGTCTCTCAGTAAACTATGAGTTAATTGGGTTTTGGCATTTAAAAAATTACTGGACCTTTCTTTGATATTCTCCACCTAATTCACCACCTCCTGCATGACCTGTGGCCCCAGTCACCACACAGAAAGGAGAGTTCAGCATCTGTAGTCTGATGCACTGGCCGCTTCATATTCTAAAATTTAGGAAAATGGTAACAGGGATTATTGTGACTTCAATTCCCTAACCCAGCCTCCCCCTCCAAGAAAACGAAACAAAGGAATAGAATTGAGACAACAAAGAAGAAAAGGAGGGAAGGAGAGAAACAGAGAAAACAAAAGAAAAGAACATTAACAAAAATATACAAATCCAGAAAAGAAAAACTTCCCTGTTGAGTTTAATTTTTTTTTTTTTTTTTCCTGTAAGAACTAGACCCAGGGTACAATGGCCCCTTCCTAGGGGGAAATTCCTCTGATGACGCCACCAATCCATCAGACGGTCTGGGCAGGGACCCCTCCCACCCCGACTCTTTAGTTTTGTTGGGAGGGAAAGGCCCACTGCGGGAAGAGGGGGCTTGTGGCCAGGTGGGAGAGCGTCCCCTGCCACTCGGGCTCAACGTCTCAGCTCCCCGGACCAGGGCGCCGTCTCCGGCTGGGGCGTCAGGCTCTTTGATCATTTTGTAAAGTTACTGGATCCAAAATCTGGAGAGAAGGGTGGACGATGTACAAGTCCGGGTGCCCCGCCGGCAGTATGGCGGGCTCAGCGCATCCCGCCTCCGCAGCGGGCCGGGGAGCCGAGCATCCTCGGCGGCGGGGCTACTCGGGCTCGCTGCTGTTGGTGGTCTTCTCCCACTCCAGGCTCTCCTCGCTGCGCGCCGGCGACGGCCGCGCCCGCAGGCCCTGGAAGCGGCGGCACTCGGGGCACACGCGTATGTGCGTGCAGCCGCGGGCCACCAGGGCGGCCTCCTGGGCCAGTCTCTGCGCCAGCTGGTCAGGCTCCCCGGCCCCGCACAGCTTGCCGTTGCTGAGGGTCACGGTGCCCCGGGGCCGGCGCTGCTCCTCGGGTATGGGGGGCTGCGGCGGCGGTAGCCCGGCGCGCCGCCGGCGCGGGTGGACACTGTCCTGACACAGGATGATGCTGCGCAGCTCGCTCACCATCTCCTGGCAGACGGACACCTGGAGGACACGAGGAGGTCACAGCCCGACCTCTCAGGACCAGCCCCCGAGGGTCCCCTGCGGGCTCATTCGGGCGCGCGATTAGGGTGCAGTGTTTCACAATTATATCATCTTATATGTTTGAAGGTCTTTCAATCCACCTCCTCACTTCCACCCGCTATTTAATATTCAAACATCCTCCATACCATCCCGCCAGCTGGTCGTCTTGTCTTTGAACGGCTTCAAAGACACTGATCCCACCATGTTGGGAAGGTGCCGCTACCATTTTTGCAGATTACCCTTAAACGCTGCTTCCTTCTACTGACTTAATTCCTCTCCCTGAACTTTTCATCCATCCATCCCAGTTAAATTTGGACCTTGAAGCCGACTAAATAAATAATCCCTTTACCGCATGTCAGTCTTTCAAGCCTGTGAAAAAACAACCATGTCTCCATGAACATTCTGTTCTCGGGCCAAAGAGTCTCATTTCTTTTAATCAGCTGGTTATGGCTGGAAAGGCTGCGTTCTAACAATAACTATAATAACAAAAACAAGGCAATCTACTCCTGCAGCTCTGCCATCTCCTGATAAGAAACTCTTGGGTCCAGCTGTGTTTCAAAATATTTTGAATTTTGACAAGGTAATACAATGCACATAAAATATGTATCACTTCCAGTGGGCTCTGGGGAAGACCCTGTATTCAAACACATTAATATTTCTGTAGCAAAATGAATATACGTTCACACCAGGTGAGTTAAAGACCACAAACAATAGCCTCATACGAGTCCAAGTTAAGGTTTGTCACCAAAAGCATTGGCATCAAACTTACAAAAAGCTTGGAACTTTTTGAGCTTTTGAGGTTTCAGAATTGTGGATGAAGAATCTTGAACCTGTACCACGACTACTACTGTTACACCCATTTCACAGATGTGGAAATAGAGGCTCAGAGAAGTTAGATACCTTGCCAGAAATCACTCGACTAACAAACAGCTGACCCAGAATTTGAACCTAAACCTACATACTGCAGAGCACATGCATGCTCTGCTTTCTTCTCTACTCTGTGCTGGAAAGGACACTTTCTCCCGTTACGATGGGAGAGGCAGCTTTCTGTTCTTTCACGTTCCTTCTTCCAGTCTTCCCGTTCTATCAACAGGATAGTTGTTCTACCATAGTCAAATAGTTAACTTAGCCTTTACTCTTCTTTCTAGATGTTGGGAGAGCGTGAACTCCTCACTGAATTTTTCAAGGTACATCCAGACCACTGGCGAGCTCTTGGGAGAATAACCCAGCGTGCACAGATCCTCTACCTGAAGCAGCTACAGAGAAGTAGAATCCCCTAATGGAACACGGCCTGAGTTAGGACTTGAGACCTGGATTCTAGACCCAAGGTTGTTAGTGAATAGCAGAAACTGTAGTCAAGTCACTTGACTTCTCTGTGCTTCTAATAATAATTACAACAAAAACACCTCCACCTGCCTAATCTATTATATGTGACAAGAACATAAAGACATATATTGATATTTATTGACTGTCAACTAAGTATCAAACACTGTGCTTTGCAGTGGAAATACAGACACAAAGGACTCAGTCCTTACTTTCAGGCAGTGCAGTGTCTCGTAGCCAGGCTGATACGAAAATAATTGACACACAGTTTGTAAGTGCTCTATGTGCTGGTTACAGGGGTGGTGGAAAGGAGGAGGAATGAGCAACTTTCTGGTCCAGGGAAGAAGGCAGGAGAACTGTGGAAGGTTTCACAGGGACAGGAACACCTGAACGAGGTCTTAGGAAGAGGTAAGAGCACAGCCATTTAAGGGGTGGACAGAAGGAGAAAGCCAGTAACGCTGGAGAGGGAAGGAGGAGGGAAACCAAGAGAGCTTGGAGCAGGCAAGGCAAGGGAGGAGAGAGTTCTGGAAAGAGCGGTCCACTTCATCAAGGGCCACACTGAGGTCCAATAAGGCCCAGTGGGTTCTCTTTTGGTTTTGTTCATTGGGAGGGGTCAGACCTCTCAGCCATGACCTTTCGGGGAAGGGGTGGGGAGAAGCCAGCTGCCGTGGAGTGAGGCCCGAATGGGAGGCGAGCACATGGAGAGAGAGGCAGTCGGATCACCTGGGCTTGCAAGAGGAGAGGGGTAGGGCAAGAGCTACAGCATCATGGCTATTATTTGAAGATACGGATAAACATGAGCATAGTTTTGGACTTGGGGGAGAGAGCAGGCAAAAAAAATAAATAAAGGGGAGAAAAAGGATAATCCTAGAGGAGCTGAGGAAAGGTGGCAACAAGGCAGAGATGGAGGGATGACCAGAACACCTGCAGAAGCCCTGGGGGTGGCTCCAGTTGTGGGTAAATTTTCAGGTGGGTGTTTTAATTTGGGGCTGGTCACTCCTGAGTTCCAGGTGAGGCAGGAGGCAAAATTAGTCATGGAGGAGCGAAGGGATGTGAGGAGTGTGGGTGATGGCTTGGAAGTCCTACTGGGAAGTGGGAAAGAGGCTGAGCACAGAAAAGGAAAAGACTGGTCAGCAGTGTTGAATGGAGCCCTATATGAGGCTGGACCGCCTAGGTTTATAGGGGTGCTGTACTCTTCTGTACTGTTATCTGCTGTTAGGAGCTGTCAATTAGGGAAGGAGATTTTAGGACGATCAGGAGTTGGGAGATTGAGATAGAGGCCAATGTATTTCAAAAACCAAACAATGCAAGTAGCGTGTAATGATTTGTGCCCTGGAATGGAGATGGAATGGGGTAAAGTCGTCTTCCTTCTCTCAGCCTCTTCCATCTGTGTGAAGTTTATATTAACCCAGTTTCTAAGCCACAGGTTTGGGAACTAAACTTATTCAAAATCCCTGAGAAGGAAGATGTCATTAGGAGCTCTCGTGAATTGGGATATCTCTAAACAGCTTTACCTGCAAGGCAAAAACATACTTAAGATGGAAGAACCAAAGCCATCGTTTCCATTAGTAACCTGGTACTTTCGCCTGTTTGCCCTTATAACACTACATCTTAAATCATAGTTGTGTTAAGTCTTCGTTGTTTATAAAACATTTTTCACAGATTTATTTGCTGGGCTGTTTCAAAGAAGAATCTGAAGCCCAGAGAGGTTATGTGCCCTTTCTGTGGCTGCATAATTAGTAAGTGATGAAGCCTGAACCCTGAGCTCCTGTCCTCGGAACTGGGATTCTTTCCGCTGTGCTGCTGTTCCATGGGTGCCCCACCCTCCTGTGGGATTTCACAAGTTCTGTCTGAAATGACCTTTGTCCCTGTGTGAGCCTGTGAACTTGGCCCTGCTTGCCAATACTATAGGTCATACCCCTTAGAAGGTTTACCTCGGTCGCTTCTGAGTGTCGGAGAGTCCATAAAAACTCCAACATAGCCATAAAAATGGCCACGATTAAGCCACAAATAAGAACCACAAAGATTCCACCAATATTCTCCATTCCCAGTCCTGTAAGAAAGTGAGAACGAACAAAAAATAGTGTAAAAGAGCTGGGAGACATAATCATTCTACCAAAAATGCTGAATGACCAGAACCTGAGTCCTGTAGACATTTTACACACATGTTCCTTGAGATATAATTATTCTTCGGAACCAAAAATGCAGCGTAGCTGGAGTAGCAGAGGGGAAAGGGCTCTAGATGTAAGTGGAGGAGATTGGTGAGAAGCTTTCTGGGGTGCGAGGGTCAGTCAGTTTTAGAAAAGGGCTAAGGAAAATTTTGATTTAGCATATAGAGACATGATAGCAAAATACCAGTAAATCCTAGCACTTTCATAAAAATTTCATCAATCTTCCTAGTATTGTGTTTGCTTCATATAAAGCAACTGTCGTAACCAAACTATGGATAGAAAAAATTACATTGACTTAATTGTGTCAACGTGTTACTAACAGACTTACTTGGAAAGCAAAACGTTTTATCCCAGGTGGTTCCCGAACCTGGCTGCCATCAGAACCACCTGGGAAGCTCAGTAAAGGTATGGATTCCTAACCCTCACCCCAGACATATTGAATCTCTATCTCTGGAGATGCGGCCCAGGAATCTGTATTTTAAAATGCATTTCACAAGGGATTCTTTTCCAGCCAGGCCTAAAATTTGTTTGCAGATTGGTATTTTGGGAAGCACTGTGTATGGCTAAGTTCCTTGAAGGTAGGCAGTTTCTGGTTGTAACCTCATTGCCAAGCATGATACCCGGCATATCATATATACTCAATACATATTTCTGGAATTATACGGTTGTGTCCAACACTGAGTTAGCTATGTAATTGGATGTTTTGGTACTAGAGAAACCCAAACGTTAGGGGAGTGTCCGAAACACATTAAACCCTGATTCAAGAGGCGCCACAGTCATAAATCAAAGAGCATCTTTTATCCTGAAAAATGCCAAGAGGGAAACTTATGTCCTGTGCTGTTGGAATGCCTGCACACTTGAGTGTTTGTTCAACCAGCAGTGCCTTCATGGGACACAGAGCTATGTCGGTGTCAGGGAAAGCCAGCTTCATACAACACTGAGATGAGCCATGGATCAGAAGCAGAAATCTGACACTGCTTCCTACACTTTGGAAAGCTGGAAAAATGGCCCTACCTAGCCATTTTACGATTCCTTGGGTTTTCTCTCACAAAGACTCACATGGCTGTCTGTTGGTTTTTTGTTTTGTTTGGTTTTGAAAATAACACAGCTCGGCACAGTGCCTGCCTACACCAATAATCTGCTACAATGGCTCCAAGGGCTTACATCATGAATGTACCCAGTGGATGGTATACTCTGGTCTGCTGGTCCACACAGCCAACTCTTGGGTACCTGTGTGAGTAAACATCCTCTATTGTGAATAATCAGAAAGAGGAGATGACTTAAAAATTCAGTTCTAAGGGAAGGCACACAGCGTTGGGAGTAGATTTCTACCCTCCAAGAGGAAGGTGCTTGGGCTTCATTTGTTCACCTGCCCCCCTAACCTGGGACCATTTGGGCAGAAGGCTTTTAACCATAGGAACATCCGGGGACAAAAGGGCCACTTAAGGGGGAATGCAGCAAGGACATAGCTGGGGTGTCCAGCCACAGATTTAGGGGTGGTGAGAACCGGGTATTGGGACGTGCATCTGAGTATCATGGACAAACTAGTTTCTCCAGCCAGCCCATGTAGAGAAAGGGCTCCCCAGTGAAGGGGAAGTGATGACTGTGATACCAAAGATGCCCACCTGTTCAGGTAAACAGAGCTCCAAGTGACTGGTGAGGTACCACAAGACTTTCCTGTCACCTTGGGATAGCTCTGCCTAATGTAGAAAAAGACTAGGATCCCCTTGAAGGGCTTCAACCTCCCCTCGTGTTTCTGCAGAGCTGTTCTCCCCTCCTCGAGTCCAATTCGGCCATCTGGACTCTAGTGTTTCCCTGTCGCCCTCAGTCACCATCCCAGCCCTCCCCAACCTTTCTCCCCCTACTGACTCTTCCCCTCAGTGCACACACACACTCACGTCTTTCCCTTCTTAAAGAAAAATACAAAATCCTTCTCCCTCCAGCTCTGTCTAGTGAATACCCTTCTCTTTCCTTCCTTCCCTAGGCAAGATTTTTGAAACTGTCTCTATCAGAACTATGTTAAGACAGTCCTTAAAAGGCTTACATTTGGAGACCCATCCCACATGAAAGCAAGTAGGAGAAAATGCACCCACATCTTATGTTAAATGCATTTTAAAAATTTTGCTTCTGATGTGACGGAGTGGCAAGCAACAGTTAATGTATAATTGGCTGTGATTTCTCAGCAGTCGTTCATACAAGAGAATGTTTGCAAAAGGAGAAAAATCAAACCAAAAAAAAATTGTTTCTAGGGCTTCCCTGGTGGCGCAGTGGTTGAGAGTCCGCCTGCCGATGCAGGGGACACGGGTTCGTGCCCCGGTCCGGGAGGATCCCACATGCCGCGGAGCAGCTGGGCCCGCGAGCCATGGCCGCTGAGCCTGAGCGTCTGGAGCCTGTGCTCCGCAACGGGAGAGACCACAACAGTGAGAGGCCCGCGTACCGCAAAAAAAAAAAAAAAAAAAAAAAAAGTTTCAAAATGTAATGAAGTTTTTATGAATATTAAATTTAAAAATTAATGAAGTCGAAACAATGTTACATTTTGGAGATAGTTAATTACACGTCTTAATTTGATTTAGCAGTTTTCTTTTTGCATTTTGAAGCTAATAATTTTTTTCAGATCTCAAACATAATTTTGAACACTTGAAAATCTTTTAGGCGCTAGGTGGTCTGTCTATGGTATCTAAAGGAGAAAATGATTGCGTCTGAATTCACTTTTATTCTCTCGATATTCACTTGTCATCCCATGAAATTTTGTCTTGTACCACTAAAACCAAGCTCACTGAGGTTACCAACGAACATTTTGTTTCTAACCTATCGGAAAATTTCCAGTCCCAATCTTAAGTGACCTCTGGTAACACCTGACATTGTCAACCACACCCCCTTCTTGGCATTTTTTTTTTTTTTTTTTTTTTTGTCCACGCTGCGAGGCTTGTGGGATCTCAGTTCCCCCACCAGGGATTGAATCCAGGCCACAGCTGTGAAAGCGCCGAATCCTAACCACTGAACCACCAGGGAACTCCCCCTTCTTGGCTTTTTACGAAGCCATTGCTCTCTGCTCTCCACCAATCTTCTCAATCGCCTTTGCCTGCTCTGAGGCATATTCTCCCATTTCCCTGCATTTGGCCTCTTATCTCTCCTCCATGCACTGTCCTGCTGATTTTGCCTCCTAAATACTTTTCAATTTCTTACCTTCTCTCTCTCTCTCTCTCTGCTACCACTTCCCTAGCTCAAGGCCCCACCATCTCTTGCTTGGACTTTGGCGGCATCTCCAAAGTGATTTCCCTGCTCGTAGCTGTGTCCTCCTCAACTTTACCGTCCACCTAGTTGCCTGAGTGATCTTTCTGATCAGAGATGCTTTCTGATACAACATATGCCGCTCTAATATTGCATAAAATAATAATTAGTTTCATGTTATATATCTGGATTTCCCACTAGACTGTGATTCCCTTGAGAGGAAGAGCCATGTCTCGTTCAACTCTATAACCCCTGGCACATCGTAAGAGCCCAATAAATGTTTGTTGAAAAAATGAGCTGACAGAAAGAGGATAAGGACATCCCAGGTGCAGAACCATGAATTCTCAAAAGCTTTGGATACATACTGTGATATGTATTCATTCCTAATTAAATGTTGTTTAAAATAATCATAAAGTGGGCCAGCCCTCGTTCAGTGCTCCCAGCCTGGTGGCCTAGACTGCACTCTGTGGCTGGCCAGAGTGGGACTGAACATGGTGTGGACGATCCACAGCATGGACTTGACCACACGCGGTCGTGGGCAGGCGTGGGGGGATGGGATAGGGTTATAAATGGACAGGTGATCTGTGCTGGGATAATCTTGATCAGATCAGGGAAAGCTTCTTTGAGGAGCTCAGGTTTGAACAGGATGCTGGTAGAAACCATGAGTCACTGAAACACCCCACAGCCTCTCTTTCCCAGCTTCTCGCGTTTCAGGGCCAGCATGTTAATCACGGGTGTTGGCTCCAGCGTGCTGACTCCTGGCTGAGTGGCCCCCTCCTCTTAGGAGCGGGGCTTGTATACCATTGGTGCCTTTAGGAACTTATTGGAAAGTGGAAGCAAGAATAGATTGCTGGCAGAGTCGGAGTTGAGAAACAGATGGAGCGGGGAGCGGGAAGCGGAGTTAGGAGGCAGCAGCAGTTCCGTTAACGCTGTCGTTAGTCATTCTCCTAGAAGTCAAATGCCTTCCCCAGCTCAGAGCCCTCACTCAGAGGAGCCTGTCATGTGGACTCCCTCCAGGCTGACCCCAAGGCCCTCCACACCTGCAGGGGAGTCATCTCATCACTCCCCCTTCCCTTCTTCAGACGGGACCTCACAGAAGCCATCCAGACAGATGGCGTTGAAACTGAGATTTTCTCCTGACACTTGAGTCTCTGAGCCTCAGCTAGGCCTTGGCCATAAGACTGTATTAACCGAAATGGAATCAAACTCTCCCCACAAACTCCTGGTTGATTGAAGACCAACTGTGGTGTGTCACTCACAGATTGCCCACAAATACAAATGATAGTTGACAAATGCAAATGAAGAACATTGTCTCTAGAACTAGAATGGCCACCTGGAAGGGAGAATCTGAGTAGATTTGAATCTCCACCCACCCACCCACCTGCTCTGTCTTCCGTTCTGACTGGCAAATAATCGCTTCTTGGATTCAGGTGCGCTTATGTCCCAGCCCTTAAAACCCATTCATATCTCCAGATGGCACTGTGGAAATTTGTAACTGCGATGCAGGAAAGCTCATTCTGAATGGGAGCCTGGGAAGCAAAGAGGCAGAGTCACAGGAGCCACAGAGCAGGTGCAGAGGGAGGAGAGACCATTATACCACAATCCCGTCAAGGGACAGTGTATTTAGTCTTTGACTTTGGTCAACACATCTTTCTCAAGAAAGCTCCCGTGAGCTGAGCACTATGCTAGGTGCTGAAGCTTGGGGCAATCTTCCACATTGAACATATTTGACAAAAACATGGATTCTTTGACCATTTTGACTTTCCAGCACTTCCTAATGCAGAGCTACATTCACCTACATCCATGCAAATACATTAAGTGGGCCCATCTCCATGGACTTATCTGTTGTAAACAGCAACTTCACGTGCCCATACGTGAGCTGACCCGTATGACCTTCCCAGAAAATATAAAGCGAATCGTCATGTTCGCACTGCTGAGGACTGTGAAATACTAAGTTTGCCATTTCTTCTTGCATTGACCGTGACATCTGTTGACTAGACCTAGGAGATTCTGGAGACGGTGATGGCAGAAGGGTAGAGGAAGGAACGCAGAATAGAAGAGGGATGGTAGAGGCATCTGATAAACATTGCAATTTATCAAAACACAAGTTATGGGAGAGGTACTTTACAATTTATCAAAAGATGAGCTCAAGCACCTCATTTAAAAAAAAATTCTCTACCTCATTCAATTATTAAAAATACTATAAAGAAAGTCCACGGTTGGCATTTTACAATTAAAGAAATGGAAATTCAGAGAACTTCAAGAATTTGCCCAAAGTCTTCAGAGCTCAGATGTGAAATCTAGATAAATCTGACTCTGCCCAGCTAATATTTATAAAAATAAAGCTGACCTTTATGAATGTTTAATATGAGCCAGGTTACCAGGCTAAACATTTTAATTCAATCCTAACAGTTGCCCTGTGAAATTGGCACTACCCTTACCTCCATGTTCCTGACCAGGAAACCAAGGTACTGGAGTCAGCGAACTTGCCCAGGCTGGCGAGGGGAAGTACCAGGTCCAGATGGAAGCCAGAGCCTGAGCCCGTATCCCTACCCCCATATCACTTCTCCCCAGAACTCGGGGCCCCCATGGTCCCTCATGCTGCAAGGGGCGTGATAACAGACCTCCACCTGGCTCCCTGTGACTGAGTTCATTCCTAGGACCACGCCAACCTCACCCCCAGTGACTGGGGAAGTGAGACCTATGTACGGGCTATTAGTTCCACTTATAAAATCCCCTTCTCTCCTTGGGAACATTACAGCAAATGTCTGAATCGATGATCCATTGACTTAATCTTGGCTCACTTTCCAGACACAGTGGGGCTGTCGTCTTTGTAACTGCTGACCTCCTTTGACGCAGACACACTGGGCCATGGTTCACCTCTGTTCCCGATCGCGCTTTCTGGCACCCCCTCCCCCGGAGTTTCCCCGTCTCTTAGCAGAGTCAATCTGATTTGATTAGGAAGAGGCTTCCTCGGCAAGCATCACTTCGAGACACTATCTAAACTCCCATATTCAGGTTTCCAGTCTTGGCCCTCTCCAGAGAAACCAGAGAACCAGGATAATAGAGCTGAGCCCCCAGGGAAGAAAGAGAAAGGAAAACGTCCCCGCGATTCCCCCAACCCCCCTCATCACTCGCCCCCGCTCTTGCTAAGATGTCTTACACTTTCATTCCCGCCGTGCCAGACAGCAAACTTCCTGCTCTCTAAGGATTTTGTGAGTCAATGCCACCGGCCTCTTTTCCATCCTTGAAAGGGGACCCTGATTTTCACAGCCTGGTGGTGTATTTATGTTCCTTTGAAGCCTGATTGTGAGCTTGTGTTTTTCAAGATAAAAGTATTTAATTTCCTTGGAATTCACCGACTACCTTTTTGTCTGGTAATTGTTCTGCAAAGCCTTCGGTAATCCAATCCCCTTGAATTGGGATGCTGGCCTCTGTGAGTGGCTAGCGATATTTCTTTTTATAGGAGTTGAGTGAGAAAATAAATAAAATAAGTGTTTTTGAAAAGACAAGGCAGAAGAAAATGAAACAGCTTGGAATGAAGCCTGCTTCTTTTTGTAATTCTCCAGTCTTCCACATGATCTGCCATTGCGTTTTTCAGCTGTGTATGCAGGTAGCTGGTCACTGAGCTATAGGCAGGGAAAGAAACGGGGAGATGAAGCCAAGGGGTAATGTTGAGGTTCTCACCAGAGCCAAGTAAGACCTGACAAAAAGACTCAGATGGTGGCATCATCCCAATGTTAGGATTCTTCTCTGGAATTTGGCAGTGATACCGGAGCTGTAATACTGGGTTAGAAGTGGAGTAGCGGCAGATCCTTTCCTTTGAAATTTCTCACATTTTAATAGGATAATGAAGTAGAAAAGGATTAGGTGAGGCACTGCACATTGTCTGGTACATTGCAATTGATGTCACTCTCAGTTTCAGAGATCTCTTGAGAACAGGACCGCCCTCACAGTTCCCTTCACCTCCATCCCTCTCTGTCTTCTCCATCTCCTCCTCCTTTCTTTAGGCACACGTGGAAGCCAACTGATCCCAACCACGAAAAGAAAGATCCCCTGGAAGCTGCTTTGGAAAGCAAATGAAAAGGACTGCCCTTTGTTCAATTTGAGACACAAGAAAAAACATGGTCCAGCGGCTCCATTCCTGGCCACCATGAAAGACTTAAAGGAAGAGATCTTTCAGGCCAGACTGGTCCCTGTTCTTCTGCCACAGGACAGGGGGTGTCTCTCGAGCAGTGAGTTTTATTCCGGAAGTTCGATGGCTAATTTGTCACAGGGAGACCAAGCAGTGGCTCTGTTCCTTCCAGGCTAGTGCTTCTGGCCTGGCTTGGGGGAGGTCACGTGGACTTTCATTCAGCCAGGAAGCCTTTTAGTCTCTCTGAGTAATGTCTGTTTGGGTCTCAGCCATGGCAGAAATGGGGCCACTGCATTAAACTGGCACTAGCTGCTGCGGCTGGGCTGGGAGCCGAAGCCCTGGTTCTTACGGTGATTTGCACAGTATCTCCCAGACAGACCCCTCTTGGACATCACCACTTATTAATACAGTTCCCCCTCTCATTCCCAAGGACGACCGCATGAAGGCAAGTTAACATCGGCTGGTTGGTAGAACCCTAGCATTTTCCGAAGCACGTGGGACCTGGGCAGGATGTCTTCCACTGTTTATCTTCCCTCTTCATCTGCTCAGTTCCCTTCTCCGTGCCAGGGAACATTCGGTCCCCCAGTGCAGAGTGGAACGAAGCCTCCTGATCAGTCCTTTCCATCTTCGCTGGGAGCCTGCTTTCCCTGTGTCTCCTCTCCATCCATCCTGAGCTCTGCTGTCAGACCAGTCTTCCTAAAATTCTGTAGAATGGGGAAGAATATCCCAAGCCAACCACTCTGCAAAAACAACAGCTTAATTTTCCTATAAAGGTACCTAACATCTACCTCAAACTCCCGTTTCCACCTGATTGCCAAAAATGTAGCGATTTCTTTATGTTTAAATTTCAGGGGCTTCCCTGGTGGCGCAGTGGTTGAGAGTCCGCCTGCCGATGCAGGGGACGTGGGTTCGTGCCCCGGTCTGGGAAGATCCCACATGCTGTGGAGCGGCTGGGCCCGTGAGCCATGGCTGCTGAGCCTGCGCGTCCGGAGCCTGTGCTCCGCAATGGGAGAGGCCGCAACAGTGGGAGGCCCGCGTACCGCAAAAAAAAAAACCCAAACTTTAAATTTCAGATTTACATTCAGTTAAATACGGTGTTTTCTCTGTTCCCTCTTCACTCCCGGATGTATTTCAGGTCTGGGGCTGGGAAGGAGATTATGTGTCATGGGGGTGGGGTTAGATGTCCCATCCTAATGCCAGATTCCTCTTAGAATTCCAATATCCTTGTCTGGGGCCCCAGAAAATGCAGATCTGTCCCTGGGACCTCTCTGCCCTGGGTCCCCATGTGCCATCTCTCACGCACCCACTCCACCGTGGCGTGACACGTATTTATGGGGCATGCCAAACTCCAGAAGTAAGCAAAAATCTCTTTACCTCTTGGTATCCCCAACGAATCTAGGAGTTCTCTCTGGCACTCTCTCCCTCCCAGCAGGGCACAAGGCTCCTTCTCAGGGACCTGCCACATTCTAACATATCCTTTCCTGGTCTGCATCTTTTTATCTGGTTCGCAGACTGGGTGGCCTGGCTCTTTGAACTTCTAGTGTTAGCTTTATGCAAAGCTTCCTTCAGGTACTGGCCTTCTGTATTCCAAAATAGTGATACTTTTTTAGCAAATCAAAAACCGTGACTTCTAAGAACATAGTCTCTGCTGAGTTGGAACAACTTCTTTTGGAACTTAAAGCCAATAACTGGACTCCGTTCTTCCCGAGGCAATGACTGTGCCCTGGGACCATGAATGCCACCGACAGCTCAGAATTCCATCCACAGCACCTGCTTTCCTGAGGCCACATCTCACTCCAGAACCTTTGAGGTCTTCCACCAATGTCTCCAACTCGGTCCACTGTGCTGTTAGTGTGCCAAGGCATATGCAAAGCTCTGGGGTGTGTACAGGGCATCTTCCTGGGACACTGATTTTACTTAGAGTCTAGGAGTGAAAAGCATTTTTCTATTACATAAACATGCCCCTATTACACTGTCAGATGCAAAATTCACATGTGTTTTTAGGACAAAACCGAAGAGGAAATTCCAAACATGCTGGGCTGCTTTAGACTCTCTCCCCAGATCCCCAAACATGCATACTCAGGGTCCTCTGCTATTAATTCTTTCCCTGGGAAAGTTTGGGACATACTGGTTTGCTGTCCACATGCCTTGACCTTGTTTTCAATGCCCTCTTAACTCCAACCTCATCCTACTTATCCAAACCAATTTCTGAGTGTGACAACTCTGTTCCACAACCTTCCTAAAGCTGTGACTCCTAATGAATGCATCATGGCCCAAAGTCTCTGTAAACCTTCCCCGACTATTGTGCAGAATTAATCACTTTGTTCTCTGGGCTTCGTAACACTTTCTGTCCAGCTCTATGAAAGCATTCCTACAGTGCAACCATTATAGTGATAATCTGTGCCTCTCTTTAAACCTCTTGAGGGCAGGGCCATGTCTCATTGTTTTTCATACTCTCAGAGCCCAGCACAGCGCCTGATACACAGTGGTCTACATGGGGTGTCAGGGCTCCTGTTTGGGGGGGAAAAAGACTTAAAAAGTAGGACCAGTCTGGATGTTCTTGAGATGATTGCCCATTCATTCATTAGTTGTTCATCCTTTCATCAAATACGGATGAAATGTCAGATAATATGCTGGTCACTGGGATAGAAAAATAAATAAGACACAGACCCTGCACTTGAGATTTTCATAGTCCATGGGGGACAACTATCACCGGACAAACCAATGCCCTGAGTGTTCATCTTAGAAAAGCTATGTAGCCTTGAGGAACCTGGAGTGGACGGGCACACTCGTGGCTGTGGGTACTATTCAGACCTCAATTTCTTCTTTAGGCCTAGATTTTATAATAAAATCGGTTCTCATTTCCTTTGCACCAGCGCTTTGCTGAGCGTTTAACATGGTTTATCTAGTTCAGTCTTCACAATAGCCCAGGGAGGTGGCATTATTATTTCTAGTTCTATTCTCCAGAGGAGGAAACGGAGGCTTAAAGATGCTTCACAGTGGATATAACAAGGCCATTAATGGAGTGGAGTCCATTTGACCCAGTGCCTGTGACCTTGAACCCTGTCTACACTGCCTCAGGGGAGAGAACCAGCCTAGTGGCTGTCAGCAGAACAAATAGGCGGGCAGGAGGGAAATATGTGAGACCCATTCTTAGAGTGGGGCGTGGGGGAGCCCATTGGACTTCGGGTGAAATCTCTAATGGGAGAGAGAGACAATCTAAATTGAGGTCCCTGAGTGAAAACTGTAAGGTCCCAGCTCCTGTGTCGTCTTCCCCATCCTTGTCAATCTGCTGCCCTCCAACTGTTTCTCTATAGATTAGTGGTGAAAATAAACACAAAGAAATAAGGGCACAAAGGGGAAGGGCCTGTGGCTGGGCTTAGGAGTCAAGGATGAAAGGGGAAACTGGACAGTTGGGATCAACTCAGTAGTGAGTCTCGAGGGGAAACAGGCTCAAAGAGATCAAATAGGGTCAGGTTTATAAAAGAAAGGAAAGCCAGGAGATCCGCAACTAGTGGTAAGGAAAAGAGGCGGGAGGCCCGGAGCAGACAGAGCTGGCAGCAGGGGGCCGGTGGGGGGCCGGTGGGTTCCCTGCACCCCTCTGAGCCCTTGCTCTTGCCCACCCCCTGTTTCGCGCCGGCCTCCCGCATCTACAGCATCCCTGCATCCCCGCATATGTTCAGTCAGCTGTTCAGAGGCAGGAACAACCCAAAGGAGTAGAGAGCTGTGAGCGTGAAGGTTACTCGCGAAAGCATCATAGCACAGTTTCATTTGCCACCTTAGCGTGGCCCAGGAGGACAGTAATTGGTGGCTTTTGACAGCTACCGGTCAGTGGCTTTAATCACACATCCCACAGAGCCCCTACTACGTGCCAGGCTCTGTAGGGAGGCCAGGGACACAGAAGCGGGTGAGACGGGTCCACATCTAAGGTGCCATCACCCGGGCAGAGGAAACCAAGAGTTGTAACGTAGTGTGTTGAGGGCTCCGTCCAAAATCACAGAAGGCACCCGACCCACTGTGGGGAGGGGCAGCTGGAGGGCGACCAGGGGCTTCTAGGGCAACAGAAACCTGGACATTTCTCCTGTTTCACTCTGGGTCCCAGGTCCACCTCTCTGTTTCTATTGGGTTCGTTCAGGTTTTTCCGTAAGATGTTATGGAACAACCCAAACGAACTTTTCGGCCAACCCTAAATTTTAAATTACTCCAGATCAAAAGCTACTACTGTTTCCCTCCAACTCCTTGGTAAGATGGCGCTCCTTCCCGCCACTCTGAAGTTCATTGTTCCCACAGAAAAACACGGACATATATTATCTTACCAACAATCTCGCTTTACTTTGACTTTTCGGGCCCAGTCAGATTCAGACTGCTTTCAATCCATGAGTCTTTTTCTGGGGAGGGGGCAGTGGAGGCACATCCTGCCATCCACACCTTCCCGGTTTCGAACCGTCTAGGCAGCCCAGATCTCCCCACGGGAATCCTTCTTCTCACACCCACACCACCTGCGGTCCCCACTCACAGCCCTGCCCGCTGCACCGATTTCTGCCTCTGCATCCTCCCTCAAGGTGCTTCTTGCCTGCAATGTCCCGCTCCCCGTTTCCTTTCCTATACTGGCCCTGGGCATCTTCAACATCTAGTGCATTCTTTCAAATCCACGAAAGTTTTCTGATACTTTTCTCTGTACCTCCCCCATTTCTTTTTTTCTCTGAACAAACAGAGTCAGTCTCCTCCACCTTTGACCTTTGGGGAGTGGACAGCCAAGAATGGTGTGGCCTCCCACCGTTCCTGCAAAGGAAGGGGCAGCATTTCCTCCAAACGACAAAGGGCTTGTCCCTGTAGGTTCACATTCCTGAGCCCTCTCCTCAAAGGATCAAGAGGCACAGGGAGACCCTTAGAAACACAAAGTCATTCCCTTACTGTCTCATCCCGGATAATCACTCACGCTGAGCAGAGAGGGAAGCAGTAGCATCATTCATTTCACTCCCCAGCTGCCTCCCCAGGGCCGAGTGTGCATAGGTAAATTTGCTGCATATTTTAGCAAGGCTGCAGTAGATTACTGGGGTGACCATATGATTTATTGCGCAAGCCAGGACACTTTGAAAATGAAAGGGCATTCTAAAAATAACTAACAGGCATTCACGGATCTACAATAGATGTACCCTGAGACTATCCTGGATATGTTCCCCCTATAGAAAATGCTGGGTGTTCAGGGACCCTCGACACTCTTCAACTACACGTCAGTCAGGGACTGCTTTCTATCCAGCCGTATTTATCATTCATTCAATAAAATATCCATGTGCCAGGCCCTGTGGACAGCCCTGTAAGGAAGACAAACCCTGCCCTCATGGAACTTACATTCTAGTCGAAAAGGCAGAAAGTAAACAAATGAATAGAAACTATACTATCAGGTAGTGATAAGCTCTGAAAAGCAGAGCCCAAGGGAAGGGGAGAGATGTGTGGCGTGGGGAGGGAAGGCCTCTCTGAGGGACCTTCTGAGGGAACAGTGTGCAGACCCCGAGGTGGGAGGGGGCTGGGAGGCTTGGGGAACAGGAAGAAAAGGGGGAAACAGATCAGGAAGGGTCGGGAGGCCATAGAAAGCTCGGATTTGATTCTGAGTGAGACGGGAAGCCATTGGAAGGTTTGCGCAGGCCAAGGCTGCGACCTTACGTGCGTCTTACAAAGAATCACCCTGGCTTCTGGTGGAGAGAACAGTGCAGAGGCGCCAGCATGGGAAAAGGAGCCCAGGCTGTTGTAATCGTATGACTGTGGGGTGCTGGTGGCCTGGGCCATGGGAAGAGGTGGTGCTGGCACAGAAGTGGCTGGACTCGGGAAGCATGGCAGGGGTGGCATCTCTAGGACTCGGGAGCGGGCGGGAGCGGATGCCGCACAGTAAGCCCAAGACCCTGGGACAGGGATGAGCTCAGCCAGTCCCAGCCCGGCCTTCAGCTCCTTCCGAGGCTTGTTCTCAACCTGGCGTTCCTTGGAATTTGGACGCCACACGAGTAGCTCTGGTCCTCCAGGCAGGAGGGGAGGCCCTGGCCACCCTTACCTTTGGCTCTGTGGTCTTCCTCCTTGGGGCACTTGCCCCCTTCCCACCACTTGCGCTTCAGAATTTCCAGACGGTTGTTCTCCTGCAACTGGAGAATGGCCAGATCAAACTCGTCCCGGAAGACGGAGCCTGTGGGTCACAGGAGAGCCCGGAACACAGGACGTGAGCGCCCCCGTCTGCATCTCTCTGCTCCCTCCCCGGCAAACCTCCCTGCCACCCTGCCCACGTAACATAGGAGGGGAGGGACAGGGGTCCCCCCGCAGGAGCACGGCTCTCTACTGGCTCAGACTGAGGACTCTCCGCGCCATGCAGGGCACCAGGCGTTTCTACTTTCCTTCTCTCCACGCTGACTGGCACGCCCAGCCCACGGCCAAGACCCCAGCATGGGTCAAGTGACAGCCTTCCGGGCAGCTGTGCCGCCCACCTCCCCACCCAGGCGCCAACACTTTCTACCTGGGTGAACCCACCTCCCCACCAGCACGCGGGAAGCTGGTTGCAAAGCTCCCGGTCCGCCTGCCCCTGGGAGGCCGAGGAGGGAAATCTTCTCTGACACAAACCTCGCAATCAGTTGCCTATTTTCTACTTTATTGAAATTAGTTTCTCTGCCATTTGTAACTCTCACTACATTACACCCGACAACTGTTTACCCGGAGCGGCCACCAATGAGAAAAGGGCCACCCAGAGCGAGGTGGAAGCTTCCTCTCTTCCGTCTGTGTGGAGAATCGGTCTGGGGCACCCCCTTTCCCGCACAGCTGCCTGCTGGGTGCCCCAGAACCCCTGGCCCCGTCCACTACTCCGTTTACATCGCTCCTCTCTCCCTCCTCAGACAGAGGCTCTGTTGAGTGCAATTCTTTTTAAATTTTTCGTATGGGGTATGGTCAAGGAGCTTTGGTTCTGGAATGTAGGTTTAATCACAAAAACAGGCTTAAATGAAACCGTGGAAAGCTCGATGCCCCAGCACAGGCTAAGGCCTGAAATTATTAAGAAAAATCATTACGAAAAAGCTGCCAGGAGGCTGGAAATGAACTAAGCTGCCCAGTTTTCTTGTCCAAGCTCTGTAAAGGCCTGATGTGGACAGACGCCCCAGGGAAAAGGGCTTTGTTGCAGGATACAGGCAAAAGCTGGAACAAATAGATTCCTGCTCTCAAACTTTCATGCACACAGGAATCCCCTGGGGATCTTGTCGACCTGCAGACTCTAATTCAGTGGGTCTGGGGGTGGGGGCTGAGATTTTGCATTTCTCACAAGTTCCAAGGCGGTGCCCTGCCGCTGGGCCATGGGCTGCACTTTGACAGGTAAGGAACTAGATCAGCTCCCAGATCTCTTAGCACTCTAACAGCCCATGACTCCATAGATAGAACCTTCCCTGCTACAGATGCAACTACCCTTGGGCATTCAAACCCCAGGCCTGCAGCGCTGAATGTGATCTGGGTGAATGCCAACAGCACCTCATATATTATATAGCAGGTGCTTAACACACATTTGAAGTGAATGGCTACTGGACCTAACAGATGGTGTTAGGTGGTGAGACTAATGACTATTCCAGGTTTAGAGGCAAGTATCCAGCCAACAAGGCATTTCAAGCAGTTTTCGAGGCGTCTTCAACCCAATCTCAATAGCACACCAAGGGCCCCATGAAAGGATTATTCTGCTTACTCCATGTTCGCCCACTTAGCTCCTAAACTAGCCGACTAATTTTCCATCTCATTCCTTGTTCTGTTTCTCGTCATCTTCCTGGGTCTAACCACACTGCTTATTCCATAGTTACACCCTTACTTTCCACTTAAGAAGGACACACATGCTCATCTTTCCTGGACCTAAATTCTGTCCCATCAATCGACTATGCAATGCTCTCCCCAGCCTGACCTAAGAACCTGGGCTAACCCATAGCTCACCTTCCCCATCTATCCTGTCCTGTCGAGCTGGTGGACCCGTTTGGCAACACGGTCTGAGAGGTGAAATGCTGGATTTGGAGATAGGCCCCCTAGGCTCAAGCACAGCTTTTCTCTCCACTTATTCTGTGACCTTGGACAAGTAACTTATCAGCTCTGAATCTCAGTTCTCTCCTCTAGAATGGGAAGAACCACATCTCCCCTGCAGGTGGGATAAGACTAAGATAACACATATGGAAACAGCATCACCTCAGACACAGAACCAATGCATTTGCCTCCCCTTTTCCTTAGTTACTGATGAGAATTTCTAGAGTCAGTCTGCTTTATGCCAACTCTACAGGTTTGTGCCATGAAAACTTTTGAAGCACTTGACAGTTCAGTTAAATTGATTAAATTGCTAGAGTATTAATTGATTAAATTGCTAGAGTAGTAATTGATTAAATTGCTAGAGTATTTCCAGGTGCACCTTAGGTTCATTTTGTGCTTCCCTCCACCATCTTGAAACACACCGTCAACCAGTAAATGTCTCAAAGAGGCCCATAATCTGTATTATTAATGAAATCAATGAAATATGATGCTAAGTGGAGGGTATGCAGGTGCCCTGAGTGAGGCTTCCGGTTTACAGAACTACTAGGGTCAGAAATGGCAGAGTTCAAGCGTGAACCATATTATTGCCTATATTCATGGGCTTGGTTTCTGATCAGTCTTGAAGAAGTCATCTGCTTTTATCAAATAACAGAGGGAACATTGGAAAATGTGGGGAGGGCACTAATGTTCCCCCTAACAGGCTAAGCGTGATGAAACACTGTGGTGAGGCCAGATTATTCAGTTTAACCTTTGTAACAACCCTCTGAGGTACATATTAGAAACCTGAATTTAAAAATGCGATCATTGAGACTCTGAGAGGTTAACTAACCTATCCAAGGCCCCACAGCCAGGAAGCAGGGTGCATTCCCAGATCTGCCTGACTCCATCCCATGCCCTTCACATGACACAGGTATAAGGGAAGCCTATAATTTATAGAGCTCTGAGTTAGGTACCGATCAATCAAGAGAAGGGGTGTGACACTACTATATATACAATAGATAACCAACAAGGACCTACTGTCTAGCACAGGGGACTATACTCAATATTTTGTAATAACCTGTAAGGGAAAAGAATCTGAGAAAGAATAGATATATACCTGAAACACTTTCCTGAAACTAACTTACACCTGAAACTAACACAACTTTGTAAATCAACTACACTTCGAAAAATCAAAAGGGAGAGAAGTGGTGTGTAACATACCAACAAAGGTGCACATCCTGTGTACCAACTTCCCCACATGAGATGATTTCCTCCATTCCTGCTTCTTCCCCGGCTGCTTGGTTTCAGGACAACCTTGCGTGAGGACAGACTTGGAAAAGGACAGCCCTATACAATGTGGCTCTCCATGGTGTGTGTGGGAAGGGTACATGTCTGAAACACTGGGGGACATTTCCAGACCTCCACCACAGTCACAGAGTCACACACGTGCTCCCCCTCACCTTCTGATAGAGGAACCATCAGCAGGGGAAGGCCTAAAGCAGGGACATTCATTACAAGGCACAGCTGGGATACCCTTCTGGAAGCCAAGCATCTCTACCTTCCTATAACAAACCGACGGCACAGTCAGCAAGGTGAATGCCAGAGCTTTCCTGCCCACTCTCAGCTACCTGCTCTGACCCAGAGCAGATGGACCAGTGAGATCCACAGATGATGTGAAAGCCACCTCCTCCAATCACATCAGTCCCCTTTCACAGTAAACCTGTCACCAGGGACACTAATAGCAAAATTAATTCACTTGAGTCCTACCATCTCTTCCATCTCCTTTCCACTGCTAGTAGAGATGTCGGACATCAGAGAAATGGCCAAAGGGCAGGACTCGATGCTTTCACTGCCCAGGGCCTGGGTTCAATCCCTGGTTGGGGAACTCAGATCTCACAAGCTAGCTGTGTGGTGTGGAATACACCAAGGGCATCCATGTGCCCTTTAATAATTAATCTATTAATAACTAATCAATTAGCCCTTCCATAATTAAGGTCTGGGTACTAATCCCTGATGACTTGGAAGGACGTGGATTGGCTTTTTTTAAAAACCTTAAGAATGCCCATCTCAAGTCACTGTGAACCTGGTTCTAGAAACAGGGGCTGTTGACTTCAAGGCTGCATTCGATGGTTTGAGCTACCCTGAGCCCGCCTGGGTGGAGCTACCCGAAGAGGCTGTTCCTCTCCTGCATACCGACTGGCATGCCAATCCCATAGCCCTTGGTGTCCAGCAGGCCCCCAATCTGAGTGAGGTTGCAGTTGCGCTGCCGATAGTACTCATTCATGGTGGATTCCAGAAGGAAGGCGTAGTTGGAATTCAACACCCTGGCGATCCCCTCCTCCGTGCTCTTCACGAACACACTCGGCTGCTTGGAGTACATGTAATTCCACATGCGCTGGTAGGTCTGATAGCGGGAATTCTGGGAAAAGAACGCAAGGAAGCAGGTTGAGGAAAGAGAAAGGAGATGGCGGCCTGGAAAGGGAGGGCATCCAAGTGGCCCCTAAAATTCTGGCCCTTCTGCTCCCCAGTCCCTTCCTTATACTCAAGAACCTGTTCCCTTTCATCTCACAACGTCACTGCTGAATGGCAGGAGGAGAGGGTCGTGCCTTTGATACCTTTTACAAAGACAAAGAAGGAACAGGGTCTGAAGGTGTGTAAACTCTGCCTACTGCTTCGATCATTGGTTCTGCTTCATCCACCCATCTTCCATTGCCAACCTCCATGTTCTGACCAAAGCGAGAATGGAAATTCTGGCTGTGTCCTCTACTGTCCTTCAGCACAGAGGCAGCAAACTCAGGTTCATTCTGGACTTTTAAGAGACGTCATCTGAAGGAGCAGTGCCGGCTCTTCTCTATCAACCCTAAACTAATCCGTCAATCACATATCCAATGTTGGCTTCTAGTTTACAAATAATAACAAGACTGAGAGAATTCTGGGGGTCTAGCCAAACCCTGTGTCTGCATGATGTCTTCACTGGTCCCTGTGCCAGTACCCCTGAGACTTGTATGGGAAACAGAAAACTGAAGGCCTTGGACTCGTTTAGTGTGATAATGAACTTCTTGGGTCACAGGCTGGATAGACACTCACTGACTCCAGGGGAATCTGCTTCCCTAGAGAGCCTGAAGCGAATGCAAACTACTCCTAGGTCTGGCCCGGCTCTGCCTGCCTTGGTAGCCTGCCAGCTGACACACCATGGTGGCAGGGCCGGCTCCTGAGCCTTGCAAGGGAACCTCGGAGAAGCCAAAAGGGTCCTGATCTGAGATCTATCTAGTCTGGGATCAATGAAACCAGCTGGGCTTAATCTAAATTTCCTTACATGTTAGTCATTTGTGTATTACCCCAATCTTGCTTTGTCTAAGCACTACTTATAAAATGTAGCCTACTTAAAAAATGTAAATGCCTACGTTAGCCTCATCTTGTGCAGAAATAGAAATAAAAGTACAGGTTAGAGTCACTGCATATTTTTTTCTAATACTCATTACAATAAATATGAAACCACTGCAATTAAAAAATAGTTCTACCACTAAAATCGTCTCAAGGAGCACTAACCGTTCATGTATAACACTTTGGGACAAGGCTGATATTAACCCAAGTGCTTTGGGGACCTGGTTCCATGGGTATTTGGGGGAGCAGGGGAAAAATGAGCCCCATGAGAACCTCCAAACGAGGTGTTCGAAAGGGATGATGGGATGAGGCAAGATGTTTTTATCTCCAGTGGACAAACATCTCCACTTTATCCTGCCCGATTCCTGACGTTGGTGAGCAACCATGTGGGTTTACTTGGAAGAAGGTCATGCTGGAGCCTCCGTGAATCGTGCCATACTCGATGGCGGTCTGGTCCGCCAGGTCGTCCACCGACTCGATGGGCACATCCATGCGCTGCACCGTCAGGAAGGCTGCCAGGTTGGCCGTGTAGGATGAGATGATGATCAGCGTGAATGCCCACCTAGGTAGGAAAAGACCGAGACGTCATCATTGCCGGGGCAGCCCAGGAGTCTTAAACCCCATCCCCAGTCCTGCTGCGACACGGGAGAGACCAGGTGGCCCTCTTCTGAGGGGCCTAGTGGGGGAAGAGAGAGGAGGCAGGGCATTTGCTGTCAACAGAAACGAACGGCTTGGGAGGGTGGCCTATAAGAAGACAGTGGTTTTCTTTCTCTTATTTCCTAAAGGAGGTGATTACTGGGTTTCTACTCAAAAGAGGTGTGTCCATGAACATGAGACAGCTTGAGAGATGGTGAGGAATGAGCTAGTGAATGAGCTAAGGGTGCCAGCCCTGGAGGCTCTGTTCAGAGCTAGACCTGGGACGCCTCCCGCAGCCCCGTCATGATGCAGCCGACATTCAGAGCAGCATCGCCATGGACTGAGCACCTACTGTGAGCCACACCCACTATCTCCTGTACTCCCTACAACTCAGGGAGGTGAAAATCTTATCCTGATTTTACAGAAGAGAAAACCGAGGCTCAGAGAAGCAAAGGCACGTGGCCAAGTGCCTGAGAAATTTGTATTCTAGAACCGGTTCTACAAATTGTAACAGCAGAAACTCTTCAAGATGAGCTGGTGAAAAGCACCTGCGGACTGCTGAGAAGTTGGAATTAGAAAATGCTTTTAGGGCTTCCCTGGTGGCGCAGTGGTTGACAGTCCGCCTGCCGATGCAGGGGACACGGGTTCGTGCCCCGCTCCGGGAGGATCCCACATGCCGCGGAGCGGCTGGGCCCGTGAGCCATGGCCGCTGGGCCTGCGCCGTCCAGAGCCTGTGCTCCGCGGCGGGAGGGGCCGCAACAGTGAGAGGCCCGCGTACCGGAAAAAGAAAATGCTTTTACAATGGTCTTGCTATTTCAGAATGGAAGGTTGTTTTATTGGGCAGATCGGACTTATTTAAAATTAGAATAGTTTTGCAACTCAGGCAGCATACATGCTAAAGTCATTAAAACCAGTTTGCTCACTAAGTAGGTTAAACAAGACTTCTACCATCTGGTCAGCAGTGTGGAACTGCTTCCTAATCCATTTGTTTATAGGGGTTCAAAGATATATGTAAGCACAACTGAGGCTGGATAATCGCCAAATTCTGAACCAGTGGAGTCTGAATTAATGAGGCTTCACTCAGTATGAAGACATTGCCAACCAAGGCATAGTGTTTGCCAGGGGCTGCAGCAGCCGGCAGCTTCCAGGTGGATTTCCAAGAGCAGGAAGTCCCATTGTCCCCTTTGCCACGTGTCCAAGAATTCCTTCAGGCTGCCTCCCAGGAGTGAAGGAACAGGGGCATCCCTCAACTTGATGGGCGCATCCACATGCGCCAGATCACCAGTAAGGGATCTGGTTTTAGTTCTGGCTTTGTCCGGTTCCACCTGTGAGACCTTGGGGAAAAGCCACACACTTCCTCTGAGCTCGTTTGCTTGTCTAATAAATGGGGGATACTAATGTCTGGTCCACCTGTCTTTGGAGTGTTGTGAGATCAGGTGAGATAATATGTCATTAGTGACTAATAATCTGTAAAGGATGAGATGAGTGTGAGATACAGAGACATGTAGAGATGCAACGAAAATCATTTGTCTACCTTTCCTACTTGTGACCTGTAAGGGCCAGGAGTCCCTCCATCTGCAAAACCTGTTCTCCTTGCTCCTGCCTGGGCTCTTACAGTCTCTTGGAAGTTGTTTCTCATGAGCTTCCCCCAGAGGAGGCTGGGGTGGTGGTGGTGAGTGGTCCGCAGGTGGAGGCGTGCATTCGGAAGCTGCTCTGCCACACTGTCGTGGGTTAGTGAGCCCTGGGTGTGGACATGACCTCAGAGCTGGCTGGGGAGCTTCCCCCAGCCCCATGGCTACACTCTGGCATCCGTTCCGCCCTGGGCAGCCATGTGGCTGCTTTTGCCACTGGTCACAAAGGACGGGTCAGAGAGAGTAAGTAGCTCATTGCAAGCCCGTCACCTTTGCTGACAAAGCAAATCATGCCCACTCTCCCTCCAGAGGGGCCAGTGGAGACTTGCTCCTGGGTGAAAGGGGCATTATCACTGTGAAGCTGGCATTCTCGGCAACGGGGCATTTTCCGTTGCTTGCTCTGGGTGAGGGTGCCACGGTAGGCCACGATGGCCCTGTTTTCTGACCTCCCACTCCCCAGGGAGCCAACCTAACTGAGGCCCTGATTTTATAACCAAGAATTCCAAGAGGCAGAGGGGCGCACCAACACCCCTGGGTCGGGCTGGGAAGGGCCGAGCCTCCCTTCCACAGACGCTCTGGAGCAGCATAACCGAGCCACCTGGGGCCAGCTCTTTAAAGCACTGCTGAGCCAGTGGGCTGAGCCAACAGCCTGCAGGACAGGTGGTTCCCCTCAGCACCGGGGCAGACTTTCGCTGGAGGAGGGAATTCCTCGGGGTGGGAGCTGACAGGTGAAGGCAGCAGGCAATGGAGCCCTGCGTGCAGCACATGGGAACAAGCACCTCTGGAAGGGAAAGCCCAAGCAGAAAGGGATCAGAATCTGCCGCTGACTTCTCATCTATGGGTTTCTGCCCAGATTTCCTGGATTTTGAGGGAGCTCTGTGGCTGTGCCTGACAAGACCATCCTTTCTGACAGGGAACGTGAGACCCAGCTCTCCACAGTGATCCGCTCAGTGACTCCTGGGCACAACCTGATAATGGGTGAACACCTTGCCCCAAGGGTTTAAATCCTACTGTATCAGTCCCAGCTGTGCTTCCACCTGCCCATCAGCCCCAGTCCAGTGGCTCCTAGGTAACTGTCCAGATCCCACACTGTCCCCAGCACCCATGCCCCTTTCCTTTTCCTCTGGCTTGCACGGGCTGAGAAGGAGAGGAGCGAATGAAGGTTGTAAGTCCTATAAGCTGTGACAACAAACTTGACAGTGGGTTTTTAAGTGAGGATGGGAAACTTGCCTTTCAACACTACATCGGTATTTCATTTCCCCCCATAGTGGCCTAATAGCAATGATTAGTCCAAACATTTATGTAGCACTTCCAAATTTTCAGAGAACTTTCCCACACATCCAATCATTCCACCATGTTCCTTTTGCCCTGCCAAGAGGAGAAGGGAGCTCCAGGAAGAGGCTGGCTGACTGTCCGTGTAGACCACGATGGCAACTTGTTCCCTGAGGTCCTGTCCAACTCCGAGCTACTAACAGCTTGCGTTTTCCCACACCTGCTAAGGTGGATGGGTCTGGCGGGCCCCCAGAGCCAGGTGCAGAGGGGCAAAGCTCCAGAAAGCTGCTGGAGGGGGCGTGGGCTTGGATTTCTCCTGCAGGGACTTCCTGCTACATGCTTACATTTGCATAAATCTGCATATGTGTTCACAGGCCCTGCCTCTCAACCTCTGGTCATTTTCAGGTCAGGAAGTTATAACTGCTTTGCTGTGGGCCGTCAAGGCATTTTCTCACTCGGTCTCCTTTCCTGCCTTAGCTCCCCTCTGCATCTAGACCTCCAAGGCAGAGAACAGAGAAGGAGAAAAGATGGCACAAAGCGCACCCAGCCACTGCCCCCAAACCCTCTGTGCTGGCAGAGGCTGTCCTAGGGCAGAGCTGAGGTTCCTGCCTACCGGAAGCTGGATCAGGGCTCATCGGAGGACCCAGGATCTTACCAGACGCCACTGACGCAGCGGGTGGATAAGGCGCGAGGCGCGATGGTGGAGCCCTGCTGCATGAAGCCCCCGACCGGGAACCAGAGGCTGTTGCCGAGGGAGTACTGATTCACCAGGAGGTTGCACCGGCCCTGGGCACAGGGGTGGGGTGTGTACCACTCGTAGGGCGTCAACCTGTGAAAGAAAGGGACACATACCAGTGCTGCGGAGGATGGGCGTGAAGGAAGGGGTGCTGAGGGTGTGAGGGCGCTCCCCTGCCTGGCCTCGCCCCGAGACCTTGGTAGCTGGCCTGTGGCCTTGGCTAAGCCCCGCCCCTCTAAGGGACTTGGGTGTTCCCCCTGAAAAATGAGAAAGTTGGACTATGTTGGCAGTTTGGGAACTGTTTTTCTTTAATCAAAGAAACATCTTAGTTTTTTCAAAATAAATCAAGTCACAGAATAGACGGCTGGGAATTGCTTGTTCTGCCTCCTTCAGTTCCCCAAAGTGACCAGAGAGAGACCCTACAGCCCCACGGAGCCATGGCTTGAAAGCCGTCGGCCTAGAGTAGTAATTCTCAAACTTTAACTGACATCAGAATCACCAAGAGGGCTTGGGAGAGCACAGATGGCGGCAAAAGCGTCTGATTCGGCGCATTGGGTTGAGGCCTAGAACCTGCAAGTGCCTAGCTGATGTGGATGCCACTGGTCCAGGGACCACACTTTGTGAACCACTGGCCCAGATGGTCCCTCAGGCTCAGGCCCTGGCTCTCAACCCTGTCTGTGTTTCAGACTCACCTGGGAGCTTTTTTTTTTTTTTTTTTTGCGGTACGCGGGCCTCTCACTGTTGTGGCCTCTCCCGTTGCAGAGCACAGGCTCTGGACACACAGGCACAGAGGCCATGGCTCACAGGCCCAGCCGCTCTGCGGCATGTGGGGTCTTCCCGGACCGGGGCACGAACCCGTGTCCCCTGCATCGGCAGGCAGACTCAACCACTGCGCCACCAGGGAAGCTCTGGGAACTTCTGAAATAATGCCAATACCTGGATTCCACACCCAGAGGTTCTGATTTAATTTGTCCAGGTAAGGCCTGGATATCAGCATTTTTAGGGCTCCCCAGCTGAGCATGATGGGCACACGGGGTTGAGAAGGGTGGCGCTCCCCCCCGCTGTCGCTCGCAGCCTCACGCTGGCCTCTCTCTCCCAGCGGTACCTCTAATGCCCTTTCTTCCTGCCCACCAGACACATGCTCTCCCTCTTCCGCCCCAGCCTGTCTCCCACACAAAGCCTTCCAGCTCTGATGTGAGAGACG
The DNA here is from genome assembly GCF_011762595.2 of Tursiops truncatus. Taxonomy (NCBI): domain Eukaryota; kingdom Metazoa; phylum Chordata; class Mammalia; order Artiodactyla; family Delphinidae; genus Tursiops; species Tursiops truncatus. The sequence goes on from NC_047041.1 coordinate 12,115,915, forward strand.
CGTCTGGGCGTGTGCTGAGCAGAGCAGGGCAGGTCTGCCTCTTCACAGGGTGTTACCATCATCCCCGGCCTTCCCTGCAGCCTAGTGCGCACGTGCCATGCTGCAGGGCTGGCCCACATTCCCATCGCTGCCGCCTGTTCCCGAATACAAGGCCAATGTGCCATCGCTGGCCCCTGCCCCAAGATGTGCCCCTTCTCCTCGTGGCCTGCGGGGCTGGCTTGTGCCCGTGGTGCCTCACCTCGGTGGTTCCCAAGCCTACGGGCCATTGGAAGTGAGCTCCAAAAATACAGATTTCCAGGCCCCATCCCTAGAGATTTGGAGACGATCAGACATAGAAATTCAAGTTTTTTAAAGCTCCCTGTGTGACTGTGGTATCAGCTGGCTTGGGAACGGCTGCCTTAGAGCAGTGGTTTTCAAATATCTTTTCACCTCTAAAATCTTACCCGGAAGTACAATATATAAGAGAAAAGTGGAGCTGGTCTGAATGAAGATGGGCTGAGGTCCCAGAGCTCTGGCTGTCCAGCCTCTTCACATCGCCCCTCCACGTCTCTGTAAACTTCCAGGAGCCTCCACGCTCGGGGAACCCTGTCTGAAAGCCACTACCTTGGGCCAGATTACCCTACGCTCAGATATTACGTATATAGGATATTATAGATATATGTATATATAGGATGTATGATCAGACCTTTTGTACAGTTTCTTCTTGGTTAATCTTTTTGTTAATTCTGGATCCTAGGGGGCAGTGTGTGCATGTGTGTGTGTGTTTGTGTGTGTGTGTGTTTGTGTGTATGTGTAGGGCAGAGAAGAGGGGCTGTTTAAGCCCCCAGGGCTGATTGAAAAGCTTCAGGCTGTGGCCGGCGTGGTGAAGCAGCCGTGTGTGTGTGTGTGTGTGTGTGTGTGTGTGTCTGGTAACCAAGCCCTAAGACCATTTGCAGGCCTCCGAGGTCACCTGAGAGCCATGGCTTACTACACACAGGGGCTCAATCAAAGGGAGCAAGAGCGAACTGCAGGGCAGTGGAGACAGGACTCAGGCAGACAGTTTCGTTTGAGCAGCCGCAGGCAGTGCGGCCAAGTGCAGAGGGGAAGCCTCGCCAGTCGACACGGACGACAGATACTTGACAGTGGCAATGCCTACAGGCCCGGGGTGGGGGGCGGTGGCGCCCGAGTGCCAAAGCATCAGCAGCCTTTGAAGACGACCAGGTTGTAAGCAAGGCCTTTCCCTGTTTGGTTGGATCTCATGGGCCAGGGAGGACTTCCTGAACTTGGCTTTGATCTCCACTGGAAGAGGCTCAGACTGAGTGATTTCAATGCCTCTCGGGCAGGCTGGGAACTGCCCCGGAGTTTGGAACCCCGCAGTTCCTTGGGGCTCCATCTTCTAACCGGAGGGAGCACAGTCTCCCCTCAAGCACTGAATAGACATGCTCTTGGGGAAGACCCTACCCCACAGAGGTGGAATGTTCACTACAGAGTCATCGGGCCCTGCTTCTGTGGCCCCGAGGCAAAGGAGACCGCTGGACCAGAGCCACTGTCAGCCCTTTAGAAGCTCCTCCAGGGTGGTGAGCTGAGCGCTGGGTGGGAATCGGGGATCTGAGTGAATGACCCTGAGCCACAAGAGCTTGTTCTGCTTCTGGAGGGTCAGCTGGCTCTCCTGAAGCCCAGGCTGGTCCAACCGAGCCTCAGAGAGAAACAACCCTCTCTGTGCCTCTTGCTGGGATGCCCCTCGGCTTCTTCTGTAGGCCCAGGGACAGTCTCTGGTTTCCGGGGACGGGGGCGGGGGCGCTGCTTCTCTCCCCAACCCCTGATCTGGACCATGTGTCTCAACTCAGCACTGCTTGCCAATGCTTCTCTCTGTCCTGCCCCCCCGCTGCCAGCCGCCCTCCACAGTCCCCATTCAACAAGGCAGCTGTGCTTTCACAGACAGACTCGGGCTGGGGAAGGGCCAGGCCCTCTGCAGAGGAGGCCTCCAGTCCCCCACTCCAGATTCGCAGGCTCTGCTTCTCGTCATTCAGCACTTTAGCAGATCCTGGCAAGGACGGATGCCAGGGCTGCCAAAGGCTCGGAACTTAATCGGAGTGATCTTCCTGCCACCTTCCCCCCCTCCTCTCTCTCCCAAAGCTCCTAAACAGGCAGGCGGGCTGGAGACTGGGGAACGAGAGGGGCAAGAGGCAGGGGCGCAGAAGCAAATGCGGACAAGCTCGCCTGTCTTCTCTGCGCATAGTAGGGGATGTGGGCAAAGACGGATGGATGGGCAGTGCCAGGTCAACAGCTGGGCAGAGTGGTTCAGGTCCTGAGTCCCTCTCCCGTCCCTCTGGTTTGGCACCAAGGGCTTCTCAACCCACCGTTCTGCGGCTCCCCACCCCCTCCCATGCAGTTCCCAGAGGTGGACACGAGGTGGCGGTGTGAGGACAGGGAAGGGGAGAGGAGAGTACCGAGCCACTAGGAAGAGGACACAGCTGACGGCCAGATAGGCTAGAAGCATGAAGAGCCAGACGCCAGGAGAAAAAGGGTCCAGGAAGGAGAAATAGCCGGGTCTGCGGCCCTGGAAATGGAAATAAAAACAAGATTCACCGTCTACATTCAGTCAGCACGACCCTTGGGAAGGGCAGGGCAGGGCAGAGGGGATGGTGACCTGGGTCTGGCCCCAGATCGCATTGCCTCGGGTTATGGGTGATTGGTTTAAATGACACAGGGCTGAAGGTGTAGAGGGGGCTGCTCTGAAACACTTACCCAGCCCTGATCTCAGAAGATGAAACAAAAGAACAGCCGGGGGCCTCGTTACTTCCTAGGATGAAGGAGGCTCTGTGCTGGGCAAGCAGAACAGCCCTCAGTGCCCCTTATGTGCTGTCCCCACATCCTCCAGGGGCAGTGTGTTTGGGCTCTGAAGCACTTTTGAACTGTTGATGTCTGCGGTGGTGGATGGAACGCTACCCCCCACTCAGACACTCACCTCTTTCTCGTGAGGATGCTAATATGACAGGCATCCTTGGTTTATCTGTTTGCAGTGTGATCTCACGCACAGTGAGACCTTCTCAAACCGGTGCTGTGAGGCCCAGATTCTTATTTTCATTGTATTAGGGAAGAAATCAAAGCCCAGGGCACTCGAGAGATGTGTCCAAGGTTATAGGGCTAATCAGTGGAAGAGCTGGGACTCAAATGCACGCTTCCTGACACAAAGCCCAGGGCTTGTACCATGATGCTGTGGGGAAAATGTTTGTCTCCAGCACAGGGACATGCTTGACTAGAGTCATGGGAGCCAAAGGATGGAGCCAGGAACAGAGAGCTGAGGACCAAGCTCCAGGGCATTTTCTGTAGGAAAGTGAGACAGAATGAGAAGGAGTTCCAGAACCTGGTCCCAGTCTTCAGCTGTGTGGTCTCTGGCAAGTGCACACCCCCCTTCAGCCTCCGTTGGAGCTGGACTAGATCAAAGGTGACACCCTGGTGACCTGCAGCCCACAGACAACTTGTTTGTTTACCTGCAGTGCTTACCCATTTTGATTAATTGCCAACATTAAATGATTGGGAGATTTCACATAAAAATCCAGATTTCTGGCTTAAAAAAATGGGCGATCTGGCAACACTGGGCCTAATTCTCAACCAGCTGGAGCTGAGTGGCGGCTGCCCAGTCAAGACAGGGCCCCTCTCTGCAGCTCCCCACGGCTGCCTTGGTCTTGCATCAGGCTTACTTCTTCCATTTACTCTGAAACCGCTGGACTAGATGCTCCCTAAAGACCATTCTAAATTGAAAATGATATGATTTTATGATTCCAGGAATCTAGGAAGTCCATGGATAGGGCAGAAAATCAGTATTAAGCTCAGGGGTTCTACAAACATGTAAACTTTCGAGCTCAAGTATATATGAGTCACGGCACAGCCTACTGTCACTAACAAGGTATATGTCACTTTTACACTGGGGTCCCCAGAAACACAAAGGGCAGCTGCCTATGCCAGTACTGATCTCAACCAGCTTTCTGGGCTTTCGTTATCCAAGGACAGCCAGACCATGGAGCCCATGCTGAGAAACTCTAGGTAACAATAGCTGTCCCAGTGCAGCATCTAAGGAGCGGGGGAGACAACGCTGCATGGTCCCCTTGTATTCGAACGGCTCCAGTCGTGGGTGATTTTCAACTTCTCTTCTGGTGGGCTTTCCATCCCTTCCCAGAAAGCCAGTAGGCAAATTCGCAAAGCACTTGGGAGTACAGCTTTTACACTCCCATTTGGGGACACAGTCCGGAGGGTACAGAGTGAAGAAGTCAAAGCTTATCCTCTGCCAGTGGGGCACCTGTTCTTGGGCCCTTCATCAGTGTGACAGTGACCCCTTGGGTGGTCTGTCTGAAACTGGTTTTCTCTCCCAATAAGGCTGAGACCAGGGAACTGCCCTTTGATACCAATTGCAAGTACTCTGCCTCATGTGCATTCATGCTTGAGCTGCACAGAACACTCAGGCGATTGACTGGGAAAATAAAACAACTTGAGGGACAAAGCCCAGTGAGCAAGGGAACAGGAGAGAAATGGGGAGTGGGCCCTTTAAGTATGTCTGGTCCTATCACTATGTAAATTCTCTAACAGGAAGAAGGACTCAAGAGCAGCAGAATGAGAGTCCCGAGTTAGTCATTCTTGTGTCCATCACGGGCTAACCATGTCTTTGTCTTCATCCTAAGAGCCAGTGGCAGACAAAGGAAGACACAGAGTGAGTCCAGAAGGGGGAAGAAGGCCCTCATGATGCATATACACCTTCTGCAGCAGAAATCACTAGCATGGGCCACTCCTGGGGTCCTTCTATCCCCCAGAGCTTCTCTGGGCAAACGGACATGAATTCTACGCCTGTCGCTCATGACTATTTCACTCTGTGTCTCCCAGTTGAGAGATATCCAAGAGAAAAAAATCTTTCATTGTAGCTTTCTGAATCTGAAACCCCATTAGATGCTCAATGTCAGAAATCTATACCTGATTATATCACAACAAGTGAAATTGAGGAAAATGACAGCACTATTTAAAGCTGCCATATTTGGTTATGGGTGATAAGAAATGATGCACAGCCATGGGAAAAATTCCTGGAGACTCAAGTTATAAAACATAGAACATCACACAAACAAGGATCAAGACATAAACAGAGCTCCATTGGAAACATATCAGTCACGTTGGCAAGGCAACATCTGATTCCACTTGTGATTGACTGACGCCAACCAGAAGAGCAAGGAATGGGCAGTCATTTGAGATTTGGGTCTGAGCTCGCACAGCCTAGGCTTGGGCTGAGCCCAAGCTGTTTTTCTGATGCCAAAGAGAAGTATGTTACTTGTAAGGCTCTGACCGCCTACCTTTTTTTTTTTTTCCTATGCAGATGCTTTTGATTGCTTCCTTCCCCAAAGACATCTGAGTACTGGTGCTTGGGGCAAATCAGGTGTCACATGCCACAGGCATTTCTTCCTAGTAATAGATTTTCCTTAACCCAAAGGATATATGACGGTGATGCTCTTCTTCTGAAGAAATCAAAATGCTTCACTACGTTCTCTTGATTTCAGTACCCAGTTCTCCATATTGACAGATGGAAGAACTGCGACCCACGGAGATTAAGCGCCTTGCTCAAATCACTGGTGATGGCTTCAATTTCTCTGGTGCTCATTCGCCAACTGTGCCATAGGGATGCCATGCTCTCCTTCTTTCAAATGGCAGCTGAACCACGTCTCCCTCTCCTTTTTATCTCTGCAATTTGCTCCAATAAACTCCTTCATTAATCCCATGCCTTCTTCCCAATACCAACAGAATCCCAACCTACTCAATCTCACTCCCTTAAAGTACTCTAAACATCATTTATTTATACCCATCATCATTTATGATGACTCTGTTGCATTTACAGGCATTTGTATTGATTTATACGTGTCTCTGTTGACTACAGGTTGGGCTGGTTCCTTCTGGCGAATACAACCACTTTGAAGGTAGATAACTGGTTATATATAGTCTATGCTCCAAATGTCTATGACAGATCAAGTCCTGCAGATGGGGTGGCACCCAAATGAAAACTGGTTCCTTGACTTGTGTACTGTCCACCTCAGAGACAATGATGCTTCAGACTGACCACATCAGAGCCAGCATCACTGATGCCGTCTGATGGTGAAAGAGACCGGGCTGGTCACCCAATGATCACAACCCCTGCATGGTGAGGCCCTTTGAATGTTAGCAGTGGAGCTGTCCATGGAGCTATGAAGTGGTACTAATCTCCCCTTGCCTGTCGAATATTCCTCTTACCCATAAAGAAAATCTGTGAACTCACTGATACTTCCTTCTCTATGTACTAGAAGAAATGACATTATAGTAAGGAAGTAATTGCTTTCCCAGAGTCTGGAGCCAAATGCATAAGGACACCGGAGCCAGGTAATGCAGGGCAGGTAGTGAATTAAAACACAGACTCTGGAGTCAGCCTGTCCAGGATTGAATCCTGGCTGTGCCACGTACAATTATGTGTCCCTGTGCAAGTTACTTCACCTCTCTGGGTCTCCATTTCCTCTTTTGTAACATGGGGGTAGTAATAAAACCTACCTCATGGGTTGTTTTAACACACCGTAAGTGCTGTAGAAGTGTTTGCTCCCCCTCTGTCTAATGGTAGCCACGAGTGAAGGGGGTGCAGGGAGATGGTATATGACAAAAGAGGGAACTTCCTTTTATATTGATTCTCCCTCAGTGGACAAGAAATACTATTTTCTGTCCTATAGGAGCACGTGCTAAAGATGCTTGGAGGGAGAATGCCGTCTGGCCACAGTCGCTTTCCATAGCTCCTAGAGTTTCCATGGGTAATAATACATAAATCATGAGGGTTCCCCCAGGGCTCTTCAGGGAAGCGATTAGGGTAATACCAGGCTCTTTTCTGGGAGGCTGGCCCTTAGAAGCTGGTGATTGCAATCTTTGGAACTCAGTTTCACCTCAGCCTTCCCCAAAAAGTCAAGACAGAGTGGCTCAGATGTGCAGCAGGTTCTCCTGTGTCTATGTAAGGGCTGTGTGCCCTCATCCCCATTTCCTACACACAAACCAGTGATAGCAACTCTCTTCCTTCCCTGAATCCGCTCCTTCTCCAGCACAGCCAATGACAAAAGCGCATCCTGTCCCTCATGTAGTTTTGCCAGGCTTTAGAACTAAATGGCCATTCATAGAGAGGTTTCTTTTCACTCCTACTTGTCATCAATGGCCAATAAAATACTCTTTAGGGCTAAAGGAAGTGCCAGGAGCCCATGGATAACCCCCCTCAGTGTGTCTGCAGTGGACTGTCTTGATGATACTTTGGTTTAGCGCGCACTTCTCACATCCGACTCCAAGAGTAAAAAAGAAGTAAGTAATTAATTCCTCTTCACTTAAAACACCCAGATGGGTTTGTTGCCTATATAACCCAGATGCTGGCATATCTATTTTCACTTTGCTGATTGGAAATCTGGCAGGAGAAGACCTAAGTTCTAAACCTGGCCCTGACCTTGCCTTGCTGAGTGATCCTAGGTGAGCCACTCAGCTTCGCTGGTGCTGTTTTCTTCTTCCAGAAAGTGGGACACCACAATCAACGTGAAGGGGGCGATGTGAGAACTACTAAAGTAATGTTGATAAAGTCCTTGAACTTCTTGAGAGAGGAGAACTCAATAAATAACCAATATAACATGATTATACATTCAGGGAACCGTATTTCCATTATATGGGCTATCATGTTACTTAGCTTTAAGGAACAGAACTTTATTCATTTTCTGTTTTCTTATAAGAGTATTAAGCAGTATTAGAAATGATTCACTGGTTTACTTAGCTTTGTTCTCCATTTTCCTAGACAGTCTTTCTGAGATGAAACAGACCTTCTTGAAAAACAACTGATACATCCAGCAAAAACACCAGGCATTCATTTAATGTTGACATTTATTTCTTGCTCACTTTTTAATCACTGTCTGCTTTGTTTTTTTCTTTTCTTTCCGTTTTTTTTCTTTTTTCTTTTTTTTTTTGCTTTCGTTTAGAGATAAGACTCTAGCCAAGAGTTAAGAAGAGAAAAAGAACAGAGTGTGAAACTTTCACATTTGCTATTCAAAGGTGGAGCAGGACGTTGGAGGGGAAAATAGTAAACTCACATTTTCAAGGGAGCCTTAGATGTTCTGGCTGGCTTAGGACACTATATGGGATCATAGATAGTATCCTCTGATTAGAAGGGATCTTGAAAGATCACCTAACACATGACCTTGACACAGAGAAATATACCTACTGTACCATAAAGATAGATAATTGGAAATGTATGGACTTGGAGATCGAAAACCTGGGTTCCATGCCACCCCACCATTGCACTCTCTTTCCTCTTTCACTGCACCACTAGCCACGACTGGCCTCAGAATCCTTCTGTGCAAAATGGGAATCCTACTGCCTGCCTCGGGGGATGGCTGTACTAAACCAGAGACTGTATGTGAAAGTGCTTCATGAATAAAGAGGTGTTAGTCAACATACAAATATACTGGACATACACCCAACCTCCTTGAATATACTGACACTGAATTGTTTAAACTTGATTATCCATTTGGGGCTATATGCGCCAATGTCAAATCCCAGGTTGGTTTCTGGCACGCTCTGATGAGGCTTTGCTTCAGCAGTCAGTGTGTGCTTGAGGCATACAAACTTACTTTAATATTAATCTGAGCAAAACATCATTAGGGAAATCGCTGCTGCAGAAAAAAGACAGAGAGAAAACTACATGATACACTCTAACATCAAATGTGAATGGTTTTGTTTTTCTATGATCTTTCCTCTTCCATTCACAGATATTTGGGAGCTTACAGTATGCATCAATTCTATAGAACTCTGGACTGCAAAATGCATCAATTCGATAAAACCCTGAACTGCAAAATGCCCTTGGGGTTACACTGCTATGCTAAATACTGAACTTCTCAATAAGAAGAAATGAGCTAATATGCCAAGGAAATCAAGAGAGTCTTGAACTTCCAATGTCCAGTCGTTTGACTCCTATCTTTGCAGTACCAGGGGACACCCCAGATTCTAAAGGCTGAATCCTCCATGTATGGCCTGGAAGCTCATCTGGCCCCAGCCAGGGGTTCCCATGCCTTCTCAGGTCGGTGCTATGCTGTCTGTGGTATGTGGAGGCATCAGGGAGGGAGGGAGCAATGGGTTCAGGTGGCCGCCACGACCAGGCCTGAGCACAGGATGGGTCTGAGCTGCCCCAACATCTGCCTCCCCTCACTTTTTGTTCTCAAGGCCAATAGGGTAAAGGCCAGAAAGTAAAAAGAAATCTATTTGGGTCACTCATCCTACTGCCTGGAATACTGGGCCTCCTGGCAGAAGCCAGGCTCCTGGGGGTCAGTGCTGCTCGACAGTGAGCCACCATGGGAAGTGGTGGTCACTGCCTGCAGAATCACAGGTCCCTCCCTCCCTCCCCCTTCCTTTCTTCCCTCTGTACTTATGAAGTAAATATCACATGTTTAGCATGAGATATTTTCCATACCAAAAATCATATCATAAACATTTATGGTCTAATACCATACAATATCACTTATATGTGGAATCTAAAATGTGACACAAATGGACTTATGGACAAAACAGAAACAGACTCACAGACATAGAGAACAGACTTCTGGTTGCCAAGGGGAGGGGGGGCGGGGGGGGCGGGGGAGGGTTGGATTGGGAGTTTGGGATTAGCAGATGCAAACTATTATATATAGAATCGATCAACAACAAAGTCCTATTGTATAGCACAGGGAACTATATTCAGTATCCTGTAATAAACCATAATGGAAAAGAATATGAAAAAGAATATATAGGTACATATGCATAACGGAATCACTTTGCTGTATACCAGAAACTAACACAACATTGTAAATCAACTATACTTCAATTTTAAAAAATGTATGGTCTGGCAAAAGGGTACTTTCTCCCCAGTGTATCTCCCACTAGGATCTACTCAGGGAGAGAGAGATAAACAAAGAGTAACAAAACGCAGCATATAAATGTTGTTATAGAGGTCCAGGCAGAGGGCAGCAGCTCAGAGAAAGAAGCAATCAGCCCCATCTAGGGGAGTCACATTTGACAAGTGCCATTTGAGCTGGGTATTAAAGGCTAGGGAAGACCTTGTTAGACAGTTGAGGGACAAGAAGATGAGTATGAATCTAGATAAGAAGACAGGAAGAGGTTGACATGGTGGGAAAAGGAGTAAGCAGTACAGGATGAAGGTGCCTGCAGCAAAGAGATGGAAGTGGAACAGGAGAGATCGGCTTTTATTCTCCACGCTAAGAAGGCTGGACTTTTTCTCGTAAGTGATGTGCAGCCGGTGAATGATTTTAAGTCGGAAGCTGATATGATGACATTTGTGAAAAAAATATAAATAAATAAATAAAATAAAACAACTCTCAGGCTGCAGGATGGATTGAGGATAGATGGTAGTGGGGAGAAGTTCACATACATTTATGAAATGTAATAGCTGGGGGAAGGGATACATTGGGAATTTGGGATTAATAGATACACACTACTATATAAAAATAGATAAATAACAAGGACCTACTGTAGAGCACAAGGAACTATATTCAACATCTCAACTATATTCAATTACATATATAATTGAATCACTTCGCTGTACACCTGAAACATTATGAACCGACTATACTTCAATAAAAAGTGTAATAACTAACACTTTATTGTGCACATGTCAGGCGCTGTTATAAGTGCATTACATATCTATCCTCATTAAATGTGCATGGCAACCCATTTTTACAGATGAATAAGCTGAGACACAGGTGCCCTGCAGCCAGTGAGTGTCAGATCTGGGAATAAACCAGGCAGTCTGGCTCCAGAGTCCATGATTTTCACTCTACTGCTTCCTGGTGAATGCTTACAATAACAGTGGCCCTTTGATGGGGATACAGTAATGGATAAGAAACACCTGCCTTCAAGGAGGATACAGGCCACTGGGATGGCAGCAGTTGAGGTTAGAGATGAGGAGAGCCTGAACCAAGGCAGATTAAGCGGAGACAGAGAGTATATCTGAGGACTATTTAGGACGTGAGCGGACCAACTGACCATGTGAGGAAAGAGAAGCGATGGACAGCTCAGGTGGCTGGATAGAGATGGTGTTACCTGAGATGGGGCAGAGGAGGGGAGGGAGGAATATACCGAATGAAGTTCGTGTCACTGTTTTTGAGGTGCCTCTGAGATATCCAGGTGGGGATGCCTTAGTAATGTGTTTAAAATATGCTTCTGGAATTTAGGGGAGCAGTCAGGGTTAGATTTATAGATTTGGGAAAGGGTGAGATTATCTAGGCAGAGAATTGGGAGAGTGAGAATAGAAAAGGGCCACGGACATTTAAGAGGCAAACAGAGACAGAGAGAGAGAGAGAGAGAGAGAGAGAGAGAGAGGAAGCAACAGAAATGGTGGAAGAGGCAATAATCAGAGAGGCAGGACGAACAGTGGGAGAAAATGGTGACTTGGATGCTAGGAACAGAGAGAGTTTTAATAAGCGAGAGGGATCTACAGTAACAAATGCCAAAGCCAGGATCCTTAGTCAGCCTCTGAGTGGCAGGGAGTAGAGGTCAAAAGAGCAAAACATTCTTCTGATTTTGGCCCTGGAGATGCCTGGGCAAAAACAGATTATGCCCCGAGGTTGGGAGGGAAATATCCCATAATCAACTTATGACGATCCACATTCATGAAAGAACCTAGGTAATCTGAGATTGCTGGAAATTCACAAATTATTTCTGGTTATCTTCAGGCTTCAGAGACATACCTGCCACCACTTGTTATCTTGGAAGGTTTTGAAGGATTTCTAACTCGTCATTTATACTTTGTGTTAATTATTTTTACTTTTGCACACAGGTTTGATTATCACCAGACGCTCACTTTTCAGTAACAATCACTCCTACTCAGGTGACCTCAGACATAGAGCTAAGAGATTCTAGGTCATTATAGATTATAAATGAAATTAAATGAACCATATTTTTGCTCACAGAGAACTATCAATCGGAAAAAAAATCACAAAATAATAAACACCCAGCATTCAATTTCATCAACTTAACGCTATTGTATCAGAGAGAGCTTCTCTGTGCAGTTTTAGATTTTGGCGCTCATGGTGAACTCTGCCGGGCTACCCTTTGGTATTAGCTGTTCCTGCTGATGCCTCTTTTCTTTCAGATTCTGTGAAGTTCATCTCAGACTTGTTCTCATTGGAGCTCCCCTGATTTAATCGAATCAGGATCGTTCTCTCCCCAGCTCACTCTTTGGTACTTTCTAAGCATTCTGCCTCATACACAGAATGCACTCAATAAATATTTGTTGAATAAACGCATAAACTGTCAGTTCTGCTTAGTGTGAGCTGTTGACGCCAGCACTCAATTTTTACTCAGCTTGGCCCCCTGTTAGAAATCAGATCTGAGCAGCTGTGTGGCACACTAGTGTGTCAGTAAGGAGGTGGGGAGAGGGGAGGAATGCTGACCAGAGAGGGGAGCTGTGTGGGTTAGGTTCTCCAGAGAGACAGAGAGAACCAGGAGGGGGTCTGTGTGCGTGCATGCGTGTGTGTGTGTGTGTGTGTGTGTGTGTGTGAAAGAGAGTTATTTCAAGGAATTGGCTCATGTGATTGTAGGAGCTGGTAGGTCCCAAATCTGTAGGGCAGGAAACTCAGACAAGATTTCTATGTGATAGTCTTGATACAGAATCCCTTTTGTTTTGGGAAACCCATTTTCGTTCTCAAGGTCTTTTAACTGATTGGATGAGGACCACCCATATTATCAAGGGTCATCTCCTTTCCTTAACATCAGCTGATTGTAGATGCTAATTGCATCTGCAAAATACCCTCACAGTATCATCTAGACTAGGGGTTGACCAAACATCTGGGCATTAGAGCCTCGCTGAGCTGGCACATAAAACTTCACATCCCAGAACTAATGCAGGGGAGCTCATACAGTTATAGGTTTGCACGTGGTAGGAAACATCTGGCCAATGATCCAATTAAGATTGTCCAGAGGATCGGAGAACTGGAGTTTGGTTCTGGCCAGAGTTGATATTCAGGACAATCGTGTCCTGGGTGGTGACGGTAACCTAGCAATAGATGTTCCCAGGCTGTGGAAACACTTGGGATGACACGTCTTCACCCATGTGGTTCCTCTTTGCCCATCGGGTCACGAGTGGAGCTCTAGTGCCCTTGGCCTTAATCAAGAAATCAAGGCCAGAGCCTTGTCATGTGGTCTGGCCACAGCAGAAAGGCTGTGTGTCTCCATTTCTTTTGGATCCTCTTCAAGGCTCAGTTGGGTGGGGGGGGCACAGTGGGGCAGGCTCAAGAAACAGCACTGGCTGGAAAGCTGCCTCGGGGGTACCAATAGATGTAATGATGACAAGAACGTTGTCCCAAGAGTCAGGAGACCTGGATTCCAGGCCCAGCTCCAGAGGTGACCTTGGTCTCCGCATGTGTAAGATGGGAATTATAACATCTTCCTTCTTTCCTCAAAGAACGGCCCTGAGGACCAACTGAGAACAGGGGCACAGAGAGCCTCACTTACAAGTTATGCACAGGTCACACAAGGCAGGTGGCAGCCTGGTGTCACAGAGAGAGCACAGGCTCTCACCACACCATCCTGGGTTTGAGCTCTGCTCTTACATTAAGTGGTGCATGGGCTTGGCCACGTTTTTAGAACTGATTGCCACTGTTTTCTCATTTCTAAAATAAGAACAAGTCGACGGTATTCATTCACTAGGACTGCCATAACAAGGTACCACCGACTGGGGGGCCTAACACAACGGAAATGTATTGTCTCACAGCTCCAGAGCCTAGAAGTTCCAAATCAAGGTGTCAAGGACCATGCTGTCTCTGAAGGCTTTACAGGAGGGTCTCCTTCGTCTTCTTCGAGCTTCTGGTGGCAGCTGGCAATCCGTGGCGTCTCTTGGCTTGTAGATGCATGACTCCAGTCTGCCTCCAAATTCACAAGGTCTTCTCCCCTGTAGGCCTATGGCCAAATTTCCCATTTTTTATAACGACATCAGTCACTGGATCAGCCCTGCCCCATTCCAGTATGACCTCATCTTAACTTGATTCTATCTGCAAGGACGCTGTTTCCAAGTAAGGTCACATTCACAGGGCTGGGGGGGTTAACGCTTCAACACAGCTTTGGAGGGGACACAATTCAATCCATAACAACAGCCCACATCACAGGGGCCTGAAGAGCATCTGGCACATAAGAGGCACTCAGTGAATGGGAGTTATCCTCGTGGAAAGGAGAGGAGGAGGGATCAAAATCCCCCTTCACTCACAAGACAGACACGCCCGTCACAGCATTGACTGTGACCAAAACCTCCCATTTCTTTCTGTCTTAGCCTGGAGAGCTTGGGATTTTGAGGCTGTCTCTTCTTCCAGATGATTTGGCCTCTTTTTCCAAGTTGGGCAGGGGTCATGATGGACGCTGAGGTCCAGCCCAGAACCGGGCTCTTCGGAGCTGCCTGAGTGGGCTCTACAAGAAGACCTTCCTCCTGCAGAAACGGGCCACAGCTCCTGATGCCGTGGCAGCTGGCAGACTGAGGCTGCAGACACGGATAATCCCCTTTCTCCAAGGCTGAGATCAGAAGCTGGAGGGTCACTTCCTCAGCAGGCATGTGGGGTGAGCTCTTGGGTCCCTCCCTGCTGGGCAGCCTTGTGGTGCCAGGTGCTGGAATACACCATGTTGGCATGACCTTGGACGCCTAAAGTGACTGGACCATTGGGGAAATCCATATAGTAGCTGTGCACTTAGAGCCAGTTTGGATGAGGGTATACTCTCCCCCCACCAGCCAGTAACTTTGACGTCACGTCCATCCTCTGGTGCCCATGGGGGAGCTTTCTCAAACTCATTTTTATACTGACTCTAGCCACCTAACCAGAGAAGTCTTTTTTTGTAAGGAATGTAGAAGAGGGGACAGGCCAGGTATAAGTGACATCACATTATCCGCTCTTTATTCCCCAGTGCAGATAATCAAGAGAGGGAGTCTGCATTGCCTCACCAGATGCAATGCGCAAAGTGAACAGAGGTGGGCCTGAAAGTTGCTGAAGGCCTTGGGAAGTCCGGGGTGACTTATCTGGGCTGGGGACCCACCCACTAGGAGGAAGCAGAGTGACTCATGGGGCCGACCAACACACTACGAACCAAGGGTTGAATGATCATTCTTGGCCTTCCCTATTCAGTGCGGCGGAAGCAGTTTTTACTGGAAAGCCCTCAAGTGTGACTCTTCCATTCCTGCAAGTCCTTGCAGCTGATGGGGGAAAACATAGCCCAGCACATGTGCATTTAAGTCTTGAAATCTAAATATTTCTGTGAGTCATTCATTATTATCATATAACTCAGTGTTTGCATGCAAATAACTTTAATGCCATAAATGCTTATAAAATAAATCTCTTACCATATGAACTCGGTAAAGAATGCTAATTCCCAGAGTCATGAATGGCTTTGAGAAATCAATCACCTTCTCCCGTTCAGCCGTAATGGTGAGGCCCGCCACGGCCAGATCTGCTTTCTGAAAGGAACAGACAGAGATCATCAGAGGGGTGGCCACAGGAGATGGGGGCACAGGGACTTGTGATCAGAGGTCGTCACTAATGGGGAGATGTTTCTCTGGTCTGGCTTCTCTGCTTGGGGACTGACCCTAAGTAGCCAGAGGTCTGAACGATCACTCATGA
The DNA here is from genome assembly GCF_011762595.2 of Tursiops truncatus. Taxonomy (NCBI): domain Eukaryota; kingdom Metazoa; phylum Chordata; class Mammalia; order Artiodactyla; family Delphinidae; genus Tursiops; species Tursiops truncatus. Next base: position 12,131,559 of record NC_047041.1, read on the forward strand.
AAAGACACGGATATTGAAGCTGTAACTCATGTTCATTTGAGGTTAGACTCCTTTAAATATATAAATTAGTATTAAAAGGGGGGATCACTACTGACGGTTCAGACAGACTCAAAATGCCCTAGGCGAGGGAGAACTGGCAGATACAACTTCTGGATACTCAATATTGAGTCGTTTTTTATTCAGCTGATTAACTTGTTGAACAACGAAACTTCACTGAGTCCCTCTGCTGTGTGCACTTTGATGAGGGAGTTACAATGAAAGATAAAAATGATGGCCCCCTGGAAATTAGAGGCAATCTAATGCAACCCCAGGAAATAAAGGCCAAGAAATTGAGCAAGGGGCCCAACATCACAAACCTTGTCCTTGTCAGCGGTAGGACCTCACCTCAGGCTTCCTGGACCACTGGCCTTATGTTTCAGTCAAGGTTAAAATCCAGGTGCCACAGGGCTTCCCTGGTGGCGCAGTCCGCCTGCCGATGCAGGCTACACGGGTTCGTGCCCCTGTCTGGGAAGATCCCACATGCCGCGGAGCGGCTGGGCCCATGAGCCATGGCCGCTGAGCCTGCGCGTCCGGAGCCTGTGCTCCGCAACGGGAGAGGCCACAACAGCGAGAGGCCCGCGTACCACAAAAAAATAAAAAATAAAAAAATAAAAGAACACATTGAGGTCAGGGGCTTCCCTGGTGGCGCAGCAGTTAGGAGTCCACCTGCCGATGCAGGGGACATGGGTTTGTGCCCCGATCCGGGAAGATCCCACGTGCACTGAGCGGCTGGGCCCGTGAGCCATGGCCACTGAGCCTGCGCGCCCGGAGCCTGTGCTCCACAACGGGAGAGGCCACAGCAGTGAGAGGCCCGCGTACGCAAAAAAAAAAAAAAAAAAAAAAATCCAGGTGCCACAGCAGAACTCAACGAAGGGTCTCTGGTCCCTTTCATGCAAAATCACCAGGTGTTTCCTTCTTTTCTCTTTGCCCCTGCCGTGTACCTCAAGTGCCCACACCTGATGGAAGTCTGGCCTGAATTAAGGTCTCCTGGGAAAGGAGAGGCTGTCAGCTTCCTCAGTACACCTCTCTGTCAGGAAGTTCTTCCTTGTGTTTAATTTCAATCCACCCTGTTGCAAAGCAAGCTTACTACCTATTGGCCTGCTCCCCTATACATGGAGCGGCGGGAAAGGCCCAGAGCTGGCGTTCAGTTCTGGCCATACTCTGCAGTAACTAGCTAACTAGCGTAGGCTAGTCATTTCACTTCTCTTGGCTTCCTTAATCTCATCTGTAAACCAAGGATGTGGGGTTGAGACAGTGCCAGAATCCTTCCCAGCAATTCTCTGCAAGTGATTCTCAGAATGTGGTCTAGGACCACCAGCATCAGAATCACCTTATTCTGATTAAAGAATAAGAATATTAAAGAATAAAGGGCTTATTAAAATGTGAATTCCTGAGTCTCATCCCAGACCCCATGGATCAGACTCTGGTCGTGGGGCCAGGGAATCTGCATTTGTGACCAGTTGCCCAGGTGATTCTGACTTATACTGATATTTAAGAATGATGTTTTATAACCTAGACATGTATCCCAGACTGGTCTCCATTGAGGTTTACATTTCAGCTTCCTTAACTCCTAATTCTGGTGGATCAGTTGATATAAAAGACGGAGAAAGATATGAGGGAAAGTGAGGTATCCAACAACCTACAAACAGGCCAATCAGTTCCGAATAAGTACACACACACACACACACACACACACACACACACACAGGCACATACACACACGTGCACGATTCTTCCTAAATCATTGCAAAGGAAGTAAGGAGAGAGACATGCCACCCTCATTTTATGCACAGGGGATTTATAAGTTGTGAACAAGACGAATACAACCATTGGCAAAGATCAGTTTCTTCTCATCTCAGCCCCCATCCTCCACCCCAATTCATGCTAAAGGAGTCACACGATCCGGCATCGGTTAACAACTTCGGGCCTTATAAAGTGAGGCCAGGCTTAAAAGAGACTAGAGTGCAGATGTAAGAGATTTTTAATAAAAAATGAAAAATGTGAATGACTCATTGGGTTCATTCTGTATTTCTCTGAGAGAGTGTTGATGACTGCTGTCAAGTGAATCAACCCTGGAGGAGAGAGTGAAGTTTGATTAGAAGATTGTTAGTGCCTTCATTTGGGGGACCCTTCAGAGAGTTGTTTGGGCCTTTCAGAACCTCAGCCCCTCCCTCAACGATGGTGGCCCCGACCTGAGGTCCTCTCGCGAGCACACGTGTAAAGCAACAGAAATCAACCACAAAGGCGCAGCAGGTGCAGTGCTGGTCCCCTGTGTGCAGCCAAGCCCCGCAAGGACCTCGGGAGGAGGAGACAAGAGTTAAATGGGCTGGAGTGAATGAACTGAAGAAAAGGGTAGAAAAATGCAAACTGATAAGACGGGCAAGAGGTAACCACAGCATCCCGTCCTTTCTCTGGTTATTAAAAAAAAAAATAGATCTATCCAAACCAAGTAACCCAAATCAACAACTCTATCCTCAAATTTCTTCCCCCGAAACCCCCCGCCACAGGCTTCTTCCCAAAAGGGCAAACTTTGGATCGCCATTTGGAAATCATTTCACAAGTTTATAAAAGTTGGCCAGCGATGACATTATGGTGAAACAATTCCATATGGAGAGAAAGATGGAAATGGACAGCGTCCCAGGAGGGCGCTTTCCTGGATAGGAGCAGGACCACACACCCCGGGAGACAGTCTGCCCCAGGCTCAGACAGGGTGCTTCTGTCAGGTCACAAACGGACAGCTCCCCAGACTGGGCCAAACAGGAAAACTGTCTCCTGTGGAAACTGCTGCCTCCTTGCCCCGCAGCCCATCTCTCTCTCCTTTGTCCGCCCGCTCAGGAGTAAGCTGGGGGCGGGGGAGGCAGGGAAGGAGGGATGAGAAGCTAGGAGAAACCGCGGAGGTTAGGTACTGGTTGTTTTTTATTTTCATCGACTCAGTAGAGAACAGTAATCAGGTACCTTGGCTTCAACGCACCCTGGGGTACCAGCAACAACCTGGCGGGAGCAGGTTATTCCAAAAGGCGTGCACGCCTTTTCTTTCTCCTTAGTTAAAAAGACGTTGTGCTATAAAGCAGACTTAGATGCGGAGATCATGTGCCACAGAAACAAACTAATGACCAAAGCGGCGTGGCTGCAAAAAAATGCTAGCAATTGTGGGCGTGACAGGCCAAGGGAAGAGCGGGCACCATGACAGTTCACCCCAGCCCTTCTGCATCTCTGGTCACTCGTTGGGGAGGGCTGCGCTCTCCAGTTGAAAGAGCCACAGACAGGGCGTCAGAAGACCTGGCTCTCGTCACAGCTGGGCCACAAACTCACCGTGACCTTGGGCAAGTTATTCCGCTCTCCAGGCCTTAGTTTCCTCCACTCTGAAATGAGAGTTCAGTCAGATGCTCTCCAAGCTCTTTTCCGGCCCTAAAGTCCCAGGCTTTCATTTTGCAGGGCTCGGAGGGAAGGAGCTTCGTTTAACTGGCCCCTATTTGCTCAAGAAGATGATAGCGGTCTCCAGAATTGAATGCCTCAGAGAGGTGGAGGAGGAAACTGTTTATCAGACTAGTCGGCAAAGAGTAGCACCCAAGGCAGGGGAGGCCAGAAAGGTCCGGAAGATACAACACCATCTGGAGAGAGCAGATCCGGAAGTGTAACCCCGGGGGCTGGGAATGCAGAAGAGGGTAGGACCCCCGGAGCCAGAGAAGGAAGACTGGGAAAAGGGAACATGCAAAGAGTTCTGTTAGCATCATGATGCTCCTGGTTGCTGGTGTGCGTGTGTATGTGTGTGTGCGTGCACGCGCACACACACAGGTTTATAAATACATTCTCTCTGAGAGAAAGACCTCTCTCCTCTTCCCATTTTTGATCGAAAGTGTTCTTTGAAGAGCTTTGTGTTCTGCCTCTGAGAGATCCCCTCTTTTATCTCCTGGATGTTAGTGGCATTTCCGAGGGGAGGGCAGGCTGCAGGCAGCCTGGAGGTGACTTCCAAAACATACTACTCTTCGCCTCCTGGGTTTAAATAGGGGTCATGCGACTGCTACGCTCGCCATCAGAACCCGAAGGCTTGGGGTGGCCGCTGCTCTTCTCCTGCATGTGGGGCCTGGTTGGGAGGAAGACAGTGAATTCACAGCAGGGCTCAGGTCTGCGCCTGTCTCAGCCTGCTGCTCCCACCCTGTGCTTCCCCGAGATGCCACCAGGAAGGCCTCTGCCCGCAGTGCCAGATGCTGAAAGACCTGAAGGAACAAAGCTTTCCTCTGTCTCCCTCTCCTCCTCTTTTAGACACCTGCTGCCCCCTGTTGGGCCCAATTCTCTCCCTTCCCCTCAGCAGTGCTCCAGCACCCTGGGCAGACTTCCATAGCTTCAGCCCTGCCCCATCCTCCCAGAGCCCCTCCCTTACATGGGGCCCAGTGAATGAGAGGATGGGGCGGGTCAGAAGACCTGGCTCTGCCTTTTGCTGACCAAATGCCCATAGCAACTCACTTACCCTCTCTGGGACTCAGTTTACCAGGCTATCCAATGGGGCAATGCCTGCCTATCAGTATTATGTGAGAGTCAGGAAGAGATGATGGGTATGGAAGAGCCCTATAATCTCTGCACACTGTAGAGTCCGGCCACACCCATCTGGGGCTATGAAGGCAGTGGAGAGGGTGGCTGAGACTTGGACTTCAGCATGGGACAGACCTGTCTGGACTCTGTTACTTACTTACTTGCTGTGTGACCTTGGGCAAACGTCATGTAACCTCTCTGAGCCTCAGTTTGCTCATCTGTAAAGTGGGGATAATAATAGTACCCATTTCCCAGAATTACTAAGAAAGTGAATGAGATGATGCTTGTCAATGCTGAGCATGGGGCCTGGTTCAACGTAAGTACCTGATAAAGGTTTGCTGTTAAGATGATAATGATAGTGATGATGATGATGAACTTGACGATGCTGAGAATCTCCACAGGGACCTCTGGAGACGGTATCTTTTTAAAAAAAATATTTATTTGGCTGCGCCGGGTCTGAGTTGCGGCATGCGTACAGGACCTAGTTCCCCGACCAGGGCTCGATCCCGGTCCCCCTGCACTGGGAGCGCAGAGTAGTACCCACTGGACCACCAGGGAAGTCCCTGGAGACGATATTTTAATGCATGATGAGTTGTAGGCATAGCTGGGGAGCAGTCAGGCCTGTTCTACCTCCATGTAGGCAGAGGCCTCTGGACATTTGGCCCCTGGTAGCCTTTCCTAGGTGACCTGAGACAACCACACAGCTGTACTGACGCACTGTGCTTCCCTGGTGTGACTGCCCATCTCTGAAGACCCACGTGAGGACCCTCTTAGGGCCGGTACGGTCCCATCGCTTAGAAAACTCAAGGAAAAACTGCCATGCAGCTTGGAAACCAAATCGGGTCATTCTCCAGCCTCTTCCCCGTTATATGATTCTCCTCTGCGGACGGCAGATTAAATGACGTCCCCAGCTCCCTTTGAATTCTTGGATCCACCATGCTATCTCTGATCAGCTTCCAGATCTTTTTTCTCTGGCTTTTTTACACGGCCCTCCTGCCTCCCAGTCGCCCAGGGTCCTGCCCCCGGGGAGGCAGCCGTCCTCTACACCAACAGCTTTTCTACTCTTTTGCCAGTCACATCTGCACAGATCTTGTTTCACCTGCTGCTCAGGCCCCATAGTGCCTCACATTCTTTGCTGGTATTTATTTAACTCTGCAATTGTGTTACTTAATGCTGGAAAGCTTTGGGAGGCTACAGTTGGAATGAGAAAACGCTACACAGAGTAAGGCTGTACTGAGCATTGCTGGAAGCCTTCATTCCAAGGTAATTGTCTCTGGAGATCCCCTGTACATTGAAAAGGCTTACAGAATTCCAAGCAAGGCCAGGCCTGAGGCAGTGAGAGCGGCGAGGACATTATCCATAAATACCCAGAAAGGAAAGACCCCCAAGTCCACCAAACCTGGCTTCCCGGGGAGGGACAACTCACATCAGGCTCTGGCGGAGGATCTGCGGGCTGAGGGTGACACGGGGCCACGGAGCTCATCCGGCCCACAGTAAACGCTGTGTCCTGGGCTCTGCCCTTGAGTGTGGAGTCTCAGGGTAGGCAGAAGCCACTGCCCCCTCCCCAGCAATCCCTTCCTCTTTAACACTCAGCATCCCCTCAACACTCTTTATTGACCACCTGCCCTGCTCCCGGCAGTGTGCAAGGTTCTGGGATACACGGGGTGGGCAAACACAGGCATGGTCCCTGATGGCCAAGAGCTTGCAGCCCGGTGCGAGAGGAAGTTGTCAGATTGTTGAAGAAAAGATCTGTAAAACTACAGCTGTAATAAATGTTATAAAGGAGTCATTTGTGGCACCATGAGCAGGTAGAACAGGCAGGGGTTGGCAGAGTCTTCATGGGAGCTTTCTCAAGATGAGACTCAGTTACCTGAACAGGAATTACCAGTGAGAAGGCCTGGGGTGAGCACTCCCAGTGGTGGTGGTTGGGGGGGGTCAGCACGTGCAAAGGCCCTGAGGCAGGAGGGAGCTTGGTGCATTCCAGGGGCTAGAAGAAGGCCAGAGTGTCTGGAGTACACAGGGCTGGGGAGTGTGCTGTATGATGAGGCTGGAGAGGCAGGCAGAAGATGCAATGCTTTGAAGAGGAATTGAAAGGTCCTGAAGTATTTTAAGCAGGATGAGACTTGTAATCTTAACACGTCTAACGCCAATAGCCCTGCCTGTGTGTCAATTTACCAACTAAACAATTTACATGTGTTACTTCACTCAGTGCTCACAATACCCTTATGAGGTAGGTTACTATTATTACTCTCATTTTACAGATCAGAAAACAGAGGCACAGAGAGGTTAAGGAACTTGCCCAAGCTTGCACAGCAAGTAAGTGGCAGAGCCAGGATTCAAACCTGGGCTGTTTGGCTTCAGAGGCTGAATCCTGAACCTGCAACAGATACAATTGGCTCTAGTGAATTCAAAAGATGGAAGAGAGACAAGAAAGGACCATCCTCCTTTTTATCCTCACTTCCTTGCCATTTATACCACTGCACTAAGGGCAATCTGGTGTCTATGGCATCCCTTCACCAATGTCACTCCAGCCGGTCAGCAGTGACCTCCATGCTACAATGCCTATGGGGTGCTATCCAGCTCTTATCTTGCTGAATCTCCTAGGTGGTCACTCTCTCCAGCCCCTGCCTGACCCTCCTGAATAAGGCCAACATCAAGGACATAGCTCTCCCTCCCTCCACCTGCTCTGTCTTGTGACTACATTGCCCTGCTTCTCTGCCACCAGACCAACCTGGGCTCAAATCCCAGCCCTCCAGGTACTGTGTGACCATGAGTAGGTTTCACATCCTCTCCAAGCTCACTTTTCTCATCTGTAAAATGGGGATTATAATTACCAACTGAGGGTTGTTATGAGGATAAATGAGATAATACATAGAATGTACAAAGCACAGTGCCTGGCATGTTGTAGGTGCACAATAAATGGGGGTTATTAATATTCTTTTTCTAACAAAATTCACTTTTATGCCATGACAGCTATACCTGTCCTCCCTCTTGATGTGTCTGTGGGAGGAGGTGAGCTCCACGTCCATCATCTTGATCTCCACCCCTACCTGTCCTCCCTCTTAAACAAGTATCCATGATCCACACTCCTTTAAAGCCCAGCCTGGGAGTCAGGCCCTCATGGCCCGCCCATCCCTCTGAGTTCAGTCTCATTTCCTGGCACTCTTCTGGAAGCCCCCCCACCCCACCCCGGGAGTCTGGTTCAGCCAACTTTCAAACACACCTTGTACTTTCCTACAGGTGGAACTCAAATGATGCCACTCCTTCTACCTGGAATGTCCAACAGTAACTCTACTCTTCAAGGTCCATTCAAAGCTTACCTCCTCTGTAAAACCTTCTCTATCATCTTCCCAGGAATAAGCCTTCCCTCCTCACAATCAATAAAGGAGCTAAGACATGGCTTATACCGTTCAGGTGGCATTTGCCATAAATTGCCTTGTATTAGAACAGGGGGCCTGGGCTCATACTCCAACTCTGCACTTATTAGCTGTGTGACGTTGAGAAAGGACTTACCTTCTCTGTGTCTCAGTTTCTTCATCCATAAAGTGGGCACAACAACAGTTCCCACCCTCATGCAGCCTCCATAGGAATTAAATGAGCAACCATGCAAAGTCTCTGCCTGGTGCAGAATAGTTCTCAATAAATGTTAGCTCTTACTATTATTATTATTGTCACTGTGGACATTCATGCACATAACTTAGCTCCCCATTAGACTATAAGAAGCAGGGACCATGTCTTCAAAAAACTTAACTTATATAGTATTTCAAAATTGCCATTTAGCTCCATTTTACAGACGAAGAAACTGAGGCCCAGAGAGGTTATTAATTTGCTCAAGTACACACAGCTAGCAGACGGAGAGCTACCTTCAGACGTACAGATTCTCAGGTCTGCTTTCTTATCACTGCACTGTTCACAGGGACGTTCCCAAAGTGGACACACGGTAAATCTCTAGTTAACAACCAGTGCAGCTAACAGTGCAGGGTACAGGGGGACAACACCCCAAACATGGCCTACCCTCCAGTCCCTCCTTGCTGACAGCAGAATCAGGCTGATTTCGGACATGTGCCTGTATGTAGGAGGGATTTTGTCAGGAAGCTGGGTCATTATAACCGGATTCAAGTCATGGTCTGGACACCACTGTGAGATACAATTCCTCATCCTCCAGCCTAAGGAAGACTTGAAGCCCTAAATCCCCACTAGAGGGCTCCCTTCTCCCCTTGCCCCTTCCCCAGGCCCAGTTCCCTGCAACTCCTCGGGCTACACAGGGAGCCCAAGCAGAAGGGGAAGGGCCTCACACCCCGCCATTAAGGCAGCAATCAGCGGTGCTGGAGATGGGGGGTGGTTAATTACCCGCCGGAAAGAACGGGGACGCTGAGGACAGGCCCTGGCTTTTCGTGCTGCTCAGTGGAGCAGATTAACATCTGCAGCTCAGCCCATTTCAAATTAGATTATCTGCTAACTTCCTGTCTTTTGATCCATTCACCTCCTGGGCACCTTCCTCCCACCCTCCCCTGCCCTCACCTCGTGAGATGCCCAGGGAATCTGCCGTGATTCACCGGGGTCTCCATGCTGAGCTGCAAAGGGATCTGAAGGCGCCGGGGAGCTCGCTCTCACTCCTGGCTCCCCTGGCACTGGCGGGAACCCTCAGACTCCCTAATAACAGGCCTCAGCAACGTGCACAGCTGCTCTCCTGCCGCAAGAGGAAGGCGGACTTCCCACTCCACCTGCCATGGGCTGAGGCCGAGGAGGAACTTGTAGGGTCCCGTGGCACCTGCCAAATGTCTGGTGCCCTGTTCACTGAGGAGGCTGGGGGTCAACCCCACCCTTCCTCCCTCCCCAGTCTGCTTGCTATTCAGAGGGAGGCCTTGATCAGAGCCTTTTCGGATCCATCGGAGCCCAAGTCTGTGGGATTTACTCGTGTTCCCTGGACTGAGCCTACAGGGCTCGGAGTCAGGCCCAGAGGAACATCAACATTCCTGGGGAAGCAGCAAAATTATTTGCAGGCCCAAGGGCTCCCCAGTGCTATTTCTCGAGCTGACAGCATACTCTCAGGGCTGGATGAATTTCTTTAGAGTTAAATTAAATTCCCCATGAAATATTTAGTTAGTTCAGCTCAGGGTTGCGTAATTGGCCTATGTGGGCAGATTTGAGGAAAGAACCAGGCTTGAGGAAAGAAGGGTTGGCAATTCGTTCACGGGTAAAGTTGTGCAGCACAGGGGTCCAAGCTGGGTCAGGAGGCCAACTAGATATTGCTGACGTTTGACCTCTTATCACATGCTCCCATCTCTAGCCATAGACCCTCTTGCCCTTTGGGGTCAGAGAGATGTATGTCTGAACCCCAGCTCTGCAATTCTCAGCTGAGCAAATTACCTGAAATCTGGGCTTCGGTTTCCTTACCTCTAAAATGGGCAAACACATGCCTATTTCTCATGATTGTTGTGAGGATTAAATCCGGTAACCTGTGGAGATGGAGCTCAGGGGTAGTCCCGCCCCTTACAATCCCCTCTTCCAACTGTAGCCAGTGGGGTGTTTGAAAGCTAAGGCAGCTCATGCCATTCTCTGTATTGCCTTTTTACACTTTTTTATGCCATGGACCCTGTTAGTAGTCTGGTGAGGTCTGTTAACCCCTTCTTTAAAAATATTTTAGGGCTTCCCTGGTGGCGCAGTGGTTGAGAGTCCGCCTGCCGATGCAGGGGACACGGGTTCGTGCCCCGGTCCGGGAAGATCCCACATGCCGCAGAGCGGCTGGGCCCGTGAGCCATGGCCGCTGAGCCTGCGCGTCCGGAGCCTGTGCTCCGCAACGGGAGAGGCCACAACAGGGAGAGGCCCGTGTACCGCAAAAAAAAAAAAAAAAAAAAAATTAAAATGTTTATTATATTTGCTGTGTCACGTGACTGTATTACACAATACAGAATTACATAATTGTGATACACTGACCACGAGAGCCAGAGGCAGCTCTCACAGCAACATTCGAATGGCACCTTTGGCAACAGTCACAGGCATGGCTAATACCACTACGATTTGTTGCCCACATTTGTAATCGAAGGAAACTTTACATTTCAGTTTGAATTTAGAAAAAACATAGATGCAAATTTTTCCCTTCTAAGCTTATGGTCTCTCTTGATGCTCTCCTCAGACGCTTGGGTGTGAGTGGACCCCGGGAAAGGAACCCAGAGAGACCTCCCAGTTTACTGACCGTGATTCCTTACTACAGCCCACCAGGCATTGTGTGATAGGGCCGCGCCCTGCTTCTCAAATATGACCAGTGCCTTTGCGCCTTGGAATCCTGGCATTTACTCTTTCCCCTCCCTGCTCCACTCTGCCCTGGCCTCGGCGAGGCTGGCTTCCGCACACTCTGTTCGGATCTCAGAGTGGCCTTCCCAGAGTGTCCATCCAAAGACGCCCTCTCCCTGACACTCTCTGTGTAATTTCCTGGGTTTCTTCCTTCACAGCAATAATCACAATCAAAAATGTTCTTGTTCATGTATTCATCTACTTGTTTATTATCTTTAAAGCAAGCTCCAGGAGGCAGGAACCTGTTGTGTGCTGGGTCCACATGTGTCTCCAGAGCCTGGAACAGTGCCTGGCACGTGATAAGCACCAAACATTTGGTAAAGGAAGGCACAACCAAATGAATGAATAGATGAATCAAAGCAAGTGGGAGCTCAGTTCATGTTATTTTCTCACCTTGAGTCTTGACTCATTGTGTCATAATGTCTTGGCTAAGAGCGCCCATGCTATGGCCTCCCTTGCCACTCACCAGCCACGTAATCTTAGGCAAGTGACCTACCCTTTCTGTACCTCAGTTTCCTCATCTGGAGAATGGGACTGTTATAATACATACCTCATAGGTGTGTTGTGAAGACTAAACGAATAAATATATGAAAAGCACTTAGATCACTGCCCGGGACAGAAAATGTTACAGAAGTGTAAGCTATTATTTTTTGCTGCAAGTTAAAGGATCAACTTCAATGTTATTTAAAACAGTAATTGTTTCAAAAAATCAATGCAGGTTTTGAAGAGAGAACAAAGAAATCCCATGATTGGAAAAGCAATATATATGATAGCTGTTACACTGTGTTTAAGTAGTTGGGATGTGAAAAAGAAATAGCACTGAGAGTTTGGGTCTAGGCAGCTTCCACGGATGCAGTGATGCCCGGGGAAGCTTGAACTCTGCTTCCTCGCCTGGCAGCACCATTACCATCCCCGTCATCATCCCCCTGATTTTCTGAAGTTAGACCACTGATTTACACATCAAAGAAAACGATAGAATCCTGTCTAATTTTTCAGGAGGATATGCTCATTCCTAGTCCAAATGCTCCTTATTTCCCAATCAAACTCATAAAACCTCCAGCCCACATGAAAATGTGGCCATCAGTAGGCCCTGTGATAAGAGGCGGGGGATTTCCACTGACGAGTTCACACACTTCTGCCAGTTTCCCACCCTGCTGGCTGCCAGAAAAGCTGGTTAATAATGGTCTGGGACACAGCGTGAGGCCCTGACATTGAGCAAGGCTAACTGGCCCACACGGGGATCAAACCTGCAGCCCTGACCTTTCAGATAGAGAGCCTGCCTGCACTGACCAAGCCAATTCTACACCTACTAGGGGCCTCTGGGTTTCAGGCCTGTGCGTGTAAAGCAAACTCAAGGAGGCTCAGACAGCAGTGTTGGCTGCTGGAGAAATCTGACAGTAGCTCTAGCTCACAGGGCTTTCTTTTATTTCCCTTCCCACTTGTCAGCCCTGTATTTAGGAACGGCGTGATTCACTGGCCTGTTATTAGGACTGTTTTTTTTGTTTTGTTTTGTTTTTTTGCGGTACGCGGGTCTCTCACTGTGTGGCCTCTCCCGTTGCGGAGCACAGGCCCCGGACGCGCAGGCCCAGCGGCCATGGCTCACGGGCCCAGCCGCTCCGCGGCATGTGGGATCTTCCCGGACAGGGGCACGAACCCTTGTCCCCTGCATTGACAGGTGGACTCTCAACCACTGCGCCACCAGGGAAGCCCCCAGGACTGCTTTTGTTGGGTGAGATAAAGTACCACCAGTAGCTGGGAGCTCTGCTGACAGCCACGGAGAACTTTCAGAGGCCTCCTCTTCACCCCCTCTCTACTCCAAGCCAGTGAGCCTCCTCCACTGATTCCCCCACCCCTTACTGTCCTGCTACACAGAAGGGAGGTCCGAGCTCGGCCTCAGGCTGGACCCTGAGGTGCGCCAGGGCGCCAGGAAGGGTGAGCAAAGATCTTTTTCTCATTTCTTATCAGCATATGCACAAGTCAAAACCACTGCCAAGGGTAGAGGGCATTTTCTCAGGGATCCCTGCAGTTTTTCCAAAGAGGACAGCTAGAGATGCTGTCATAAACCTCTGGCCACTCCACCTAGGTGATGAAGTGTGTCTGGTCTACTTCAAAGAGGTGCTGACAGGGCTCAGGTGTCCACCCCTAATAACATCCCCAAAGTTCTTTTTCACAGACTGCATTTGAGCCCCATGGCGATCTCAAGGCCAGCAGTAGCCAATTGAGAGACAGGAGAATAAGACTCAGCAAACATGGCGTTCAGTTCGGGATGATAGTTACCTTTTGGGAGGAAGGAGGGTTTAGAGTGAAAGGAGGCATTTTGGGGGGCAGGGACAAGGGTCTACAAGGGTCTGCAGGGTGCTGGGGCTGGTGTATTTCTTGACCTGGACTGTGACTACGTGGGTATGTCCCCTTTGTGATAAGTCATCAAGTCGACACTTATGATTTGTGTACTTTTCTATATGTATATTTCAATTAAAAGGTTTTTTAAAAAGGTAAGTGATTTGCCCAAGTAAAATAGAGAGTGGCTACCGTCAAGCCTGACACTCAGCATCCTGCTGACTCTTTGGAATAAACAAGCCTGGAACATACATAGCGGGCTGCAATGGCTGCATTATTTCTGCCAGGGGCTGGTAATTCCACACAGAGGAGAGAGGGGCGCTCAGGCATGGTGAATCTACTGTGTATCTCTGTTTAAACACCTGTGTGGCTTCTAATTCAAGAAGGGCTAAAAGGAACATCTGGACGTTTTAACTGGATTTGTGTTTTGCATCTGGATGAAGAGAAGTCCAGATCCCTTGTCTGGTCCAAACAACTGAACAGGTTGTGAAACTCCCAGAGAAGCCGACTCTCTCTCTGCTCTGAACACTGGGCAAAGCCCTAGGGGGGACCTGGCGGAGCTGCAAACACCCTCCAGCACTTGCCAGACCCCACTCTGGAGGGGTCTTGAAACCCAGAGGAGGAGGACAGCACTCTGTCCCACGTTGGACAGTGTTCTTGCAGTGTTTTGTGACAGCTGTCAGAGGGTCCTGGTTGAAGTCTGTGTCTTGATAGCTGTGGGCCCTTGGGCAAGTTTCTTAGCCTCTCTGAACTTGTTTTCTCAGGAGTAAAGTATAAATGCTAACAGCTTCTAGTTTACAGAGTTGCTGTGAGGATTACATGAGTTAGCATACAAGGCCTGACACACAGAAAATGTTCACCACTCAATAAATGTTTCCTGCTATTACTACTACGCTGTTTCTGGTTCTGGCATCCTGCCTCCATCCTCTGCCCATTTGTCTGAAGCTGCTGAGACCTGGCCTCTGCTTTGGGCTGCACCATCCTGCCTGGTGGGGTTTTTGAAGGCTGAGCTCTTCTACCTGATTTGTTCCTACGGACTCCCCTTCACTTTTGATCAGACTGACACCAGCTGACACATTTGCTGTACTTACCGACCACACCTACTCTCTGTTTTGATCTCCTGCCTGTATTCCACTGTTCATCACCCCCTGGCAGCCAGCAGGCCCCCAGTCGGCCACCATCCAGGAACCCAGCAGGTCTGCTCAGGGAGTGTCCTGGATTTGGATCAGGGATCCATTTAGCAAGAGCTGACAGTCCTTCTGAGCAGTTCAAAGTCACTGCATGGACCACCCGCTGCCAGTTTTAGAGATCTACGCCTTCATTCTGTTGCCTAAATTGCAAACGTAGACACGGCAAGAGCAGAAGTTTGTCATCAAACAGGGGAGCACACCTGAGGGCTGCAGAAGGTAAGGTATAATGCCATAGTTTCTGCAAAGGGTGAGGCAGAACGGGGCTCTCAGAGGGCTATCTCCAGAGCTGCCAGCACTGCCATTGGCACGATTGAGCCAGGCCTGGTTCTCACGCTGACAAATGGTGGGATGTTAGCTGCTGCTGACAAGCTACAGCACGACAAGAAAAATAGTCTGTGAATAAGCCCCCTGAAGCATATAAGGATTCTGGCCAGGAACTGAGATGGTGAGGCCAAGCCATGGCAACAAGCAAGTAGAAACCACAAGACCTTCTGGTGCAAATTCATCTCCGTGAGTGAGGGATGGCCAAAGAACAGAGGGAACTGTCACATTTGGATACTTTGAAGCAGGCATGTTTATTCCTAAGAAGGCAAGGGATAAGCAGTGCCCGCTTGCCGGGGGTAGGGAGCTGGGGCGGGCAGGGAGCCACAGTAGCAGGATCTGATGACCAAGAGATTGCTAGGTGAGCAAAGCATGGCATGTGTTCAGGGCAGCTCCCCACAGTACTTAAGGGGACATATTACGGACGCATTTGAGTTTGGAGTCTGATTCTGTCACTTCTCAGCCCCATGACCTTGGACAAGTGAACCTCAGAGCCTGTTTCCTGATCTATAAAATGGCGATAAGAATACTTTACCTTGTAAGGTTCTTTGACGATTAACTGAGGTGATATTTGTAAAGCAATTAGTAGCCCTGCATCTGGCACATAGTAAGTGCTCAATAAACAGTGCTCATGACTATCTTTGGTGCAAAATCAGTCAAGGGACAGGCAAAAGGTCAGCCTAGGGAGTCACAGGGGGTTGAGCACAGCACACAGGAGTCTCAGGGGAGGTGACTCAGATGCCCAGATAGGCGATCCGGGCTCCTGCTGCATGGCGTTCATGGTGTCATCCCTCTCCACCAACACACATACTCAAGGAAATAAAGCGGGCAAGCACAAGGGGGAAGCTTTATTCCAAAGGCAGGTGGAGGATAGATGTGTGTGTGATGCAGGCTGAGCAGACACCCAGTTAGGCCGACTAAAGCTTAAGGAGTGAAGAAAGGGGGATGTGACTTGCGGGGCAAAATGGAAGACAGGGTCAACTTTAGAGTCAAAGAGCTCACCCTGGGAATTCCCACCCCATGGGGAGAGGAACGAGGGGTGAGGTGGCTTAAGCTCTTTTTTCTCAAGGCAACGTAGGTCTGGGAAGTGGGGCAGGATTGAGCATACAGCAGGGTGAGCTGAGGGCCCAGCTGTGGGGACCCGGGGAAGGCAGAGCCAGGAAGGGAAGCAAGGGTGTCCAGGAAGCGTGTTCAGGCCCCGTGGCTGCCCTGGGAGGACAGGCCCAGGGTAAATGTCATCTCCTGCTGCCCCAGCCTGCTGAATGCACCAGCACTTGTGGGCCACTGGTGTGTTTTCCCTGTTACCAGTCAAAGGGATCATCTGAAAACCTACAACTGGTTCTGGCATTGAGATGTTCTGTCCAGGCTCTGAGGTCCTTGGACTCAAGGGCTATAGTGGTTAATTCTTTTACACATGTCTTCAAAGCATCCCATCCATCTACCCATCCATCCATCCATCCAACCAACCACCCATTCATCTACCCATCCATCTATCCCATAATTCCTGAGTGCTGTGTATGCTGGGGCCTGTTCCAGGTGCCACCGGCATACAGATGAACAAGACAAATGTAGTTCCTGATCTCAGAGAACTTACATTCTAGTCTCATAATAAGACTTATCTTATTTCTCATAATAAGAAAGGTGATTTCCGTTGGTGATAGTTTCTTTGAAGGTCATACAACGTACAATCTCTCTCTGTGGTAGAGAGAGATTCAGAGAGAGGACGGAGGTCCCTTAGGGTGGCAGAGAAAGAATGCTTCTTGGAGGAGGTGATATCTGGATTAGACCTAGATAACAAGGTAAAAACAGTAGACTGGAGACTTGGGGAAAGAAGTTTTTGCTAGAAGGAAGAGCAAGTGTACACACCGTATGCTGGAACTGGGCACACTACGCACAAGGAACAAAGAAAAGGCTAGAGAGTGAGGGGCCAGCGATGGGAGATGCAGGCCCTTGGGAGCTCTTAGTCATTTCTCCGGATTGTAGGGATGTTGGTGAAACTGTGGTGAAGGCAGAGCGTGTTGCTCACTGAGCAGGTGAGCAAATGGTGGCCCAGGGAGATTCAGCCGCCAGCGTAAAGCCAGGGATAGACCCAGACTTCCAACTCAAGGTACTTTTTTTCCTAAGATCAAGAGGACACTTGGGGCTTCCCTGGTGGCGCAGTGGTTGGGAGTCCGCCTGCCGATGCAGGGGACACAGGTTCATGCCCCGGTCCGGGAAGGTCGCACATGCCGCGGAGTGGCTGGGCCCGTGAGCCATGGCCGCTAGGCTTGTGCACCCGGAGCTTGTGCTCCGCAACGAGACAGGTCACAACAGTGAGAGGCTCACGTACAGCAAAAAAAAAAAAAAAAAAAAAAAAAAAAGGACACTTGTACTTGCCATCAATGCCACCACCTTGTTACCTAACAGAGGTGACTTCTTCCCCAAGAGATGACCCAGAGACCATCCATCTGGAGGGATTTCCTGCTCCTTGTGCCCCCTTTTCCTGCAGAGTGTAAGGACAGGGGGTCAGAGAAGCCCGGCAAGCCGCCACCACTGCAGATAACATTTAGAAGGCAGCTGGAGCTCGCTCCGCAGGAACACAACCAGACACGTGGTGCTTCAGTTTTGTATTGATTGATTACACTTTTGTAGTGTCCAGACAGGTGTGGCAAGGAGGGATTAACCGAGGCCAGCCTGGGAGAGGAAGGACCTGGCCCTGGAAGAGCACATCTCATGGAAGCGGGTGGGCCTGTGTATGTGTGTGTTTGGGGATGGATGCAGGGGAAGCTGAGGAACTGGGCTTTAGGCCTGGAGAGGAAGTGCAAGCAAAGCCTTAGGTGGAAAGTTGGGTAACAGATGGCAGGGAAGGAGAGGACAGGGCTGCCTCTCTCTGAGAGTCACTACATGCCAGGGACACCAAGGAGACTACAGTTCATTGATTTCTCATGATAACCCGGGGGTGGATGCTACTGTGTCCATTTTGAGGATGAAGGCGTGGAGTGGGGTGGGTCAGAAACACTGGGTGGCGTGTCCAAGCCCACACAGAGGGCAGGGATCTGCACGTGGGGGGCCGGCAGGGGGTATGGGGTGAAGGATAGGTGAGAACGCTCAGCGCCCCCCCATTTCACTACCACCTGCACCCTGACGACCCCCAAACGGAACTGAGGCCCAGCTCTGCCTTGTCGCTGGCCTTCCTCACACACCTTTCCGCACATACTGTGTTCCTCTAGCTCCAAGTCCCGCCGGCACTACAGACCCACGTCATCAACTGCATCTCTGCCATCTAAAGCTACTCTTTTTCCAGGGACTGTTTCTCAGTCCATGACTCTACCAGGCGCCTGTCCTCCAAAACCGAGACCAGGAGTCAGCCAGAGTCTCCCCTCTGCCCCCGCCATCACCTCCCTGCTCTCTCGCCATCCAATAAGCGAGCCCTGTCCATTTTACCTCTGAAATTCCTGTGTAATCCAGCACTGCCATGCGGACCTGACTGCTGCTGGCATCACTGAAGTCTCCACTGGAATTACTCAGTAGTTTCTGCACGGGCCTCACTGCTCCTAGCTCCTCCCCAGTTCATCCATCCAGTTTAGTGGATGCCAAGGGCACCCGTGGTCCTCGAGCTTGCTTGAACATGAATCACAGCCGCCTGGAGGGCCTGTGAAAATGCGCATTGCTGGGCCCCACTCCAGAGTGTCTGATTCAGTAGGTCTGGATGGGACCCCAGAATCTGGGTTTCTGACAAGTCCTAGGTCATCCCGATGCTGCTGGTTCCAGAACTGCACTTTGAGAGCCGCTGTTCTAGAATCGATTTCCAAACCAAAGGTCTAATCATACCACTGCCCCACTGAAAGAGACTCCAGCCACTCCCTGCTAGCTTTAAAATATGGTCCCGTCTCCCTGCAATGATCTTCACAATCTGTCCCAGACTCTCTCTCCAGCATCACCTCAAGCCACTGGCCTCCCTTCAACCTGAGATGCAGAGACGTCGCACTATCCGTATTCCTTACACCTGTCATACATTTCAAACTCCGTGTCTTTGCCCACACAGTTCCCTCTGCCTGCAACTCTTTCCATCTTGAGGCTTGTCAAATTCCTACTTATCCGTCAAGGTCCAACTTGACTGTAACTTCCCTTAGAGGCATCACAGTGTGTTAGAATGACCGTGGACTTTGAGGACAGGCTTGGCTTTGAATTCCAGTTCAGTCACTTGTTAGCTGTGTGACCCTGAGTTCGTCTCTCTGTGAAGGTGGAGTTAACCTCCGCATCCTCATTATAAACGGTGAATGATGCCATTTATTTGTAAGAGAGGAAATGATGCGTGAGAAATGCCTGGCAGGTAGTAGGTACTCAGTAAACAATAGCTATCATTATTGTTCATTCTGCTCTAAAGCCTTGCCTGGTTCTGGAGCTGAATTATTTCTTTTTTCCTCTGTTCCCATAAAATTTTGTGTATGATTCCATTTTGCTTATATCACATGCTGTGGTCTCATAATTTTTATACACTGGGCCTCATTCTTAGTAGAGTTGAAGCCATTGTACAAATTATAGAAATTGATCCTCCTAGCAGACTTAGTGGGCACACAACTTGGCGAACTAAAGGTATCTTTGAAGGAAGAAAATTGACAGGTGGATAGAGCCCCAAACCAGAGCACATGCTTGGTAAGCAGCGTGAGGCAGGTTTCAGGCCCCACTCACCCCTTGTACTGTATACAACCTGCGCAACCATCCTTGGAGGCTCCATGTAGGTAGAACACGAGCCCAGTGAAAGGAAAACCTGGGTCCTGTTCAACCTGAAGTCACAACCAGTGTTGAATCAATGCATGTAGGGCCAAGTAATATTGCCCGAGGGTGGGAAGCACATAAGTAGTATTAATAGGGCCTGGCCCCAGGTTCAGGAATAGGATTCTTACCCCTGGGGCAGGGGACAGTGCAAGAACCAGGGTTAGCAACATTAGAGACTCAGGCTTTGGAGAATAACCAGCAGCTGAATTACTGGGTGCTTTGGGGAACAAGACAGAGGTTAAGTGTCCACGTGCTGAACTGGACCTCTTGAAACGACCCCTGACCTCAGACCACAGCCTGGTGCCTGGCTGAGCCTGCAGGTGACACCTCACCTCTCCATGGGAGGTGAGCAATCAGGACCAGAGGATTCTTAGGAGATATTAAGATACCACTTCCCATAGCTTCCTTCCCTACCCTTGCCCCAAATCAATTCCCTACTGCCTGTCTCTTCTGTGTCACAGCAAGCCAATCTCTCAGAAGGCTTTCAGATGCCTTAATTAATCCATTTTCATTTCCCTAGCAGACCCTCACTCCCCTTAACAGCTGGTACTCGGCAGGGAAGGCGGAAATAATTCCCAAGAAGTGAACCTTTTGACAAATTTCCCAGGCTGCTTCTAGACACCCATGGCGTTTGGAGGAGTTCCCAGTCTGGAGATGCTGGGGTAGCTCTGAACATAAGTGAACTCCAAAGCCCCCTGGGATTCCCATCCATATCAACTTCTTTAGCGGAAAAGAACTCTCACGGGGGTCTAAGGACAGCCAGGCAAAGGCTCTGCTCTCTTTTCCTGAATCTGTGGCTGACCTTCTCTGAGCCTCATGTGCTACGATCCTGGGGAGGGAACCGGCTTGACACTGCTTCTTGGGAGATGAGGATTTAAGCTGTGCACCCTCACAGGTGATGTACAATGTCTTTCCTTGGTCCTGCCCTGCTTAGGGCTCCCCTAGCAACCTGCTCACCTCTCTCATGCCCACACCAGAGCACACGTTTCTTTTACGTGTCTGTCCTCTGCCTACCTCCATACCACCTCATCTGTAAGCTCTCAAAGACAGAACCAAGTCTCATCTGTCCTTTGACCCCAAACCTCTAGCACAGTAGCTGACTCACTGTGTTAAATTACTACCTGCTGATTGATTCATCAGTTGACGGCCCTGTTTTCTACGCCTTGGGTTGACAGTTGGGTTGATAGAAACCTGCTAAGAAATGAACTCCCTAAGTGTATTCAAGGTATGCTTGTCAGCTGGTGCCTTGCTCTGCATGATCCGAGGGAACTAGCTGTTAACACCTGCCTGTGTCCCAGGCACTGTGTTAGGTGCACATGGATATCAGGATGAATAAGATACTGTGCTTGCCTGCAAGGAGCTGGTGGCCTCACTGCCACTAAGAACCCGTCCCAGAGGTCCCCGTTCAGAAGTAATTTCTGCCTCCTACTCTGCTCTTTATATATGATGCAGTTTGTATTTGTAACAGAGTACTTATCCTGTACAACCCTGGGTTAAAATAATTTCCGTCGGTCTGTCTGCCCTTCTTGCTGGACAGCTCCTAGAGGAAAGGGATCTGGTTTCAAATCCTAGCACTTCCAGGTGCTGGCCTCTCTGGGGCTGTGCATTCTTAGTCTATAAAAAGGAAGTAGTGGGCTTCCCTGGTGGCGCAGTGGTTGAGAGTCCACCTACTGATGCAGGGGACACGGGTTCGTGCCCCGGTCCGGGAAGATCCCACATGCCGCGGAGCGGCTGGGTCCGTGAGCCATGGCTGCTGAGCCTGCGCATCCGGAGCCTGTGCTCCGCAACGGGAGAGGCCACAGCAGTGAGAGGCCCGCGCACCTAAAATAAATAAAAAATAAAAAAATAAAAAAAGGAAGTAGTTATAACACCCACTTCCTGGATAACAGGGTTGAGGATGTAAGTTTAATCCATGTGACCCTCTCACACTGGCCACCCAGAGCCTCTTCTCTTTCGGCCATTCTCCTGGTCCAGCCTATTCCTTCCTCTCTATTCTCCTAGCAAGTAGACGCAGAGGACAGGAAGGCTGAACCAAAATCACTCTCCGCTCCAGCCATCAGTTCTCACACGCCCCTGGTGATGCAGTAAGACGAGCACAAGACAGGGGTCTGAATAGGGTATGAGTCTGGGCTCTGGCCGCTTGCTGTGAGTCTGAGCTTGGGTTCATTGCTGACCCTCTGAGCCTCCATTTCATCTGGAAAATGGAGTCATAATCCCCGCCAGGCACAGATAAATGAAATAGCACATGTAGAGCTCCTGCCTAGTGCCTGGCCTTCGGTCAGCAGCCATCACTGGCCCCCTCTCCTTCCTGGGGGCTCAGCTTTGAACAAGGAAGAGGTGCCTTCAGCAGAGGACACCCCCATTCTAATTCTCTACAAAGCCATGGGAATGGAGAGGAAAAAGAAAACCTGAAGGCCCATGGCGGAGCCCTTCACTGAAAGCTGGTGATAGACAGGTAGGGAGGTTCACAATCATCGCAGGCTGAGGCTCCAGAGGCCCAGCCCCAGTCTTCTGGGGGCTGTGCACCTCACCCCTGAATGCAGAGAGAGGGAAGCAGTCACAGAGGCAGACAGCAAAGCCCAGTTGCATGGGCGGCAGCAGATACAGTCATCTCAGAAGAAAGGCTGTGCGGCTGCAATCTCAAAACTGCCTTTATTGGCTTTTTATCAGGTGGGTGAAAGGACTCAAGTGACAGAAAAGAACCTCTGAGAACTCAAAATGAGGCAGAGAGTTGTAAAGGGAGGGTCTGATGAGAGATGGACAGCAAAGGCGGTTGTGGTCCAAGATGCAGCCCAGGGCTCTGGCCCTTTTATTCTCAAGGACAACAGCCTGTGGATAATGAACCAGACAAGATGGATTTCCTCCCTTCCCAGGTCTTGGGGGGTGGTATGCAGGAACCACTGCTTGACATGCATCCCTCAAGAAGTCATTCCAGGAAGGACCTTGCTCGGAGTCAAACAGCCCTCCCTCTTCTCCTGAGAGGCAGGATGAGCTGAACCCATGCTTAAAAGTCTCCAGGAAAGGGGGGCTCCCTCACGCAGTAGGTCCTAGGATTAAATGCTGAGACCCCACACCGTTGCCATTTTCTCCTGCGCATCCTCACCGCCATTGCCTTCCTTCGGGCCCCATCCCGTCCCCCTGCATCACTGGACCACCATCTGATGAGTATACCTGCATCTGGTGTTCCCACCTCCAATCCATCCCCCTCTCCCTGTCGGACTAACCTTCCGGAATCAACACCAATTACGCCACTCTTCCCTTCCTGGAATAAAACAAACAGACCACCTCA
Organism: Tursiops truncatus; assembly: GCF_011762595.2. Classification (NCBI taxonomy): domain Eukaryota; kingdom Metazoa; phylum Chordata; class Mammalia; order Artiodactyla; family Delphinidae; genus Tursiops; species Tursiops truncatus. The sequence continues at coordinate 12,154,317 of NC_047041.1, forward strand.
CTCTTCAACAGCTCCCCATTAGCTCTCTGGACATAGTTTAAGTATCCAACCATTTAAATCCTGTCACGATTGGCTCCTGCCTACAGCACTCCTCTCCTCCACTCCCTGCAGCACCTGACGCCAGCTGCAGAGAACCACTCACACTGCCTGGCATGATCTCAGCCTTTGCTGCACCTAGAATACTCTTTTCTACTGAGATGCTTCTCCATCCTCAGTACTCTGTTCAGTGGTCCTTTCCTGGGTGAGCCCTTCCCTGTTCATACCTGTACATACCTTGACAGTGCTTCCACCAGACCTGCCCCTGCCACTCACTACCCACGTGACCATGAACAGGTTCCTTATCTGCTTTGCGACTCAGTTTCCTCACCTGCAACATTTGCTTATTGTGAGGACTAAATGAGTTAGTATAGTCAAGCACTGAAAACGGTGCCTGGCCCACAGGAAACACTTAGTAAATGTCAGCCATCGTTATTCTCATCATTCTTAATATTATTAATAGAGCACGTATCACACTGTACAGGAGTTCTTGGTTTGCCTCTTTGAGTAGATCCTGAATTCCTTACCAGCAACCCCTCACATCCACATGGTGCTTGTCAGAAAGGGAGCACTTGGATGAATGAAGGAAGGAATGAATGAATGGTTGAATTAAAATTGGAGTTCCCCTCTTCCTATTTGAGTAAATGCAGAGACCAGGCTTTAAGGAGGAGAAGAAAGCCGTCCCTGAGTCTGGCCGTCACATGCGGAAAGAGTCGAGCTTTCAGTTTTAGTCCCTGGATCTGTACCTTAATTTTAAAGAATAGAATTCTATGACCTATTTGCAGTTAAAATAGTCTCTGGCTTCAAGGGGAAAAGGAATCCCAGGGGACTAGTTGTAATTTTTTTTTTTTTTCGTTCAGCAAAATGGCTCTGGACAACTTTCCCAGTGGATTAAGGCCACAGACAGCCCACCCTACCAAGTCTCTGGCAAACTCTCTCCACAATCCTTTCTCCCAGGGAACCAGGAGGGGAAATGGAATGAGGTATTTCAGCTTCATTTATACTTAATTCATCAAAATGTCATTGGTAAGAGCTATTCGATGTCCAAGGCTTATGAGCCTTGCATCTAAGCCTTCTAAAGCCCTTTTCTCTTTGAACCTAAACGGGCCGTTCTGCCAGCATGGTGTTGAATGCCAGCAGGGTGCTTGGTTCTGAGCTGGGAAGCTTGAGGGGGGGTCTCTCTCTTCCTGAATGTGCTTTGCTCTCTCCCAAGCTGGGCCCCAAGGATGTGAAATGCAGCCTCTCGCCTTCCAGGATACCAGTGCTCAGGGCTGAACTGACAAGGATGGCTCACACACACTGGGCGAGAGGAGAAGGGGTCAGAGAGCTCATCCGTCCAGCTCTTCCACTTCAAAGATAACGTGCAATTCCTTTATGGGCCAGAATCAGACATGGGTACCACATTCTGGGCATCCTCCAAATGTTCTGCCTAGAAGGACCTCTCAGGAGGGGACGCCATTTGTGACTGGAGGCAGATGAGGCTGTAATTCCCGCAGGAGAGGCCATATGCTGTGGTTGAGGACTCAGGTGCCCCTTCGCTGGCTGTGGGACCTTGGGTGAGTCATTTGTATTTCTAAGCCTCAGGCTGCTCACCCATAGGACGGGGATAAGGATATTCACTTCGCAGAGCCATTGTGGAGGATAAAGAGCCAATGCTGTGAAAGCAGTTTCAAACATGAAATCAGTGCACAAGGGCTTCCCTGGTGGTGCAGTGGTTGAGAGTCCGCCTGCCGATGCAGGGGACACGGGTTCGTGCCCCGGTCCGGGAAGATCCCACATGCCGCGGAGCGGCTGGGCCCGTGAGCCATGGCCACTGAGCCTGTGCTCCACAACGGGAGAGGCCACAACAGGGAGAGGCCCGCGTACCACAAAAAACAAAAAAATCAGTGCACAAGTGTGGGGGGCGACTAGGACAACACCCAGGACAGACACACCCCTGACTGCAGTGCTTCCCAGTTACCCACTGCAGGAAGAAGTGCTCGTGTCTTGGCAAGGATTCCAGACCCCTTCATGAATGCGCTGTTCCCCCCACCCTCTCTGTCCTGCCCACCTTGACTGTCATTACCCCACCACCACCACGATGCTCCAGCCACGTGACCGTCCCTGCCTCTCCTCAATCCCTAAGAGATGCATTCTCAACTCCCAGCAGCCACTTCCATAAACGATTTCATTTTAAACAATAGCCAACCTCCCAGCTCCACAGCTCCTTCTAGCTACAACCCTTTATCTTGCTTTCCCATAAGAGCGAAGCTTCTTTGAGGAGTATTGCACAAGGATTCAACCATTGCAGTCTGATTTCAATCCAGCCACCCACTGAAACCGCTCTTGCCCGTGGCTCCTGCACTGCTAAATCTGATGAAGGCTCTTCTGTACTTCCTTTCAAGAGGTGGGAAACTTCTTTACCCGCTCTCTCTCAGCAGCCTTCACAGGCTCTCCTCCCTCACCTCCCTCTTGAACGCATGGTTTTCTCCCTGGGGATTCCTTCTCTCCTCACAGCTTCAGTAACCATCTACATCCACTCCCACACCTAGAGCTTCGATCCGCTGAGCCCATTCTAGCCAACTCTTGCTGAATATCCTTACCTGTGTGTCCAAAAGGCTTTTCAAAGTTACCATTTTCAAGGCTGAAATCATCCCCGTCCTTCCTCCCAGACCTATTTTTCTCCTGAACTTTCCACCTCAATGACTGGCACCGCCATCCACCCAGACGTCCACGTCAGAAACCTGGGTGTCATCCTACTCTTGTCCCTCTCCCCTTGGCCACATCCATTTGGTCCCCGAGTCCTGATGATTTATCTGTTAAATAGTTTCAACAGGTTACAAAACAGCATAAGGATTATGATCCAGTTTAAGGAAAAACTTGTGTAAAGTATATACTCATTAAGAAATCAGAAGGGCCCATATGGAAATGTTAACCATGGGTATTACTAGATGGTGGAATTACAAGTAATTTTTTGTCTTTTAAAACGTATGTATTTTGTAAAGACTGCATACCTCTATATAAAAGACAAACTGTTATCTTTGAAGATAGCCTCTGAATAGGTACCTTCTTCTGACTCCTAAGTTACTTTTGGTTCTCATAAACTGTTGCAGCAACATGACCTTCTACCCGGTTCCCCTACCTCCAGGCTTGTCCCGCCCCTCCACATTCCATGCTGTAGAAGGTCATACAGGACCTTCGTCAGTGAGCACTGCCCACTTCCTAGCCTAGCTTTCCACCATGCTCTGTTCCACGTATAGTGACCTGAAACAGAAACTACCATATGTACCTTCCTGTCTCCACGCCTTGGACCCTGGTTCCTTCCCACCTGGCCTGTTCTTCTCTCTCCATGTCCCTCCTCTCCCTGGCCAACTTCTCCTGGTCCTTAAAGATTCAAGTCAAGCATCACCTCCTGCAGGCGTTTTCCCTACACATCACAAGCAGAGTCAGGAGGCCGTCCTCCAGTCTTCTCACCATCCCCTATCCCTCCCCATCCTATAGCCTTTCTCCCTCTGCTTTTACCCCACTGGTCCCCCATCAAATAGTGACCTAGGGACTACCTCATTCAACTTAGTTTCTGAATACCTTGAACGATTTCAATTAAAAGCTCACTTTAAATAAATGTATTGGGGTGATACAGGAGGAGGCTGAGGCTGTTCTGAGGGCATCTTCTTCTTCAAGCTGCTCTAGTCCATCTCCTCCTCTCGGCCAAGTATACCTCCACCAAGACACACCATCACTTCTGTGCAGTCCTGCCGTGGGCTCAGCTGTGAAGGATGTGACTGGAGCAATATAAATCCAAACCCAAGAGGCTCCCAAACAGACACGGTTCTCCTCTCCCCTGCCCAGACACAGCCCTGGGGGTGAGAGGCCAGCCACCTGGCCCATTTCATGTGAATCCACTTGTTTTCACTCCAACCACACTCCTACTTTTAATGGGATTTACACCAAAACACAGGCTCTGATGATTTCTAAACATAAGCAGAAAAGATGCTTGAATGCTCTTCCGCAGCCAACACGCCACATGTCCAAACCGCAAAGGTCTTGGGTAAGCAGGTGACAATGGAGGGGATATGGGGATATATGTGTACATAGAGCTGATTCACTTTCTTATACAGCAGAAACTAACCCACCACTGTAAAGCAATTATACTCCAATAAAGATGTTAAAAAAAAAAAAAAAAGCAGGTGACAATGGTTGTGAAAGACTGAGGATCTAGAACGCCCAGTGGAGACGACCCTCTACTCTTTACTGCACATCACTCCAACACCCAGGAAGCTACTGCATTCCTCAAACTCTCTAAAAAAAAGAAATTCCTGTATGTCAAATTTTCTATGCATGTGTGCATACTCACGTGTATGTTATTTTAAATCCTTACAAAAATTCTTTCTAGATAAACACTGAAGCCTTGGGGGATGGAGTGGAAAAGATAAAATAAGTTGCGTAAGAACACCCAGCTAGTAAGGGGGTGAATTGATGTTAGGTCTAACTTCAAGATTCACGCTCTCAGACCACGAGCACTGAAGTCAGACAAGGGCTTAAATGCTGGCTCCAAACTCACCAGCTGTGCGATCTTTGGCAGGTTACTTAAGCTCTCTGAGCCTGTATTTCCTCATCCGTGTAAGTGACAGATTTAGGTGCCGTGACCTCTGAGGTCTCTTCTACTTGGGACATCAAGTAGCCCAAGGCTCTACTGTTACAACCTCTGACTTGTTCCTGTGCAGCTTGGGGAAGGGGTCATACAGGAAGGATGCAGGCTCTAGGACTACTGTGATCCTAGGGGAACACTGGGGCAGACACATCAAAGCGTTGAACCCCGGGGCAGAGCAGGGCCGGGGTCACGCACTCCTGCCCAGAATAAGCCCCCACTCCGTGGCATTCAGACGACCTTCTGGCAGATATGCTCTTCTCATTCTTCACACATCAGCTCAAACATCATTTCCCAAGGGAAGCCTTCCCTCCCCTGTCCCCTTGCCTCTCAAGGCTGGACCCCTCCCCCGCAGGTACCCTCTCATAGCTCCTTCTACTTCCTCTTTCTTTGTACTTAACACAGTGTGTTAATAATATCCTGCTGTGATCATTCATTAATATCTGTCTCTCACTAGTAAGATTCATGAGGGTCGTGAGTACGTTTATTTTGTCCCCCATTGTATCTCCATTGTCTAGGAAAGAGGAAAGCGTTTGGTGGATCTGTATTGAACGAATGGGTTAATTAGTTAAGTAATTAATACTACGCAGTCAAGTCTTGATGAGACCAAAGCAGCAGTGTTTTGACTTGCAAGCCGACCTGGAGTGAATTTTAAGATCCTGTCTGATTGCCCAAGTCGTTCAGTACGAAGCTGCATGTCCTTGAGCCTTGGATTCCTCTCCTCTTCCTGCCAGTCCATGTCACAGCTCATTTGGGAGTTGATAAGGGGATGGCTGTGCACTGACTCTGACATCCCTGAAGTCACCCCACCAATCACCAGGAAGGCCAAGGGGGCTGAAGAAACAGGCTCAAGGTGACAGAGTACATCGGTAAGAAGGGAAGGAAAAGGCCTAGCATTTCATCTTTCTGGGGTTTAACCACTGGACTGCATCTCTACCAGGGGATCCCAACAAGAGGACTGCTTCGGGAGGGGCTCTGGGACTTCGAGAAGAGCAGCATATCCTTTGCTGTGGAAGGAAGTGTGGGCATCGTCAGCTGGGGGCTTGAGTGTCAAAGACAGCAGACAGCTCCCTGAAGAAGTCTTCACCCTCCCACTCTGCCCCGGTGAGAGGCTCCCAGGGCTCCCTGGGCCTTCTGCAACCTTCTGCTGATTGCTTGCAAGCCTCTCCCTGACAGCAAAGCCTCCCTCTGGACTCTAGGAACTGGACAGTTCACCGTCTCGCTGAACAAGTCTTGCCGCTGACCCCGCTGGGTCACTGCAAATGCTGTCAGGCAAACTCCTCACCACTGTCCCACCTCGGCTCTCAATTACCTTCTCCATGCTCTTGTCTCTACAGAACTTTTCATCATGCATCGCCAAGGATCACTTATTTAATACCCGGAATAACACTTTTATCCTTCAAGACTAGGATTTAAAAAATGCACATTTTACCCCAAGTTTGGTACATAGAAAGGGTTAAGATCATATGAATTCAATGGATAAAGAGGAGGGAGAAAAGAAGGAAAGAAAAAAGCAAGCAAGAGTGAAAGGGAGGGAGGATAAAAAGGAAGGAGAGAAGGAAGGGCCTAGACTTATGCAGACCTTTCTTGGTGACATCCCACTCCAACTGAGGTCGTGTTCTTAGGTGGGAAGAATGTGGGTTCTGGAGTTAGACAAATCTGGGTTCAAATCCCAGCCCCGTCTCACCCTAACTGTGTGGCTTCAGACAAGTCATTTAAGCTCTCTGAGTTCAGGTGGTGCATTTGTAAAATGAGGATCACAGCTAACTAAAAGGTATATTCCCAGAGGATTAGAGATAACGTACGTAAAGCACCCTGCACTTTGGCACTGGCTGGGAGGCTGCAGGGGCTCCTTCTGCACTCGGAAAGCACGGAGAGGTAGGGACGGGTTCAAGAACCAACCCATAAGAACCTAGGTCTGTGCTCTCCACATTGGATACCCATCACCTTTCCTGAGCAGAAAAACTCAGTTATGGAAATATGGACAGTGAATGAGTAACAATCAAATTAATTTTTACAGACGTTAACAGTATACACCAAGAAAACAAGAGCTCTGCCCCCGGAAGAACTTTCTATAGCCTTGCTCTAACCTAACGACAACTGACGCTCTGTGATGCTCACCTGTGTTTCAATTGAGTCTCTGCACTCACCCTGAAAACTACAGTCTGCCCAAGCGCACCTTGGCCCTGGGTCTGTACAAGCATATTAAGGAGAGCGGAACGTAATACAAGAAGTAACGAAATAGCCGTAACCGTGACCAACTCCTCTGCCAGGTGATCCCTTTCCCCCTGTTATTTAACCATGTCTCCTCGAGAGTGCTTCTCGAGTGTCAAAGTCAACGGACGTGAGTGTGTTCTACTCTCCCAGGGCCTGTCCAAGCTCTGCCAAGGTGCTGATGACCAAAAAAATAATCAGAACAAACAAAAAGCACCTGGATTATCCAAGAACGGAACCCCAATTCTCTAAGCCGCGTTCAGCGATCAAGGCCTCCGTTACCTGTTACAGGTGGGGGACTGGGACCGGGAGAGCCACAGGGCAGGGATCAAGGTGGTCTTATTCTTCAACGTATATTACCAGTGCCTGGCTCGTTGCCAGCTCAGGAAAGATTTGTGCAATGAATGGACAAATAAATGAAAACTGCATGACCGATTGACTAATAAATGGAGGATTCATGAGGATACAGCACAACCTCCTGTCCTTCCAGCTGCCCCCCAGCCCACCCCCAAATCCAAATCACCTGTTCTTTCCTTACCCGAGCGATCAGCTCCCCGACCATTCCTGTCCAGGTGCCATTGGCCTCGGGCACGCCGTACACGCCGTCCCCGACCAGGCGGATCTTGTAGTTGAACCGGAGGATCTCTGCCAGCTCCTTGAGCATGTCCACACAGAAGCCCTCGTAGCGGTCATTGCCTTCCATCTCCTGGTGGTTTCCCTTCAGCATTAAATACGGGTTTTCCTGCAGCAAAACTGGGCAGCTGTCATTCTCATCTTAGCCCTGGTGTCTCAGCCACACATGACGAGGGGGTCGGGGACACAGGAGGTTGGGACGAAGATGGGGTGGAAGGAGAGAAGTGGCTTGGGTAATGGGGTGCTTCGGAGGTGGCAGTGAGCTCCCCTCCCTGACTTCAAGACACTTCTCTTACCTGGAACACATAACGGTCCCACTGCACAGAGGGTCCAGTGGAAGCCCCTCCACCTTGTTCGAGGTCATCATCTGACCCCACCCTGCACTTCGTTCCTTCCTTTTCTTCCCCTTCCTTTGTTTATTCCACATAGATGGATCACGGCGGATTATGAGATACAAGGATGCTGACAACAGAGCAAGCGAGATTCTTACATGCACAGAACAACCGCAAACCCTAGGCAGGACGCGTCCAGCTGTGAGCGTTGGGAGGAGGGTCTCTCTGATGAAACGTCCAGGGAAGGTTCTCTGGAGAAGGTGGGATGCAAGCTGGGCTCCGGAGGAAGACAGAACACTGACAGATGGAAGTGGTGTGAATGGAGGGCTGTTCATGGGCAGGGGAAAGGCAGGATCAAGGGCAAAATCCCGAGTGAGAAAGAGAGCGGCCCGTTCGGTGGACAATGGGGCTGCCCTTGAGTGGGAGCCTGGGCTGTGTGGAGGGGAGGGGTGGTGGATACATTTAGAAAGATGAGTTAGGGTCAGCGTGGGCCTTGGGTGCCAGGGCAAGGTGACTGTGCACCATACATATATAGTAGGGAAGCACTGAGGGTTTTAAAGACTTAAGGATGCGAGTAAAGAATGTTATAGAGCAAGAGAGAGGTCTGGGAGTGAGGACGGACCCTCTCCTGAGGGATGCTGAGTCCTGAGCCGCGCTCGGGGTCAGATTGGATTGCAAGGCTGAAGAATCACAGAGAGGGTCAGGCTTGATGCCAGGCTGGGTGTGAGGCACAGAGCGTAGGGTCCTCAGAGCCCTGGAGCCTGAGCAGATGACCAAGGATGATGTCATCGTGGCCACGGATGGTTTGAAAAGGAAGAGGTTTTGGAACGTGTTGAATCTGAGGTGCTGGTCATCGATCCAGGAGGGAACATCTGACTGAATGTTGGAATACGGGGTGAGGGCGGGATCGGGGGCAGAGATGGGGCAGCCTCCGGACAGAGGTGGTGGCTGAAGCTGCAGCATATGAGAGACCATCGGGGGGAAGGACAGCAGAGGGAGAGACCTGATCTTAGGGAGGGGGAGAATGAAGAGCAGCCGCAGAGGAGGACAAAGCAGAAGCGGCCAGAAAAGCCGACAATAGGAAAATGTGGTCATGAAGGTCAAGGAGGAAAGGGTTTCAAGCAGGAGAAGGCAGACATTCCCACAAAGAGAGGAAGCAGGGCTGTGAAAGGGCATCTGGGTCACGTGTCCCTGGAGACCTTCGAAGGCAGGTTGGGGTGGGGAGGGGGGAGGGGATGGCAGAACCCCACAAGGACGGGTGTGCACGAGGGGTGCACGGGTGAGGGCCGACCAGGATGTTGAGAAGTTCAGAGACAAATGCTGGCAGAGCTTCTCCACCCAGCTGCTACCAGTCACGTCTCGCTCCAAACCTCAGTTCCCCCTCTGCCTGCAACAGGCTTGGAGGCTGCCCAGTGTCCACCAATCCCTTGATGATGATTCCCTAAATAGGAGGGTAGCCCAAGGACAGCAGGGTGTAGGTAAGGTGGTAGTGATGGTGTCTTAGGATGGGAGGGACCAGAGTACATGTGTAGGTACAAAGGGAGGAATCCTTAGAAAAGGAAGAAAGAGAAGGCTAGTCAGTGCAGCAAAGTCCTGGGAGAGCCAGGGTCTAGGTGAACATGGGAAGTGGGCCTGGGGGTAAGGTGGAGAGCATGGATGTGGGTACAGAGGGGGCACGGAGGAGGCCCAAGATACAGAGCCGTGCCAGCCCCCAGAGCTGGGGGCAGGTAGGAGGGAAGGCTTGGTGCCTGGAAAGGTTTCCTCAGGGAACACAATGTGGGGTGAGCAGAGAGGAGTGCAGGGTTGCCCAGGCCCAGCTGAGTCAGGAGGCTGAATGCAGATGGGCAGCTGGGAGCAGGGCTTGCAAGGACAGGTGGACTTGGGGACGGGCAGGAGGGGAGATGGCTGAGCATCATGGTGGAGTCAGTTCTAGAAGTCAACAGAGGGAAGTGCTGAACTGCTGGTTTGCTGAGCTCAAGCTGAAAGGGGCTTCTGGGCTGGGGAAGACGGGCAGCCAGAGAGGCCAGAGGTTGCAAAGGGAGGAAGAGGGAGAGCGGTCTTGTGGGTGTGATGAAGCGGAAGAGGGGAAGGTCGGAGGTTCCGTGCCAGGGAGAGGGAGCTCCAAGTTGAAGGTGATGGGCTTCTGGTTCATGGTCAAGTGCGCTGTCATGTCCGTGAAATGGGCCCAAGCTCCCTGACTTCCACACATGCTGTCCTCAGCTCACGGGCCTCTCTCTGTCCTGCTTTTGCTTAACCTAACTCATCTCTGTCCCTGGGGTCCCATCCCACCTCTGACCCCAACCCACTTCTCAGAACCGCTACCACACTCGCAGCCAGGCCTCCACACACGCATTATTCGTCCTCCTACACGTGCCGGCTCGCAGGTAGAACGCACGTGGAGCCTGGGACGGACTCCTCCCTGTCTCTGGGGCCCCCACCTGGCCCCAGCATCCAGCACTTGTGGATTGTGTGGGTGAAAAGTGCTGAAATGGCCTCACCGACAGGGCCTGGCTGGGCATTTCCACGCCTGGGTTGGAAGGCAACCTCCCAGGGTATCTTTAACCATCCCAAGGAGTGTCACAAAACTCTTCTCCCCGAGAACTCTCTGCACTTGTTAATTTAAAATTCACTGACATATTTAGAGTAAATAAACAGGAAGCCAGTGCTGGAGGGAGGAACCGTGTGGGAGGGGGCGGTGCTCACTGGCACTTTGGAGGGTCTGGGGGCCGCGTGCTGGCCTGGAGCCCTGTCCTGGCGGGCAGTGATGAGGGCAAAGTGCTTAACCCGGGTTCTGATGCAGGGGTGTGTTCTAGGGGTGGGAGCTGCGGCTAATTCTGTGTATTTGCCGGTGTTAACCAATAAATCACTCGCAAGTCCCAACTGCACCCTGACAGTAGCAGGATGCAACAGGCCTGTGTGCTGAGTTTTAAGGGATAAATCATTCAGATGGCCATTTGCCAAGGAGGTCCCCCAAATGGCCAGCAGGGACTAAATTAAGGTAATCATTCCTGGTAAGAGTTACTGACTTCTACACACATGCACAAGAGAAGGTTCCCATTTGAATCGTACTGGCCATGTTTTTAAATGTTCCCTTTCACAAAAGTGTCCTTCCCCACCCTCATGAGCACACGTGTGCATATGTGAACAACCGTGTGCGTGCATGCACTCACACACAGGCACACACACACAGGGTCAGACTGACTTTCCCAGTCTAGAAACATGACCCTGCGGTCTCAGTGTCCCCGTGGGTCTGTGCCAGAGCTCTGAGCCCCGTCCAATTCCAGTCCCGGAAAGGCAGGAAGTACAACCCGGCAATGTCCCCATTTCTCTCTCAAACTCTTAACTGGCTTTTGAGGGACATCTCTGACCCTGTAGGAAGGAATTCCTTCATTCAAATTCTAATCATCAGGAACTTCCCTGGTGGTGCAGTGGTTAAGAATCCGCCTGCCAATGCAGGGGACACGGGTTTGAGCCCTGGTCCGGGAAGATCCCACATGCCGCGGAGCAGCTAAGCCCGTGCGCCACAACTACTGAGCCTGTGCTCTAGAGCCCGTGAGCCACAACTACTGAGCCCATGTGCCACAACTACTGAACCCACGTGCCACAACTACTGAACCCGTGTGCCACAACTACTGAAGCCTGCATGCCTAGAGCCCGTGCTCCGCAACAAGAGAAGCCACCGCAATGAGAAGCCCGCGCACCGCAACGAAGAGTAGTCCCCACTCACCGCAACTAGAGAAAGCCCGCACACAACAACGAAGACCCAATACAGCCAAAAAAAAGAAAAAGAAAAGAAAATTGTAATTATCAGGCTCCTACTTTGTGTCAGGCCCCCCAGTCTTTCAGGAGCCCTCATTCTGGAAGGGGAGGTAGAGCTGTAAACATCAACTCTAATAGGAGAAAGGTGTGTACAAAATGTGAGAGGCAGGGAGCAGGCAGGAGGCAGATGAGGGAAGACCTCACGGAAGAGGGGACATCAGAGCCAAGCTGTGAAGGCTGTACAAGTATTTCCAGGTGGAAACAGGAATTCACAGAGAGGGTATTCCAGGCAGAGGGAACAGCATGTACAGAGGCAGGGAACAGCATGACGCAGTGAGGAAGTGTCAGGCAGTCCAATGCTGCCAGACCCCACGTGGCATGGAGAGGAAGCAGGTACAGCAGGCTGGGCTGCATGACGAGAGGTTTATATTCCAAGCTCAGGGCCGGTCGCTCCTGGGCAGCACTGAAGTGAGGAAATGACAGGACGGTTCTGATTTTAGAATGACCGCGCAGCCAGAAGGGCGGGGCTAGGGAGAGACAGACTGAACAAGTGAGAAGGGGATCTTTGAGGAGGCCACACGCAGCTCCAGTGAAGAGGTGGTTACACCTATGTTAGGGCATGCGCTTGAGGATGGACAGCAGGTGACAGACTCAGGAAGTCCTTCAGAGGCAGAGCAGGTCCCAGCAACCGTGCGCGTGTTGTCCCAACTCGGCCAGGACTGCCGGTCAGCATCGCTACAGCTCAGCCAGGCGCCCCCAGGTCTCAGGGGCTTGGTGACACCCCCCCCCAAATCCAGCTGACATTTCCACGTTGGTTCAGATGAGCTCAGCTTGGGCTGAGATGGGGAGTGGCTAAAACCCTGCGAGCTGGAACTGCCTTCTCCATCCTTTGCTTTGTTCCCTCTGCCTGGAATGTTCCTTCCCAGACGGCCACGTGGTTGTCACCTCACCTCATCAGGTCTCTACTCGGATGTGCCCTTCTCAGTGAAGCCAGCAACCCCTCTCCCCTTCCTCAGCTCTGTCTACACCTGAGCACCTAGAACAGCGCCCAGCACACAGGAGTGCCCCCCAAATGTTCACTGAACGAATGACTGAAAATATTCGGTGAGCCCCTGTCTTGTACCAAACGAAGGGAGAACTCACAAGCTTGACATTCAAGTCCCTAAGCATTATGGGCCCAGCCCACTTCTCCAGCCTCAGGCCTTTCCCTCTCTACCAATGCCCATTTCCTAGAAACCTGCACTTTTTGGCATTTCCTGAGTGCCTGATAATACTCTCTTAGTCCACTTCTCCCTCCTCATCAGCCCTGTCTTTGGGGGCCCATCCTCAATGTCCCTCTCCTCGGAAGCTTTGCTGACCTCCCCGATGGCATGGGACCTCTCTCTCGTTCACCCCCCATGGCGCTAGGCGTGCGCCTCTTTCCTGGCTTTTATCCTGCTCTGCTCACGGGGGATCAGTTATTTCAGTGCAGGGCTCCTGAGCCCCAGGAGCTCATGAATGTAGTGATGGAGGTCCCTGAGCTCTTTTTATCATCTCGAAAGCCTGAAAGAAACGGACACGTTTCCAAACCTTGCACAGTTAGCAACAGCACAATAGGCTAAACAGGCTAACAGTCGAGTCTGTTTGGGGCTGGGATTCCATCAGTGCGGCCACACTGATTATCTCCTGTGGATAAGATGCTGGGCCCGGCAGGGAAATAGGTTTTTGATTGGTTAAAAGGAGGTGGGGGAAGGGGGCAAACTCATAATTACTTAATACATGCAGTTGGTTAATGGACAAATCTTTTAAAACCTGAAGTCTTCAGGGATGGGGGGAGGGGAGAAGAAGATGACTTTGGCCGTGAACGCACTTGATTCGTGCCGTCTAATAAATTACAGCCTGTTTGAGGACAGAGACTGAGTCTTACTCAGCTTCGTGTCTCCAAGAATGAGCACAGTGCCTGGCACATGGGGGAAGGGCTTGGTAATTGTCGAAGAGAAATGAATCAAATAAAAAAGGCAGATGGTCCCTTGCCCTACAGATTGCGAACTTTCTTCTGACCATCTGGAAATGAAGAAAGAGGCCATGCAAACCCATTGAGATTCAGGTGTCCACTGCCAGGGATGCAACTTGTACAAGTAGGCACCCAGCAAAGCAGGCTGTCGTGAAAGAGTAGGAGCCGCCCTGGGGGACTTCTCCCGCGTGTCCTAGGTGCCCTGCCCTTGGCTGTGCACAGCTGCCCTGGCTGTCAGGGTGCCCCTGGAAGAGGCGTCCACAAACTGTGCTGTCTTGCCACCCCATCCTGCTTCCCCAGCTGCTTTGGAACTCATCAGATATCATTTCCATATGAAACAACAACTTGAGTTTAATTACACTGTCATAAATTGGCCTCCGTGCTGTGATTAGAGCTCCCATCTTCTGTTCACGGGGAGGCTGGGAATGCCTGGAGATGGAGGAGGCACCCCGGAGAGTGGCAGCTGGGAGGCCCAGGGGGCACCCGCTTACCAGGATGGTGGTGACGACCAGGGTGGTATTGAAGAGACTGTCGGAGACGTTGGAGGCGTAGAGGCGGCTGTCCATGCTGAGGCCGTCTGCCACGTGCCACTGGCCGATCTGAGGAGACCAAGGAGACAGGCTGGGAAGGGGTGGGGGGAGGAGAAGGCTGGGGAGCTGGGGTGCTGAGGTCCTTCGGGCCTCCAGGGCTGGGGGAGCTGAGAGGCCGGTCCCCTGCCTCCGGCGGGGGTACATGTACATCACAGAAGGAGGGAGGGACGCAGAGTGCAGAGCAGAGGGGCGGGACCGGGGCGGAGCTACCAGGGCTGGGGGGTCAGGGGTGGGTGGGGAGACTGCGAGGGGAGGGGAAGACTTAAGAGAGAGGTGGAAGAGGAAAATGGAAAAAGAAATCAGGAACGCAACGCAGTTCAGGGATGCTCTCTCACCCAGAAGGGAAGGGAGCCCCTGGAATTGCATCATCTGGAGGCAGGACAGAGCCTTCCCTTTCACTACAGTCTGCCTTCCATAAAGCTCATTATCTAAATAAGAACCAGAAAGGCTACTGGAGAGAACTGGCCTTACGAGGCTCTTCAATAAATGTTTGCTGCACGGTTCAATGGATGGATGAACCAGAAGAGGGAAGGAAGAGCAGGCTCTAGTCCTGGTGGATTCGCTTTGCTGGCTGCACAATGGATGGATGAACCAGAAGAGGGAAGGAAGACCAGGCTCTAGTCCTGGTGGATTCACTTTGCTGGCTGCGAGAACCTACGCAAATTACTTCGATCTTTGCGAGTTTCAGTTTCCCCAGCTATAGATGGAGGCAGTAACGTTTGCTCTGCCTTCTTAGAGCCAGCTGAGATCGTGCATGTGCCAGTTCGAGGGTACATGGTTCAGCCAGACCCACGAGGGTGGATCTCCACTGAGTAAACCCAGAAATGACTGAACCTCTCTGAAGGTTTTTCCTCATCTGTAAAATGGGAATAATAGAAACATTATGTGGTCATTGTGAGAATGTATTTCAGCTGAAACTCAATAAATGCTTGTTTCCTTCCTTTTCCCCATTGTCTTGACTCCTAGGGGGGAACATACCCGCAACTTACTCAGTTCCCCCATTTTAGAAAGTCACCTAAATCGAAATTCAGCATCATTGGGTTTTTAGGGAGTTTGTTTTCTCAGTGGAACCCTTTCTATAACTACACATACGTGTGTGTGCTACCAATACATTTCTACTGGCTGGAGCCCCTGGCAACTCACTTCTGCTGCTGGGTGCTGGAGGTGGGCCACCAGGAGAGATGGCTGATAGCTGGCTAGGAAACCAATGAAATGCACACATACGCCTCTGCCAGGCCCCAGCGGCAGCTTCCCTGGAAAACCCTCACAAGTTCCATGGATGCCACATGGCTCTACCCACCAGAGCTGGGCTCTGGGTTCCTCCTGTGGAAGCTCCAACCACAATAAAGACACATCTCACTCTTGGTCCCCACCCCCCCTCCCCCGGGGCCGGAGCGTTGGGGGTCACAGGGGGCAGTAACCATCTCCCTGACGTCATGGTCTGGACCTTGAAGAGGGGAGGGCCAGGCTGGATGCCTCCAGGTCCAGGCAGGAGCCCGATGGTCTCCCCAGGTGAGTCTTTCACCTGCCAAAGGAGAGATGACCAAAAACCCCTCTCCAAGCCTCAGCAAGGACGCCACCAGAGGGGGCTGGGCAGGTTTCCCCACCTCTGCGTGGGCAGAAAAGTGAGGCACGTGCCCCTGCTCATTTTAGTTTACAAGTCGTGTGCTCTGCACATCCACACCGGAAGCCCCGTCTAGATAAAGAAACTGACGCCAAGATAGGAGCCCAACTTGCCCGAGGTCACCTCCCCATCAGCTGAGACCTCTGAGCGTTAACCCCTGGGCTCTTAACCCTGGATGAGCCTCGCCAAGGAAGCCTTCGTGGCTCTCCTGCCCGGCTCTTCCAGCGTCCTACTGCACGTCTTGTTTACTTGTCCACCTCCCCGGCTAGCCTGTGAGGGGCTGGCTTGCTCGTGCTCACAGCCCGGCACCCTGCTCAGGACCGGTACTTGGAGGCCGGGGAAACCATCACTTGGGCTAAGTGCTGCTGTCGGTAGGGCATGAACAGGAGGTAGGCAAGCGTCCTCTGGTCTCTGGAGGGTCCACAGCGGGGACCAGCCAGGTCAGGGTACGGCCCGAGCTTCCCCCCCTCCCCTCTCTCGGCAGGGGAGAGAGATGGGGAAGATGAGGGATAAGCAGCTAGATTTTCAAGTGAAGGGCAAAGGAGAGCAATAGTTACCGGACCCCTCCTGTGCTGGATGTGTTCTATCATCTCTTTGAATTCTCCCACCAGCCTTGTGAAGTAGTGATGATGTTTTTATGTACGAGGAAACTGGGGCTCAGAGGTTTAATGGCTTGCCTAAGGTCACCTGGCTAGCAGGTGATGCACGGGCTTGAACACAGAGCTGTCTGACTCCTAAATCCAAGACTTTTCCGTGTCCGCTGCTGTCTCTTGGGCGGGGATGCCAAGGGCTCCTCCACATAAGGAGGAGGAGAAAGGCTCAAAGGAGTCTCGGCCACACAGCAAGAACCCTGGACACGGCTTTTTCCCTCCTGGGTTTTTACATCCACAAAGTCAGGTGAAATGAGGCTGCTTCCCTCTCTGCAAAATGGCTAGAATTGGCTTCTGACAGTCTCCTAGGATAGGAAGGGCCAGATTTGGACAGAAGGACATAAAGAACAATTAGGCCGGATGTCAGCACCTGGATGTTTGGGACAGGACTGAGCTTCTCAGAGTCCTGTCATCTAAACATGCACTTCACACCGACAGGACCAGCAAGACCTCCCCCCCACTCCCCCCCCCATTTCCCCCCCCATTGTTCTCAGGGGACCCAGTCCTCACTGATTGCCTGCCCCAGCTCCACACTCCCTGTCTGACCCAAGCCACGAGGTAGGTAGGTTGCCACAAAAGCCAGAGACAGAAATAATTTACCCAGACCCAGATCCGACAGCCCGAGCCATGTCGCCTCCCACACCCACCTCCGGGGACGTGGCAAAAAGACAAATCAGCCCCCAAGCTCCAGTCAGGAAATGAATGTCCCACCAACCCTCCCATTAGCCCCCAAGAAATTAATAAACTCATCAGATCCAACAAAGCGGCTTTGGCAGCTATAACCCGGAGCAATCTAACTGAGGAAAGGCAGTGGGAAGGAGAGCAGGAGCCAGAGCCAGGCGCCCTGGGATACAGGCTAATCGCCCCACCCACTGGGCATCTTGCATGCCACACACATGCCAGGGGTGGGCAGGAGAGACAGCGCTCATCACCGACAATCTGCGGCTCTGTCTCCAGCCAAATTCCCTTGCTCCACCCCGCTGACACCTGCCCCCGAACCTCCTGCAGGGACAGCGGCTTTGTAAACCTCTTCCACAGGCCCACGTGTGCCGGCTTGACTATGCTTCAGGTAATGTCTTTCCGTGGCCCGCTCCCTGTGCTTTGTGTCTCTCCCACTTGCTCTGCCTTCCCACCAGTTTAGAGACTCCAGGGGTTGCAGTGAAGGGAGGAGAGGGTATGGATTTGGACACCACCACTGCAAGCCCATACAGCACCTCAAGGCAGGTAAGAAAAAGGCACCCCTGGGCTGATGTGGCCCTGCGGGTGCGCAGCTGGGCGTGCTGACTCCAGCCTCTACTCAGCACTGAGCTTTTCACAGTCTGTACCACGAATGCAACGGCCCCAGAGTGGGAGGACCTGAGTTTAACTTGGCTTCTCTGCTTATGAGCTGTGTGACCCTGGGTGAGTTACTTAATCCCTCTGAGCCTCAGTTTCCCCATCTATAAAATGGGGGTTAAAATAGTAATGATTACTTCCTAGGGTTCTTAAGGAGATGAAATCTGATGGTATATGTGCCAAGAACTAGGTGAGTATTCATAGAATTTGTCATGCCATCGTCTGAGACAGAAGATGGGCATCTCTTCTGTGCCCTCAACTGTAGACTCCAGTTGAGTAGATGAGACCAGTGTCTCATACTCTGGTTCCTGCGCCGGCAATGTCAGCGTTAGAAATGCCAATTCTTGGGCCCCATTCCAGATTGACTAAATCAGACAGTCTAGGAGCAGGACCCAGCAGTACGTATTGTAACCAGCTCTCCAGTGACTCTGATGCAAGCTGGATTCGAGCAAAGCACATAGAGCAACTCAGACGACAAACATGACGTCAGGGAGAGGCAAGGGTGCAGGAATGAAGAGAGGCTGAGGGCGCACCTGTGGCAAGCTAGGAAACGTTTAAAAACTGGCTCTCCAGGAAAAAAGGCCTTGTCTGATCTGCCCACGTCTGTGGTGTAAACACGCCCACCATGGCTGACTTCACGCTACCCACATGCAGTCACGGGACACCGAGTTGGGAAAAGTGTATAACGGGCTCTGGCTGGCCGGGCAAGCTGCCGCCACCACGCTCACAGGCCCTGTGCTGGACGCTCGTTTACGCTTACGCATCTCACTGCCACCCTACTTATGAGTAAGGAAAGTGATGTCCACCTAGGTAATAAGTTACCTGAATCACAGAGCTGAGGTGTGGAAAAAATCAACGTGCTGCTTCATTGCGATCACAATATTTGAAACAAATGTGTATTCCTTCCCACGGCTGATTCTATGCTCTCAGAAGAAACTAGAAGTGCTTCGTCAAATATGAAAATCGAGGTAAATATAACTGATATGACACGTGTTCGCACGTGCACAGAAAGCATCATTTATCCAACTTCCTCAAAGGACACAGAATCTATATAAATTAATAATCATCACCTTGCTCCCTGGCTGTATAAAAATTAAATAAATCAAATAAAATTCAAATTAAAAAATAATAATGTTGCTCCTTTAAGCACTAAAATTGGGGGGGAGGGTCTTAATTATTTATTTGCAAGTATTATTTCCCAAAATTCTTTCAAAGGGAATTATACTTTCTGCCGTCCTCTTAAACAGAGGAGACATCTTTACCTTCATGCAGTGTCATCATTTTGAAGCCAGTTATGATCCTGTCCTGTGATATAGTGCTGCTCATTGGTTACTGAAATGTGATGGCCTCTCACCCTCATTTCCGTGCTTTCCTAAGTTAATTTGTCTACTTTTCATAGTGTCTCTTTTCTGATTGTGAACCGTCATTTCCTTCTGCTATTTGGATAGCTGTCTCGAATTGGTCCTTTCCTTCCAGCAGTTGTGTTTAAGATTCCTGGCTGAGCAACCAAGTGACCAAGCCTGAAAGAACTGCTGTAAGGGAAGTACAGATAAGGCCTGATGGGGCCTTTAGTGAACAGACCCTGTGTCATTGATATGGGCAACCCACGGTCCCCTGGAGAGGTGGGTGCTGTACAGTTGAATGAGTGTGGTCTGCCGTGTGACCCTGGATCAGCGTAAGCAAGCTGGTCACTCCCTCAGCAATGCACCATGGGAAATGCTTGTCCAGGGGCCCTGACCGCAGGCATCACCTGCTGAAAGAGCTGGTTGTGTGTCACCCAGAGACCGCATTAGCATCCAGCACTGTGACCTCGGGGCTGGGTGACCCTGAGCAAGTCACTTAATTTCTCACCTTTCCCTGCCCCCCACCCTAATCCAAGCTCCCACTGAACTTGCCCTGGACTAGGGTCCCCCGGGGCCTCTCTTTGTTCTGTTCTCCACTCAGAAGCAGCCAGCCGTCTCTATCAAGTCTCAACTATGATCACACCGGCCCCTGCTGAAACCCTTCAATTCTTCTCCCACTTTCGTTTAAGGATAGAAACCAAAATCCTTAACATGGCCCACCAAGCCCCGTGAGGCCTGGCCTCTGCCCACCCTCCACGCTCATCTCACACCCTCTTTCCCGGCCTTATCTGTGCTCCCGGCACACCTATGAGCTCACGTGCAACAAGCGCCTTCCTGCCAGGGTCTCTGTGCGTGCTGTTCCCTGTCTGGACTCTCCTTGCTGCCCGACCCCTTGGCCCCCAGCCCCATTTCAGCTAGTCCAGGGGTTGGCAGACCACGGACTACAGGCCCAATCCGGCCCACTGCCTGTTTCAGGAAATAAAGTTTTATTGGAACATAGTCACGCCGATTCACTGTTGTACTGTCTGTGACTGCACTCACCTACAGCAGTAAAGCTGCAAAGTCTAAATTTTTACTATCTGGGCCTATTTTATAGAAAGAAGTTTTCCAAACCTTCATCTAGTTTATACCTGTTAAAGCCTCAGGCCTCAGTTGAGAAATCACTACCTTCAGGAAGCCTTTCCTTTAACTCCCAAAGTCAAACTTCTCCCCGAACCACATTCTTTTCCTTTAGAGCATCTGGCCCGGGCTGTCATTATACATTCATTAATGAGACCATTGCTCACCACCTGTCTTTCTCCCTGTGCCGCAGGAGGAGAGCCCTCCGCTGTCGCCTGAGCTGGGTGGTCCTGCCCAGAGCAGCCACACGCTTCTCGCTCCCGCCTAGAATCACTTGAGGTTGTCATTTTGCCGCTTTGTTCTCTACCAAATAGGTAAAAAGGGATTCATGTTTAAAACCCTGAGGGATTTCCTGACATCCGTACCCGCCTCTGTGAGTACACACACGGCTCTGTAACATTTAATATTCTATGTACGTGTAGATGATTGTTCTTTGCATCAGCGCTGCCAGGATGCAGCTTCTAGACAGGCTGACGTAACTCCACGGCCTGGCAAGTCCTTCTGCTCCAGAGTCAGAGTTCGCAAACACTTACTGATCACCTTTGCACGCTGGGCACTCAGCCACGTGATCTGCTTATGTAAATTTCTCTGATTCTGCATCACAACCCTGTTATCATTCCCACCTGAGAAAGGTAGGCGCTTCAGACAACAGTAATAACACTTAAAGGCTTAAAGTAGGCATTTCATACAAGTTTTTGTTGAATGAATGAATGATTGAAATTGAGACTCAGAGATGTCAAACAACTTGCTGAGGATCACAGTTCATAGAGGATGCAACTGGGATTTGAACTCAGGTCCTATTTACTGCTATACTATCTGGTCGGGGTAGGGCAAGTGCAGGCTACCCCGACCTTAAGATCTGGGCCTTCCCACACACCTCTCTGATCACCGTGAACGTGTTCTTTGGAGAATACAGACCTGAAGGTATTCAGCTACAAGAGTCCACGAGAGTGATCCTGACCAAGGCACAGGGTAGTTTCTTAGGGGCTTAGCACAGGGAGATGCAGTGGGAGGGCACCAGGAGACCTACATTTTCTTAACTCTTCTGCCATGCATAAGCTCTGTGACCTAGAGCAAGTCACTTAACCTCTCTGAATCTTCCTCATCTGCAAAGTGGAGATAAAAGAATCTGCCTACCCATAGTACAGCAATGCTGTTGCTAAGCAACTGAGTTAGTGTGTACGATGGCTTTCGATGAGCCCTAATAAGCCATGGGAACTTAAGATAATAGCACTACTGTCCGTCTGGTGGAAATGCAGCTGACCAGAAGTCAAGCTCTACCCTGCCATGTGCTGTGTGGCCCTGGGAAGTCAATTTTGCTGCCTATGAGACAAGGGTAGTTAGTCTTTCTCCCCTTCTCTTATTGGGATGATATGAGGTGATCACAGATGTGACAAAAGTTTAAAGCCCTATGCAAACGCAAGCTCTTTCTTCCAGATCCTTGTTCTCTAGGGCCATCCCAAAGGTGGACGAGCCATAACCAACGACTCAGTTTTTTTAACCTCAGTTTCAGGGTTCAAAGTTGAAGTCCTCACTAGGAAGAATACACAAAATAATGTATTAGTGTCTCCTTGAGTTCACGGAACTAATTTCAACATTCAGGCAGGAAGAATGACAGTCAGATGTGAACCACCATGGCTAGAGGCCCCAGGAATTGAGACTGAGTTATAGTTTGGAGTGTCTATAGTATAGGTCTGTGCCTTGATATATGACCAGCCAAAAAGATCTGTAATGTAAGCCTCTGTGGTGAACCCCTGGCATGAAGGAACAAAATGTTTATGGGCTTTAAATCTAATATCTCCAATCATAAAACTTTACTTCACATGGGAGACTGGATCACGAGTGAGGGGCCCTGCCTCAGGGGTTGACCTGGGGAACAAAGGGAGTTATCGATGTTGGTGGAAGAGCTCATTCTCTCAGCCAAACTATTCTTTTAGCGGAAAACATGTGCTTACATGCACAATACTGTAAACACCCAGGATCAAAGGACAACAGTGGCAAATGCCAAAGGTAAGAGATCAAAAACGATCCCGGGGAAAGCTGGGAAGACTCCCTATCAAATGAGCCCTTCCTGGGCTGATGAAGCCTTCAGCTGAGTTGGTCTAAGGCAGTGTTTTGTTCAACTGCGGCTGCTACCCTTTAGTGGGTTAGGAAATCAATTTAGTGGGTCCAGACCTGCATTTTAAAAATGAAATATATATCCAGAATAGATCAGAGTGCAACCCACACACCAGGGGCAACTACTGTTTCATAAGCTTTGGTTTCAATTATGTGTAGGTGGGTGTTAATGTGCACCCTGGATTGGCAACCAGAATGCGAGTCATGTTCAAAAAGGATGAAAGTGCCTGGCCCAGGGGATTAGGACACCTTACCTGTTCACTACTCTATACGCAGCCCCTAGCAGAGTACCTGCAACACAACTGATGCTCCATAAATACATTTTGGGCATCAGTGAACTCCTATCCTAGTTACTTAGTAAGTAACTAGTTGGTAAAGGACTAACTAGTCCTTTAGTTAGTTAGTAACTAGTTAGTAAAGGACTAACTACAAGTTACTAGTTAGTAACTAGTTAGTAAAGGACTAACTACAAGAAAATTATACAAGCTGATACTTTTGAGCATTTATCACATGTCAAATACTGGACTAAATGCTTTACATTTGTTATTTAATCTTCCCAACCACACTATAAGGGAGGTACTATTGATACTATCATCCCCATTTTACAGATTAGAAAACTGAGGCTCAGAGAGGTTAGCTTTCTTGCCCAAAGTTCCACACGTAATGCGGATTCAACCCAGGCAGGTCCACTCTGCTGCACTGCCCCCAAGATATTAATTTTCCTGGGCTGTGGATGTGTAGTTAAATGTTTGGAAAACATTTTAATTGTTATTTCTTATCCATTGGTATTTGCCATAAGCTTTCCTGCTTGAAAGTCCACATCCCTGAGGTCAGACTTTGCTTTTCCTTGCCTTTGATTCTGACTTATGTATTTATGAGAGGATATTTATTTATTTTAACATCTTAATTGGAGTATAATTGCTTTACAATGGTGTGTTAGTTTCTGCTGTATAACAAAGTGAATCAGCTATACATATACATACATCCCCATATCTCCTCCTTCTTGTGTCTCCCTCCCACCCTCCCTAGCCCACCCCTCTAGGTGGTCGCAAAGCACCAAGCTGATCTCCCTGTGCTATGCAGCTGCTTCCCACTAGCTATCTATTTTACATTTGGTAGTGTATATATGTCCATGCCACTCTCTCACTTCATCCCAGCTTACCCTTACCCTTCCATGTGTCCTCAAGTCCATTCTCTATGTCTGCGTCTTTATTCCTGTCCTACCCCTAGGTTCTTCAGAACCATTTTTTGTTTTTAGATTCCATATATATGTGTTAGCATACAGTATTTGTTTTTCTCTTTCTGACTTACTTCACTCTGTATGACAGTCTCTAGGTCCATCCACCTCACTACAAATAACTCAATTTTGTTTCTTTTTATGGCTGAGTAATATTCCATTGTATATATGTGCCACATCTTCTTTATCCATTCATCTGTTGATGAATAGGTTGCTTCCATGTCCTGGCTATTGTAAATAGAGCTGCAATGAACATTGTGGTACATGACTCTTTTTGAATTATGGTTTTTTCAGGGTATATGCCCAGTAGTGGGATTGCTGGGTCATATGGTAGTTCTATTTTTAGTTTTTTAAGGAACCTCCATACTGTTCGCCATAGTGGCTATATCAATTTACATTCCCACCAACAGTGCAAGAGGGTTCCCTTTTCTCCACACCCTCTCCAGCATTTATGGTTTGTAGATTTTTTGATGATGGCCTTTCTGACTGGTGTGAGGTAATATATGACAGGATATTTAAATAAAGTTTGAGGAAGAGGACAGTGGGGGACAGTGGAGAAAGTAAAGCATCAGGGGTTCTGGCTTCCTGATGTGGCCCTGTCTTCAGCTGGCCCTGGTCTCTGAATTGCACACGTGACCACTAGCTCTGGCAGCCCTTGTTCGGGCTCATCACAGTCCCCTCCACCTGGGGATGCCCAGCTATCCATCACCCCTCGGCCTGAATGTCCCCGCCTTGGGGAGGCCCTTCCCAACCTCTCACTCCCCATCACAGAGACTCAGGCATAATGCCCTGAACTTCTTCTTTGTAGCACGCATCATATAATTATTTAGATAATTATTTATTTCATATAATTATTTAGATAATTATTTGTTTCAAGTCCATTTCCTGCACTACAAAATACATTCCATGACTGGTAAGGCTCTGTCTTATTCCCCACATATGCCCAATGCCTAGTGTGGAATCAGTGCTTAGTAAATATCTGACAATTGCATTAATAATTTCCCCTTTGGAGCTCCAGCTCCCAGGAGAGCGCCTGGTCTAGAATGGGTGCTCAAGAAATATCTGTTGAATTGAATTATGAAGTTCCTTTGGGCAAGTCCCTTCGTTTTAGTCTTCAGTCATCTAACCTATAAAAGAAGGATCTAGTCTAGCTCCTTCCAACTCATACATGAATTCCTGAAAGTGTCAGGTAGATTTATAATGTGGTATAGCTTTTCAAAGGGCTTTGGGGCAAAACCGGAGAGAGACAGGCCTGAGAGGGACAACACAAAGAGGCCTCGGAAGGTGACCGTAGGAGGGCACTGGAAGCTCGGCTGCCTGGACACGAAGATGAAGCAGGTTGGACTTCCCTGGTCGTGCAGTGGTTAAGAATCTGCCTGCCAATGGAGGGGACATGGGTTCGATCCCTGGTCCGGAAAGATTGCACATGCCACGGAGCAACTGAGCCCGTGCACCACGACTACTGAGCCTGTGCTCTAGAGCCTGCGAGACACAACTACTGAGGCTGCGTGCCTAGTGCCCATGCTCCACAACAAAAGAAGCCACCTCAATGAGAAGCCCGTGCACCACAACGAAGAGTGGCCCCTGCTCACCGCAATTAGAGAAACCCGCGCGCCGCAAAGACCCAGCACAGCCAAAGATAAAATTAAAAAAAAAAAGTTCTACTAAAAAAGAAAAAAATGAAGCAGGTGGCCACCTACGAGAAGGATGCCAGGAAGGGCACTGTCCCACCTGCCAGGAAACAGCTCTCTCTGAGCCCAGGGGCTGGTTGATGCCTGGCGTTCCTCCATTAGAGAGCCTGGTGTGAGAGCTGGTCAACGTGGAAATAAATATCAAAGTGTTAACACATTATTATTCAATTCACCAGATATTTATTGAGCACCCAGTCAGCGGCACACACTACTTACAAAGGGATGGCAGGTTTGATGCAAGGGAAGAGGGTGCTCTTCTACTCAGACCACACCTGAATATTGCATATCGTTCCACACACCACTCTTTCAGGGAAGCATAGACTAACTGGAGTGTATTGCAAGCATATTGACCAGGAAAGAGATTGAAATCACATTCCAGAAGGAACAAGTACAAGCAGTTCTGGGAAGGATGGACTAGATGTGTGAACCCAAGAAATGGAACTAAGGACAAAAGGAAGAGGGCTTCAGAAAGAAAGAATTCCACCCAATAGACGGAGAAACTTTCTAACAATGAGAGCTTCCCAAGATGGAATATGCTGTCCCTATAGGTATTGCGTTCCCCAACACTGGAGGCATTCAAGCACAGACCCTACTTCATGAGAACACATTTGCAAGAATTCAAGCATTTGATTTGAGTAGTGATCTAGAGGACCTTTATTAATCCTTTCGGCCCCAAGAATGTGGGATCTAGATTCTACTTCTACATCAGGGGAATCAGAAGCAAGGCCAGAGTATCAAGGGGCAGATGAGGTCCTTGGACACTGTGAGAAAACAAGAGAGCAGGAGTATGGGGTCATGAATGCAGAAGGAAAAGGCCACTGTAGGAAAACTTCAGCCATTCTTGTTTGCTCCTTCCTGGTCTTCTCTCCTGGCTCAACTCATTACAGTTGGTTCTCGTTATTCATGGTAGTTGCGTTCTATAAGGTTGCCACAAGCACTGAATTAGGGAGACTGAACCATTTCTCCTAAGGGAAAAGCAGGGTTAGGTTCCTGCGAACCTCTGGTCACAACATTTTCATCGACCAGTTAGCACATAACCTCGATTTACGTGTGTTTCTGCTGATAGACATCTTATTTAATACATACTGTTGATTCAATAATATTGGACAACAGCACTAGATGTCACGCCTGAACAACACTTTTCTAACGCCTGTATTTCCTCTGTAAGGCACATTGCAGATTTCTTGCCCTTAGGAACACTAGATAGCACTTCAGCATTAAGTGCGGGGGTCATTTTAAACAGCAAAATCTCCAAGAAAAAGCACAAAAATGGGAAAGACATGACACTGCAGAGACTGTGAAAAGCACACTTGTTTACAGTATGAGCCAAAAGAAGGCAGAGCATCACCCTGCTGGACCCCAGCTGGGAACATGCCTGGCGACCCACTCAAATTTTTCACTGCTCTGTGCGTGTCTGTGAAAGCACCAGGACTACTGCATTGGGATTACAAATATATTTTAGCGAGCAGACCAATTTGCAAATATGGAATCTGCAAATAACGAGGATCAACTGTACTCGTCTGCACCTGAATTTCCGACTCTTGCCAAGATGTGCCCAGACTTCTATCCCGAATCCCCAGCCTCTGGGATGTGAAGTGGAATCTAGTCTCGCCCTCACCACTCCTCCTGCCAAAGAGAACAAACCAACAGTGGCTCTGGTGACAGATAAATACTGCGTAGGGCAGGAATGGAGCCCGGCTCACCCCACTGGACTCTGGCTAAGTATGCCAATCCCCAGTGAGGCTCTTAGGAATCTAACAGACTCTCCAACTAGCTGAGGGTTTCAGAAGTTAAATTTCCCCGAGCAGGGCAGCGAGGATGCCCACATCACCTTTCTTTTTGGACAGATGTACTGATTTTGATGATTTCTTTTGCCTACACCTCAACTCCCTCTTTTGTTCTCATATGGTCAAAAATCTCACAGACTCTCTTCTAAACATTTTGGAAGATAATCAAACTAGCACGGGGTGAGTGCACGGCAGAGTCTGTAAATATGAAGACTCAGCTGCACAGCCCTCTCTCACCTCCCAGAAGACGGAAGACGTTTCAAATTATCTGCCGAGGAGAGAATTTATCAGAGAGCTCAGGCATGCTCGAGATTTTTCATCTTACAGGAAAATTACTGCCCACGAACACGACACAGTCAGGGCATGGAGAGTGCCCGGCTTCATTTGTTAAGCTCGCCGGGTACAGATGTATCTTGGAGAAGCAATTGTATTAATAATACACAACTTTGAGCTCTGAACGGCAGATGCCAATTGAACTAATGGTCCTAACGAAGCATCTGGGCTGAAGGATGAAGCTGATCACCCCCGTCTGCCGTCCTCCAGGAGTCAGGAGGATGCTGGAGGCTGGGGGAAGACGCATCGCTGAGCTTTCAGGGTGGACTGAGGATGGCCCATTGCTGCCCCTAGATGGATGCAGGCTGCAGGTGGGAGATGCTGTGTGGCTGGGCCTCACCGTGCTCTGGGAAGATGGGGAGCTTTTAGCTGCGGGGGGGTGGTGGTGGGTGGGTGTCAGCAGCTCTTGTCTGGGCAGTGCCATGTCAGGCAGGCCCTAGATGTGCTGGGGATTCTCCCAGGAGTAGAGCCTTGACTTCTGGTTTTCGTCTGCACACCCACCCAAAGCCACTGCAAAGTGGAACTGGTGATACCACCACGTTAGGGAGTGGAGGACAGAGGTTAGGGACGGAGGAAGGAGAGGGAGGGGTGGAGGAGGGCCATGGGGAACCCTTCCTGAAGCAGGGAGGGGCCAGCTGGCAGAATTTATTTCTACCAGCCTGGTTGGCACGGGCTGGCCCTTGCAGCCTTCTTGCAGGGCTCTGGAGTTGCAGCAGGAGTGACGTGAGCATATGGCTCAGCCCTGCTCTGTCTTTCTGTCTTCCCCAAACCAGGCGAGAAGCGAGATCCCGGGAATACTGCATGCAGAGAAAGAGAAATATATTGACAGACATCCCCCCGAGAGACAGCAGAACTAAAATTTGCACAGTCGAGTGGAATCCTCAAAGCACATCTATAAAAAATATTTCATTTTGTTCTCTCAAAAATTTGATGACACGCACAAAGCAGATCCTATGATGACCGTCGTTCCCGTTTTACTGAGGATGCGATCAAGGGACGGAACGTGGGGAGCTATGAGAGCTGGCGCTGGCCTGAGCCCTTCCATGTCCCCATGGTGCCCGCCCTGCATACAGCTCCCTCTCACCTCCCCGGATTTCCCCTTCCCCCCGCCCGCCTGTCTGCGCTCCCCACACCTCTGGCCTGGAGCCTGCCCCGTGTCTCATCAGAGCGAACTGATGCGGGCTGCTTCCTGAGACTAAATTAGCAGCTCTCCCAGGCATGAGCCAGCTGAAGAGACGCGGGAAGCAGTCGCTCAGAGCTGGCAAACTTCCCCAGGCTGAGCTCAGGCGGGCTGCGTGATCGGGCATATTACAAGAAATAGATTGCAAACGTAGTCCTTTAAAACCCTGCTCCTCTGTCCCAAAGCAGCCCCCCGCCCCGGGTGAAATTTTAAGTAACTCTAATTTGTCTGCCGGCTGATGTGTGAATAAGCTTCTATAGTCAGTGACTTTTCCATCAGAGCTGATAAGCAGGAAGTCCCTGTGCTTTGGGAGAAAGAACCAGAAATCTGTGGGCCAGGGAGGCAGGAGGCGAGAAGGCCGTCAGGCAACACCCTTCGGAAGCCAGCTCTTCGGCCCCTTGGCTGTCAGTCATCCTGGGGGGTGGCCAGGAGAACCAGATGCCCTCACGGGATGAGGCACTTGATAGACTTTTAATTGACGAGAGGACTATTGCTGTTAGAGAACGGAAAGCAAATGGAAGGGAGAAACGCATCAGTGATCGGAGGGGCCTTCCACTCCAATTTTCAAATTCCAGTTGCCAATGGGGAGGCTTGTCGTGTGGAATCTCTCTTGGATAAATGGGGAGCAGTGGCTTTGGAACATGCTCGTGACAAAATCCTCGGGCCCCACGCTCTCCGCACACTCCCCAGGTCCTAGCACCCCCGTCCCTCGTTCACTGGTGCATCTTTTCTCCCAGCCCAAGCTGAGCCCCACCCCCAGCTGGGCGGTCTGTACTCACGGAGTCCCCAAGCCTGGAGCGACAGCTACAGTAGAGGCAGGCCCAGGGAGCAGGCTCCCTGAGCTCTGGAGACTTGGGCAGGAGTGGCCGGGTGAGAAATGGGGGCTGAGGGCGCAGGCATGGGGCGGCGGAGGGGGGATGGCACAGGACGAAGCTCGAAGGTAGGCAGGGACCAGCACGTGACAGCCTTGCTCTGGAGCTGCCATTTACCCTGAAAGCCAATGGGGGCCACGGTGAGGTTTTCAGCCCAGGAATGACGTTCCCATCTGCGTTCTCTGGTGGAGAGAACTGGACTTGATAACCTCTCAGGTCTCCTCCAACCCTAAGAATGTAGGATATTCTGTGAGATATTGTCAACTATTTTAAACCTCACGCCAACCCCCGTTCTCCCGGTGCCTTAGTTAAAAGGAATAAGTGACTTCTCAGTAACCTTCAAAGCAGCCCCCAGACCACCGATCTCTTTCTCCCCTCCCTCTGGAGAAGGCTGCCTCAGAATTTCCTCATCAAAGGCCAAGTCTCTGGGAATGGCCCACCAAGCAATACCCCGAGCCGGCCCTCTCTCGTCAGGTCCGTCCCCCAGCCGGGGAGCTGGCACGTTTGATTCCTGATTTCCAGCAATCAAAGCCCACTCCTGTGCTCTGAGCCAGGACCCACAAAGGCAGCTTCAAAGGATCTGCATATTTATGGTAAACTCCCTCCTCGGATTGAAAATGTATTCCACAGTAGCAATCACGGGCGCCCTCCTAGCAGCTCGCCCACTGGCAACTCGTCTGAGCCATAATGACTTCTCATTAGTGCAGGTGGGATCTGAGCTGTCCCAGAGGCTCACACTAACAGGGGTGGGGGACCGGGCACAGATGCCGGGGGTGGGTGATGTGTCCATGGAGAGGGTGTCTCCGTCCTCACTGTTCCCCCAATGCTGTGTACGGGCAACGGCAACACAGACCGTCACCTGACAGTGTGTTTTTAGGATTTTCTATTGTTCTTTGCTTTTCAAGTAGGAGAAGCGGTCTGGAGCGGGGAGAGACCCCAGCAGGTCTGCCACACTTCCTGGTCTTCTGGCTGAGAGGGCCATGACGAGAAGTGTAGCTGTCTTTATATTACTCAGAGGTGCAGCTGAAGCACGTTCCATGGCCACAAACGCCGGAGCATCCCACCCAGACCTCCCCGGAAAGGGGGCAGACATGCCTATGTGTGGGCTTCTGTCAGGGAAGAGGGCAGCACAGAAGATCAAAGAGAGGCATCCTGTCCTCCCAGCAACGGGTGGGACCTGCCGGAACTTCGGGAAGCTGGATTCCCGAAACCTTCTGGAAGACACTGCATCCCTGAATTCTTGGTTTGCAAGGGTGACTCACAAAAGCCACTTGTCCACCCTCCTGCGTCTGGTGAGAGCCACACTCGAGTCATTCCAGGAAATCAGGCCCTTGGAAAGCTGAGTTTGTATCAGCTTTGGCAAACAAAATACGGCTGTCGGTTCACAATGTTTTTTATTCGCCCACTCCTGGCCAGCTCTGCCAGTCTCCATGGGAACAGAGTTAAATAGATCCATGGTCCAGGAAAAGGTGGCTCAGGGCTGGTTTCTATGAAAAGTTCACGTGACAATAACCCTGTGTATTTTGGAAGTGGGGATTGGGGGAGGGGCAAGAGGAGTAATTAATTGACTCCAAGCCCCAGAGTTCAGAATGAATCAAAAATTTGAAGACTAATTCCAGTAAGTGACTTAATGTGGTGAATAGAAACTGAGTGTTTTGAGTGAGGAAGGTGAAAGTCCCACAGCGCTCTCAGCTCTGTGCCAGTTTGCCCCATCTGGAAGCTGGTACCCACGTTGGGCCTTATGTTTTAATAGAGCCCCAGACAAACCAAAAAGCATTCGTGGTGAAAGATTTGTCACCTGTGTCGCGTTGGGAACAGCTATGGGCCACTGTTTGGGGGAGGAAAAAAATCAGAGGGGCAGAACAACTCAAGCACTAGACAGTGATTACTGACTGCAGTTTTTGCCTTTCCCAAAAGACTAGGAGCTCTGGAAGGAACCATGACTTATTTATCTCGCATTTCTAGCCCTTGACACGAAGTAGGTGCTCAAAAAGTTTTTATGCTAAGTTTCAGAAGAGGATGAATAAATGAAGGCAAGTCAAGCTATTTTTAAATATTTGAAGAGCTGGTAAAAAGAGAGAAAGCTGATTATCCTGGGTTGCTTAATGGGGCAGGACTAGGAGGCAGGTTTTGACTCAGTGCCTGGAAGATTCTGGAATGTGTTCCTGGGGGGGGGGGGGCGGTGAATCTCCCAGCCCAGGACATGTGCAAGGAGAGGCTGTGTGGCTGTTTCCCTCAGGGATGCTGTGGAGAACATTCTTGCACTGGGTTGGAAGACTAGACCAGAGGCCTCAGAGTTTCCTCCAGCATGTTCTGGGCAATTCTGCAGAGTGGAAAGACCAGGGACTTTGAAAACAGCTAGACCCAGACTCAGTGCTCAAGCCTGGAACTAACTAGCTGAATGGATGAGGAACATGCCTTTCTCAGTTTCTTTATTTGTAAGATGGAGAGAATAGCTTTTATGCAGGGTTGATAAAAAGATGAG
The DNA here is from genome assembly GCF_011762595.2 of Tursiops truncatus. Taxonomy (NCBI): domain Eukaryota; kingdom Metazoa; phylum Chordata; class Mammalia; order Artiodactyla; family Delphinidae; genus Tursiops; species Tursiops truncatus. The sequence goes on from NC_047041.1 coordinate 12,186,275, forward strand.
AAATTTTAAGTACACCCAGCACAGTGCATCTTGTAGGAGACACCCGATAAATGATAGCCATTCTTATTATGTCAGCAGAGCCAGCTTTCTGTCTAACCACATGCAAGCAGAAGAGAGTGCTATGCAAATCTAGTTTTCAATAATCCTTGAGCTTAGCCAGACCAAATGTTGAGGGGTTACCATCCTCATTGCACAGAGGAAGAAAGCTGAGGTACCCTGTTGCGATATACAGTGCGCCAATGGAAAAGTTTCAATTTTCATCTTTAGCTAGAGATAACCCCCTCAACAGACACTACCCGGCCTCACCCCTCCCTCTCCCGAAGGCTTAATTAGAGCCTGTTAAGCCATTTCTGATCCTCAGATGAAAGGTGTGCTCATCTTATTACAGCCCTAACAAAGTCGCTGGGGGCCTGCTTGGAACCTCTGATCTTTAAACCAAGTTAAAATGAAGGAGATTAAGGGCCCACTAAGGCTGTGCTTCTTTTCCCTCGCCTCTTTCAAATATGATTTCTCGCAAATTAGGAAGGGAGATTATACTATTCCAATACCACCCAGGACATCTTTTGTGGGATGGGGAAGGAGAATATGGGATGGAGATGAGATAACTCACACTGGGGGCAAAAACTGGGGGCTGGAGCTAGTGAACCTGGTCCAGGTTTGGAAGTGTCACTTACAGGACACTATAGGGGACATTTTCCCCCAAACAGGATCCAGTGGAAGGTCCACAGAGTTCCAAGATGGAAAACCTCTCCAAACAGGATCAAAACAGTAATTTTTTTGAATGGTAAAAAAAAACCAAAACCCTAAATTCTAAAAAACTATTTTTAAAATGGTAATAATCCCTTAATCAACCACTGGCAGGGAATATGGTATTTGGTTCAGACATTTTACCATTACAACCCACTGGGTCCCTGCATGCTTTCTAAATAGTCAGAGCCAGCTCTTAATAGTCACTCGCCCAGATAGGAAGAGAAAGAAAAAAACCAAATCCAAATGAGAAGATACCATGACTAAAGAAAGCCCAGCCCAGCAGGAGCTCTGTCCTGGTTTGCAGCAGGTAGCAGCAAGGTAAAGTGTTTTGATTTGGGGGCTTAGGGATTCCAGGAAAGAGAAAAGCCAGGAGGGGGGGACCCATGAGCATGGGCTTGGGAGTTGGACAAGCCTGAGTGTGAATTCCAGCTCTGCCCAGAGTCCTTGCTACTTGTGGGTTTGGGCCAAGTTATCTACGATCCTTGAGCTTCCGTTTCCTCACTTGTGAAATGGGAGTTTATCTACTTTGAAGGGCTGTCCTCCAGATCAGAAGGGACCTGTGCAAAGTACCCATGTAGCTTCTGCTACACAACAGGTCCTCGAGAGATGCTCCTTGTCACTCTCCCCTCCCCTGCCAGCATCACCTTGGACGGAATTGGGAGACTATTAGAGAGTGATACTGACATTCCTCCTACCCTGGAACAGAAGCCCAATTAATTATCAGTCCCCAAACCATTTCTTCATCCTGTGATAAGCAGGGGAAGGACAGCTGTCAAGAGACAAAAGATTGGGTCGGTGATTGGGATGGGACCTGGGGACCAGAGCTGCAAAGCTATATCTGTGCCCACGATACATCTGGCAGGGTTCTCACTGCTACTCACGGCACGTGAGCCAGACAGGAAAGCAGCGGTATGGTCACCAGATTTGTTGAAGAAACATGGGTAGTAAGGAGGATGACTGTGATTCACTTTATAAGTCCAATCAAGGAGGTGTGCCCCTGAGGGTAGCTGAAGGTCAAAAATATCATCCTCTTTCATGGTCACTTCTGTAGCAGATTCCATTCAACATTAGCTCAGAAAGATGGGGGTGGGATGCAGGAAGGTCAAGAAAAAATTCTATGCATAGAGGCTGCAGTGCGTCTTTGTCAAAGGGCAGCCTGTGGACCACCGGCGTGATAATCATCTATCTGAGTGCTAGTTAAGAAGACGCAGATTCCTGGAATGCACCCCATTTTACTAACTCAATTTACAGCTGTAGGGCTCAGGAAAGTACATTTTAAGACAAGCACCACTGGTCGTTCTTGGGCACACCTGGGTCTGAGAAGCCCTACCCTCTATAGGTGCTGCAGAAGAAGGGACAGCAGCTGTTGTGTAGGATGCCTCGGAGCAGAGCTCCTTGCTGGACTGGGGTGGGGCTGAGGGATGGGTGCTGGTGGCTGGCGATGCTACTTCCTAATGACTCAGGCGGTCTTGCAGCCCGGCAGCTGGGAAAACCAGCCTGAGTGGCGGCTGGTGGAGAAGCCCAGGTAAGGTGAAGAGGTACTCCGAGCTTAACGAGCTGTTCTTCAAGTAGAGGGTGGGATCGGAGCGGCCAGCCAACTCTGTTGCCGCAGGTGTTGCCTGATGGAAGTGGGCTCTTTCCAGGGAGCATCTCAAAGCAGGGCTGAAGGCCAAGGGGCGCTTTTTAAAGCCTGAGCTTGGGCTTTCTAGGGAGGTGGTCTGGGCTTGGCATTGTTCCCCTAACTACTGCTTCTCCCCATTCTTCTCTCATCCCTTCCTTTTCCTGACCCTGTTTCACTTTTCCTGTAGCACTTACCTCTACTGATGTATGATATAGTATTTGTTTGCCTGCTGTCTGTCCCCTATTAGAATACAGGCTCCACGGAAGCAGACACTAAGCCCATTTTTCACCTCTGTCTAGAAGACAGCCTGGCACATTACAGGCACTCAGAATATATATATTGAAAAAATGAATAAATGTTCTTTACTTCACATCCCCCACTGGGACTCAGGAAGTCTGCCTGACAATTTTCCTACAGGCAGGCGGCTTCCTTTGTTCCGAGAATTATGAGCCCGAGGGCATGATTTGAGTTTAATAACCCAAAGTGCACTTATTTTTTCCTTCCGTCTCTCTCGCCAGAGTGTGGGCTGCCTCGGTGCGGGGACTGTGCCTTTTCGGTTTTGTTTCCTGAATGCCCAGCACAGTGCCTGGCTCATAGGAAGGGGTCAGTACATGATTTGTTACATAATGAAATGACCATTTTGTGATCCTCCATCCCATAGATTCTGGCCGCCTACCTATCTCCCACCCCATTTGGGAAGTTATGAAAAAAACGTTGCTGATGTCATTGCTTAAAGATCACGTAGCTCCGGCCCTGAGCTACGAGGAGTCGTTAACATAGCTCCTCTCTCGGTCTGGGACTCCTGTCTTTTACTTTCTCATCTTCCAAGAAGGGTGACCTGGCCTCGTGGCCCAGCATAATCACTGTCCTACTATAAGGAACTCCACTGGCCCCCGTGAGAAGGGCTGAATTGGAGCCTTTCAGGCACGAGGACCGAGGGGAAGGATGCAGATGTGACGGCCCTCCCAGCGCAGCCCAGGGTATCACCCGGATCCCCTTGGGTGCCTGATGTTGCAGCCGTTCCTGGGCCCTCTGCTAGGTCTACCCAATCAGATTCTTGTGGGGTGGAGTCTAAAAAATCTGCATTTTTAACAAATTACCAAGGTTAGTCTGATGCACAATTTGTCATAATGGTTAAGAACTTGGGCTTTAGAATCAGAGGTACTTGAGTTCAAAACCAACTGCCATTACTACATTGTTCAAGGCCAAGTCAGTCTCCTGGAGCCTCAATTTCCTCACTTGTAAAATGGGGATTAATAAAAAGTAACTACTTTGTAGGATTAAATGAGAAAATACAAATGACACGCTTCTTGTGGTAAATGGCCCATGGTAAGAGCTTAATAAATGAAAGCCCCTATGATAATGATGATGGTGGTGGTGAAGATGATGGTGGTGTTGTTGGTGGTGGTAGCGGTGGTGGTGATGGTGATGGTGGTGGTGAAGATGATGATGATGGTGGTGGGAGTGGTGGGAGTGGGGGTGGTGAAGATGATGGTGATGGTGATGGTGGTGGTGGTGGTGAAGATGATGGTGATGGTGGTGGTAGTGGTGGGAGTGGGGGTGGTGAAGATGATGGTGATGGTGGTGGTGGTGGTGGTGGTGGTGAAGATGATGGTGATGGTGGTGGTGGTGGTAAAGAAGATGATGATGATCCTTCATAATCCCTGAAAAGGTGATTCTGTGACCCCTTCAGTGGTACGTTTCCTTGGTCAGCCACTCTGAGAGGCAGCAGGCTCTTCAGTATGTCTGCTTCCTGCGCTAATTAGTGCATCCTTTCCTACTTCTAAGGCTCTTTAAGGTTGGAGAAAGGATACACTAAGAATAAAGAGTTGATTATTAGAGTGATGGGGAGGTTGGAAGACCTTCAGAGAGGCACTTGGAGTGACTGCCAGAATCCCTGTTTCCTCTGATGTAAGAGAATCAGAGGAAAGGAGAGTGAGAAGGTTAATGGAGGAGAATGAGAAAGGAAGAGGGTGTTGAAAGGAGCTCCAGGGGACAAAGCATCCTGAGCTGGCGGAGGAGACAGGGAGCAGCCAGGAGGGGGGAGGTGTGGTTGGCATGGCAGAAGGGCGTGGGTGGGCCGGTCAGAAAAGAGCTGACAGAAGAGAACTGAACGCCGAAGGGATTCCTCAGCCCGATGGGATCTGATCTGTACGTGACGGGCAAGCAACCTGGAATCTAACCCTGGTTCCAGGATTAGGGCGAGATTCAGAGAGTAGAATAATCCAAAGAGTGGAAAGACCTGGGAATTCCCTCCTTATACGATGCTCCCTTGTCTCGCCTCTCCCCACATAAAGCACGGCTGCCTCTCTCTTGGCATTTTGCTGGGGCTGCGGCCCCTGACCCACACTGGCTGATCCTGGTGCAGGAAGGGGGAAGCCAGGACTTGCCAGGAGCCTTGCACTGGACACAGCCCGCTGCTCCTGGGGACATCTGAGAGCAGGAGGCCATCCTGAGTGCCAAGGAGAAGTGGGCTGGGGACAGAGAAAGGAACAAGGAGGAGGGATCTGCCACCACAGCGGCATGGCTAGGCTTACCTGCCGGAAACCATTCCTTGTGAACTGTAAGATTTTCAAGGCATAGTTGGACCTCTGGCCTTTGCTGTTGAATTCAATGTGGCCGGTGAGACCTTCCAATTCTACCTGTCCAAGAGAGAGTGAGTTACAGCACCAAATAGGCCCCACCTTCCATGTGGCCCCACGCAAGCATTCCACCATGCTGGTTAAGGACGCCCAGGAGAAGGGAAGCCGTCAGGATCCATTCTCCTGCCCACCTCTCAGCCACAGGATCTTCAGCCTATGCAAGTGATGTCTCTGGAACCAATTCAGACTTGGCCGGGGCTAGAGGAGGAAAGGATGCCCCGCACCCAATGACCTCACAGCTGCTTCATAAACCGACTTGATGCTGAGATGCTGTCTTGAGCTCAGATCCCCCTGAGCTCCTCCTCCAGGCCCTTGGCTGTGAATAGCATTTATCTTCCTTGGGCAGCTACTCACCCACCTCCAAGCTGCGGGATAACCTGACTCTAACTGCAAAATCCTAGCCGCTCTCCCCCAGGCTCCTCTGACAGGAGATGGCTTCTTCGTGGGCTAGAATCATGTCCATCCCACCAGAGGTGGCTTGGCTGGGAGAACCCTGGGGGAACCCAGCATCAGGCCAGAAGTGTTGAGCCTGCAACTCCCTGAGGGGCCACAGTCTATGACAGCATCATCCATCTGTCTCCACTTGTGCAGAGCTTTGCAGGGACCACCTCTGAGCCAAGGGGTCGATTTCCAAGCCTGGAATCCAGAGACCCCTAACAGTCTAAGGCTCAAAGCCCATTGGCCTGTAAACAAACTTGCCATGGGTTCTCGGTGGCTTTTAGGGATTAGGGAACAACAGTGACCAATGAGCCCCTCAATGGGGTCACCACAGATGGCTGTTTTACCTGGGGCTGTGATGTACTGGGGAGGTCTGGAGGTGAGGGGCCTTGCACAGTGGTCCCTCCCACCCCCTGCAGGCTGGGCATGGCCCACAGGGCCCCCAACACCCCTCACCATGCGCAGGTAGTTCATGAGACTGGTGCCGTGCTGCCAGATCTGGGCTGAGCCACAGGACAGGGGCTTCACGCCGATCTCCTGGCTGCGGTTCAGCTCCTGCACCGCCATCACCACAGCGTACACGGCGTCAAACAGCAGGGCGGAGGACAGCTGGGAGGGGGCAGAGAGACGACGTGACAGGTGTAGAGGAAGGAAAGGGAAAGGAGGAAGAAAGGAGAAGAGGAGGAAGAAAGAAAAGCAAAACAAAGACGTAAAGGCGTGTCCCTGATGCCCTGGGCCCACCTCCTGCCTCTGGGGTCCACTTCCCCTAAGAGTCCAGTGCTGGCCCAAGGCGACAATGGTGGCCAAGGCTTCTCTGAAATTGGACCATCAAGCCACCTCCTTGGGCCCCAAATGATTTCAAGGGTATCCTATTCTCTCTTTTCTACAGGGAAGTACCATCTTCCACTGATCTGAGAAGCCCCAAGGAAGGGGCAGGGTGCTTATCTCAGGAGGTGGAAGGAACCCTACCCTCAGATTTGCCCATTCTGCAAGGCTCAGTTGAAGGTCACTTCCTCCTGGAAGACCCCCTTGATATTGTTTCTTCCTAAATGTACCTACTATTACGGTCTACTTTGTACTATTCGATATGATGAGCATATATGAGGCATATGGTGAGTTCAAAGCCCAGCAGTAAGCAAGACCCTATTCCTGTGATAGATTAGAGTGGAACTGGGGAGGGGAGATGGGGAGATAGGACACAAATACAGGTAACACGAAACTGAGTGACACGGGCCAAAAGGTCTGTTGGGGGGTCCAAAGAGAAGATACCTTAACTGGTTGGGTGATCAAGAAAATGTTTCTTGGAGGATTCAGCATTGGAACTGAGCACTGAAGGATTTGGTAGGAAAGACATTGGATCTGGGGGTGGGGAGAAGCTGGGAAGAGGAGAAAGGTATTCCAGAGGTGGAACTGCGGGGCCAAAGACAAAGTGTGGGGGAGGGTGGAGCACACATGGGGGGAGGAGGGCAGAAAGCAATAAACCAGAAGTGAGGTGGGGAGAGTGCTGTGAGGGCCTTAAAGGCAGGGGAAGGGCGAGTGCAGCTGTTTGTCCATATTTTCACCTCCCTGTGAAACGGCCAGCGCTTAGGGCAGGAACACACAGGACCTCAATCTTATCTCCTGCATCTCGTCTAGAGCCAGGACCCTGCGTACAGGAAGCCCCCAAGATGTATTTCTTGAACTGAATTAAATGTTGAGTGATATCTGCCCACAAGGCTCAGCCTGAACATACACCCGGTTAACCGGATGTTTGCAAGCTTTGGGGAGGGGAAGGTTGGGGTGTTTGGGAGGAGGTGGTAGGAGCAGAAGAACAGAAGATGCCTGTCCTTGGGGAATGTGACATCTGAGGAGGGGGCCTCACTCTGCTGTGTTAATGACAAGAGAACCTACCCAGTGTGAATGACTACGGGGCCTACACTGTACAGGGCCCTGAGGGGAGGCCCAGGAAGGCATGCAGAGGCCTCGTCGTGGGAGGTGTGATGCTGGGCTCTGGAATTCAACCCTCGGTCCCAGTGCAAAGCAAATTCCTCACTGAACTCTGACATCCCACCGCGGGCAATCAGCACCGTCCCTTCAGAGCCTAACCCGTCAAGAACGCTCTCCATGTGGCATCTTACAACCTCCCTCCTAGCTGGCCGGGCCCTGGGACACCGGTCCCTCCAAGGCTGGAGGCAGAGGGACCCGCTTGTGACCTCTTGGATGTTTTTCAAGCTCTCCAGACACAGTGTAAGCAGCCTGAGTCAGGGAGGTGCAGGAGAAAGGGCTCAAAACTCAGAACACAGAACCCCGAGTCTAGCGCCCAGGCCTCTCTTACGTGCTGAGTGACGGAACCTCGGGGGCAGCAAGTTTCCTGCACACAACAGGTAGCATCCCTGCCTCACGGGTCAGTGAAAGTGCTCTCTAAACTGCCAGTCTCAGGGGTCACCATACCCGAGGGCGGGGTGATGCACCCCAGGTGCCCACGGGCATCAGCAGGGGCTCAGGAAGCCCGTCCTGGCTGAGCTAGGACCCTGGGGAGTAGCAAGAACAGGGAGCGACGGGGCAGAAAATGGGCTGGGAAGAGGGATGTATTTCCCCACAGTTTTGCTCCATGTTGGGCAAAAAGGTCTGTCATGGGAACTGGGTAGGCTGACTTGGGATAATCTTTCTAGAAGGCAATTAGAGGGAAAAAGAGCAAAATAAATTCTCTGCCCCAATTCCAGTTCACTTGCACGCAAAATTGCCTGGCCAGTGTGTTCTTCCTTCCTCCCTCTCACCCTCTTTCCCTCTCTTGCTCCTTCTTTCCTTCCTTCCACCCGCCTCTGTCCTTTCTTCACGCATCTATTCAGCCCCTATGATCCAGCGGGTACCGCAGACCTCAGCACCTCCTGTTCTCCGCTGAGACATCCCACCGGGCGTGAGCCATTGCGTCCCCTCTGCCTTCGCTGGGTCTTCTGCCCTCCCAGCTCTATCAATCACCCCTCCTTTCTGGCCCAGTCCTGAAGCCACCTGTGGCCACCTGTGGCCACCTGTGACCCGGAGACCAAGCAGGTAAGGGCACCTAAATCGCACGATCAGGGTCAGTGGAATCCTCTGTGGTCCCGCTGAGCCGTGAAAGCCAGCCGCGTTCCTCCAAGTTCATCCAGCACCTTCCGCATCCTCTTCTCCATCCCGCTGCCCTTCCCCTGGCAGCTGAGCTCCTCCTTCACTTGATTCGAGGCTCACCTGCGTGGCGCTGTATGCTTCTCAGCAAGCCTACAGCTGTCTTGTCCTTTGCACACAATTCATTTCCCCCTGAGCACAAGTGGCTCCTTTACGAATGGACCTCTCACATTTCCTTGCCAAAGGACATATGGAAATTATGAAGGTTACAGACTCTCCCTTTCCAGCTCGGACACACATCTACCTGAGGGAGAGGGAGCTACCCCTATTGACACTGCTTCTCCATCCTTCCGTTTGGCTATTTAAATGATGCCTTAAACTAATTTCTGTCTCCCTTGCCTCCCAGTTAATCTCTCCATCCTGAGATTCTCAAAATCACTCGTGTCAGAGCTGGAAGGGATCTTAGAAATCAACTAGTCCAACCCTGTCATTTTACAAATGAAGACAGGTCTTCAGCCAGGACAGGACTAGACTGGAAGCCCAGCACCCCTTTGTCCAGGATGGTTTCCACCCCTCTCTGCAGCACTCTTTCCCCCTCCCTTCCTGGCAAGGCTCCTCTGGAGAAGCCAGGGGATGTCATTGCTCTATCAGAATTATCCGTGCCTCGCCTCCCAGGACAGCATGGGGCAATCTTCCTGGATGCAGTTACCTTCTCAACAGCAGATGCGAGCCTGAGACTCTTGGGCCAGAGCTGGGCACGGGGAAGGGTGCCAGGCAGGCTTCTCTGCTACCCTGGGTTTAGTTATCACCCAGTTTGCCTCGTGGTCTGACTGGTTATTTGTCCTCAAGTTAGCCCTTCAGTTAAGAGCCACTTGGGGCCTCTACTAGAACAGGACTATAAGGGCAGGACAGAGGGGGCAGTGGAAGGTTACCACCAGCTGCCCCCCCAGCACCCACTCTCCCCTTCTTCCTAACAGAACCCCCATTTCCTGCAGGTGTCGTCCCCTCCCCCAATCAGCCATGTGCTTCTGGGGTCCCAGCCCCAGCTCCCAGGTGAGCCTGAGCGCTCCAAGAGTCATCCCATCTCCCCTGCCAATATGGGATTCGGGACTGGGCAGGTGGTCCAGTTCTGACCGATGAAACACGAACTGAGGCCTGGAGTGCGGGGCTCCAGAGAGGGGCTTCTCAGACGAATTTCCTGTCTCTAGGAGAGGCTGTCCTTCCTGCTCCTCTGGACATTACCGGGTCTGGACATGACACCTGGACCTGCCGCAGCCATCCTGGCTCCATCCTGAGGATGAAGTTGACACCAAGGGCGCAGAGCAGAGATGCAAGGAACCTGGGTTTCCAACGACATCGCTCCAGGATCTGCCCTACCTCTGGACCTACTGTGACACATGATAACACACTTCCTTTTTGGTAAGAGACCGTTTCATTCCGGATTTCTGTTACTTGAATCTCAGAGCATCCTAACTGGTACCGAGGCCTTGGGGACCCCCTTTGTCTCCGGGCAGGCCCCCAGGAAGGCCTGGCCTTATCGCCTCTCTAACCCCCTTCTTCTTCTCTCGAGGCTGCGTGCTGGTCCCCGGAGACTTGCAGACACAGCTCACCGTGCCATTCCTCACATCCTCCCACCAGGCCCCAAGCTCCTCCTGCCACACGGCTGCCGCTATGCCCACTCCGTCTGGGACGTGGATTTCTTCGCTGATGCTCCCTTATTAGCAAATGATCCAGATGCTGGGAAATCGGCGTGTGTCTGTTTGCAGTGTTCTTTGGCATCTTGAACTCTGGGGCCTTCAAGATTCTTCGAGTGCTTCTAGTAATTACAGCTCCAGCAAAGGATGCTGGGGGTGGGAAGGAGGAAGCGGATGGAAGGAACATCATCAAGGTCCCTGTCTCCCCTCCAACTGTATCCTGCCTTCAGAGAGGTGACACAGCTGACGTGTCCCCAGCGTGCTCTGGGCTTCATGGGTCCTTTCTGCAGTTCAACTTGGGCTGATTTGAGCTCCTGAAACCTCCTAAGTCCCGAACATCTTCTTTTTTTCTCTGCTCAGCCTCCTAAGGGTCCTCCGTAGACCACCAGCCGGCTCCTGGCACTCAGCCCAGGTCTCTCCCTGGGATCCTCCAGCTGCGTCTCTGAAACCTTATCTCCCATCCACACTCCTCCAGCTTATTCCCCCCCCCCCCATCCACCGTTGCCAATGTCACCTCCGATGGTGTGAGAGCCTATAATCTAATCTCTGCCTCATCAACTTTTCCATCTCACTGAGGGTCTCCATCCCAAAGCACCTTTTTGCTCTCCGAATTGCTTTCTTCCTCTTCTATTATTTACTAATTTAGCTCTGGAAAGCATTTGGGGAAGAGTTCTGGTACCCAAATGGCGCTCCATCCATGTCTCCAGGGCTGGGCCTGTAGTGCCCACCATCCCTGCCCCTTCCCGTCGTCCATCCGCTTCCCTTTCACGAGCCCTCACTGTCTTTCTGTGGTTTCTGTTTCCCATCCGCATGTGTGTGCCTCTGGGTCTTGTCTCTGCTTCTCCTGTCCTGTCTCTTCTGAATATTAAATCCCCCAAATGATTCAACCCTCATTTAAAATCCTCTCCTTTCTTGGCTCCAAAATGTTGCTTGGCAAACACCCTCAATTCTCTTGTTTTTATATTTTCATTTGTTTCCTCATTGTTATCTTCTTTTGAGCTGTTTGTAAATTGTTCAGGGGAATGAAAGACTCTGTATAAATTAAGATGAATCAACCTGACTCAGGGAATAGCGGCTGAGTTTCTCCCCCACCCATCCAAGTAAAAATAAGAATGTCTTCTAAACTCACACCTGTAACCCTCATCTTCCCCGATACCCCCCAGATCACTGGATTCCCAGAGTCCTCTTGGATGTCCGTGTGTCTCAGAACTTCTGTCGCTTAAACTCTGACCCCCAACATAATACCAGGACAGGAACCGTTAAAATCTCATGGAGTAGTTCTTACAATCTGGGTTTTATTCAATGAAATAAACACTTAATTACAAACAGCTGTTTTAGCCTAAATTCTAATTACTTAATCTAGCCATCTGTAATTTTAATGATTTTCCACAATTTTTGTTCTTTGCCGCGTGATGAATGGGATTGGCACGTGAAATTAGAGGGGAGGTGTCTCCCTTCACGACGCTGTCTTCTGTCATTGTCATCACCTCTCGCAAGAAGCATGTCTGTGGCTCACTGGCAGCCACCTGGCGGACACAGCCTCGTGGGCGCAGCGCTGAGCTTTTTCCTTTGGTGGTCACCCTTCGGTTCAGCCACTCCCCCTCTGTGCCCTTGGAAGTGGGCCCCCGTTCCAGCGAGCTGCAACTGGAATATCATGGGCCGACTGGGAAGATGAGGAAGACAGGGAGACACACTCCAGTTGGGAGGAAAAGAAATGAGACAGAAGAAAATGCAAAGAAAACGTGGCATGTGGGAGAGAAAGAGGAACAGAAAGAGAAAGGAAGGAAGGAGGTTATGGTGACAGAGGAAAGTGGAAAGGGAAGAGTGAGGGGAGGAGATGAGAAGGAAAAGAGAATGGAACCGATGGAGAGAGGAGGGGAGAGGGGAGAGGACCTTGGAGGAAAGGGAGGGGGAGGAGAGCAGTCCCTCGAGACAGGAGCGGTTGCAGCCTCTTTAGAAAGCTGGATGGGGCGACAAACCGGGCTGCGCTTTCCTGGAACTGATTCTTTCTCACCTCCCGGCTCCCCAGCAGACGAAAGAGCTGGGCTGTTTGTGCTGGGAATTTACGGGAAGAGGCACCGCTTTGCCAAAGGTAGGTGCTGAAACGAGAAGCCTCGAGAAAGATTTGTTGCTTCCAGGTGAGGAGTTGCTGCATCACCTTCCCTTCAGAGACCACAGAGACCATGGCTGGAAGGCTCTGTAAGCTCTAGTCCAGGCTTCCCTGTAGCACCATCCTCTGGAGGCCCTCGGCGGGCCCTGGCTCTCCTCATTTCTCCTCAGTTTCTTCATTTGTCAAAAGGGATGCACAACCGCTCTTGTCTGTTACTAGGGTGCCATGAGGAGGAAGACGTCAGGGTGCGATAATTTCAAGCATCAGTGGTTCAGCATTCTGTCCGTTTCTTCACTCCCTGACTCTGAGTTTGTGAACGTGGCATTCTTTGGTCAACGAAATGAGGTGGAAGTCACAGTGTGCCTGTCCTGGGAGCCTAGGACTATGAGGTCTTGTGCATTTCCACTTGCTTTGCTGCTCTCCTGCCACCCCCGTGAGCACATACCAGGCTGGCCTGCTGGGTCGGGAGAAGGATGAGAGGTACGTGGAGCAGAGCCATCCCAGCCTAGATCAGCCGACCCCCAGGCATTGAGTGAGCTCAGCCGGATCAGCAGAGCTGCCTGCTGAGCCAGTGTAGACTAGCTGATCGCCAGCTGACCCTCAGATGCACGAGCTGCATAAACGTTCATCGCTGTAAGCTGGTGAGATTTGAGGGTAGGTTGTTACACAGCATTTCTGTTGCAAAAGCTACCTGATGTATTTACTAATGCTTCTCCCAGTGTCTGGCAGGTGGGATGTTAAATAAACTCATTCAATGAATAACTGTGAATTGAGGATGGAAGCATATCCCATTTTACCTTCACAACAATCCTCTAACATGGTCAAGCATAATTGCCCACAATTAAAGAAAAAAGAATCTGAGGCCCAGAAGGGTTACATAGCTACCTAAGATCACACAGCAAGAAAATAGCAAAGCCAGTGTTTGAATCCAGGTCCTGTGCCTCGAAGGCTAGTGCTCTTTTCAGCACATGTGAGCACAGCCAGAGCTGGCCTTACAGCCCTGTGAGTGGCACTGCCTGGCCTTGGGGTTGGGTTCTTATGCGGCAGGTACCAAGGGCTTCCCATCTGCCTGTTCGTGGTCAATGTGAGCACGAATGGAAGGGCTGAAACCCTCAGAGGGACATCAGCAGTGTGGCACCGGGACCCTTAATTTCACTTGGCCAAAGCCAAATGTGGAACGGTTCGGGTTGGAGAGGAGGTGGCAGGTTTTGTTTTCTCTCCTGATACTGTGCTGTGAGCCTTTGAAGTGTGTCAGCACCTCATTACAATACCGGAGTCATGACTGCAAGACCCATGGACGAGACCAGGAGCACAGGGCTGCACTCCTGCCAGGAGGGGTGAGCCTGGTCCTACCCCTACCCTGTGCTTGAGGAAATACTCACTGTCCCTTAAGCCCCTGGGGGTGAGGACTCCCGTCTTTCAGATGTTTCGCCCCTGCCGAATCCTTCCTATGGAATCTTCCCTCTTTCAGCTCTAAAACACCCTGTTGGGATGTGCTCTGGAACCTTAAAAGCCTTGCGACTCAAGTTCTCACGCCTCCTTCTCCCATGCGCTTCCCTGATGAAAGCTCCCCGAGCTTAGCATGAGCTCCGACCCTCCGGAGAGTTATGTGAGCATCACATGAGCTGCCTTATGGGGCTTTGGGAGGCTTCAGTGTAACCTGGCTAGGACAGATCTAGAAAGCCACGCCCTCTCATCTCCTGAGAACCTGTCATTTAGCAAATGGACACGAGCAGACCTTCCTGAGCTGCCCCACAGAGCAAGGACATCAGACCCAGTGGAGAACAGCCAGGGAAACCTCTGTCTCCATCACAAATGGAGGGGAAGGAAGCGCAGGGGGGAAACACACGGGTGAAGGCATGAAGGAAGTCTCTCTGGACAAGCTCTACCAGGGGCAGTGGTCCAGGGAGATGAAAGGCACTGGACCAGGAGTATCAGAATCTAGTTTCACCCGCAAGAGGCTCCGTGTTTCCCCTTGAACAAGAGCCCCGCATCCTCGTCCCTCACCCCCATTCCCAGCCTGGGCTTCAGTCTGTCTGAGAAATGAGGGAACAGATCAGCTAAAGCCCTTTCCAATGGTAAGAGTCTTGGACCCTGAACTCAGGCGGGTCTTAGCAACAGCATCATCAGGAGTCTGGCCACAGACATCACTAAGTGACCAGTCGGGGCCTCTCTCCCTGCTGCCTCCTCTACACTTGCTGCTCACGGCTCCCCACCTCCCCAAACGTGTCCCTTGTGACCACTTCCCAGCATTTCTACAGCCTCTTTTGGAGCTGGGCTTGGAGAAGGCTGGAGTCCAGGGGGGTCTGGCACACAGAGGGGGCATGCGTGGCGGCAAAGGGGCACCAGAGAGGGGCTTGGTGGGCACTTACTGCGGGCCCCGTGAAGGGCACATGGTCACAGTTCTCCTGCCAGGACTGGTTGAGGCTCTGGGCAAACTCTTGGAAGAAAGCATGGGACTGGTTGAAAATGGAAAATCCCAGGATGTTGACGCGATCATCCACGAGGCTGTCCATCCTCTGGAGCGAAAACTCCTGAAAGACGCAGCAGTCAGAGCAGAGCAGGGTTAGGAAGGGAAGAGTGGGGTGGGCTCTGCAGGAGCACAGCTGGGCAGTGCGTTCTAGCCACATGGACACCATTGCCAGGCGCTCTGCTAGGTGTCAGAGTCCAGAGATAACGGAGAGTTCTTCTTCGTGTAGCTCACAGTGTTGAGGTGCCAGGAGGGAGAAGAGAGAAATAAACAGAAAGATGTCTAAGAGAGGCATGTGTACGATGCTCTGGGCGGAGAGAGAAAGAAAAACACAAATGAGATTGTGGAGGCAGGACTGGGTCTGCAGAAGGTGTGACCCATGGGCTGAGTCTTGAAGGATGCCTAGGCGTTTTCTGGGTAGAAAATGTGGATGGACAAAGGCTATTCCAGACAGAAGTCACCATGGATACAAAGGCATGGAGGTGAGACAGTGCGTGGGCGCCTGCCGTGTACTTTGACGGAAGCATCGCTCCTCAAAGTGTGTCCGCAGAACACCTGCCATCAGACTCCCCCAGGTATCTGTAAAAAAAGTGATGATCCCTGCACCCCACCGAACACCAGCTGAATCTGCATCTCGGGAGCCGAGGCCCAGGAGTCTGCATTTACAGCAGGGCCCAAGGTTATACGCACACCAATGTCTGGGAGTCACTGGGTCAGCACCAGGAAGCATGTGGGTGGGGAGACAGTGAGAGATGAGGCTGGAGACGTCAGCAGGGGCCGGAGGACAGCGGCCCCGCTGCCAGGCTGGGGAGCTCGCACTTCATCCTGTAGTGATGGGACCTGAGGGCACTGTCAGCAGAGGAGTGACAAGGTCAAGTTTGCTAAGAAGGTCTGCAGGTAGGGCTGCGCCTTCATTTGTTATTACTATTGTTTACTCATTTAACACACACTTAAGTGCTTATTATGTGCCAGACACGGGCACAGAGGATGTTCTAGACACAGAAGTTGTGAACAAGAAACACATTTCCTGATGTCCAGGAACTTGCAGCTTCGGGGAAAAGACAGATTGTCAATAGACAAATAAATACATATACTGTCAGATATCTGTGGGGGGTGAGGGTGGGGCTGCTACTTGAGATGAGGCAGTCAGAGAAACCCCATGTGGGGCAGTGACATTTAGAAGCTCAAAGGAATTCTCCCAGGAGGCGTGGCCCTCACCCGATCACCTGGCCGGGGCCACGTGCTCACTCAGCTAAAACCTGCAGGCGTGAGTCTCACTGAGGCCACCAGATAGCGTCACAGGGAGAAGAATCCCCCTCCCCAGGCAGGGCTGAGCTCAGAGCCCTGGACTCCCGAGACCCACCTGGGCCCTATGCAGGGAAACCAGGCAATTCCGCTCGCCAATTCCCGCTCCCGGAATAATGCCTTCAAACGCGGGTCAGGCCATCCTTGTGCGTTGAATTCACATTCATCACACGTTCATTCCATGTGCCTCGCACACGGCTCTGCGCCCGGTGGGCACGTGGTCGTTAGACCCCAGGACTAAGCCATCAGCCACTAGCCTGACAGGACCGATGGCAGGGGCCTTGGGCTTACTTTGCGGCTGAGCAGAAACATGACTTTCCTTCCGGAGGCCTCCTTGTCTCAAGACTCAGCTGCTCTAGGCCCCTGGCACGTCCCCGGCATCCTCCCTCACGTCCACAGCCACAGCCCTTGGGCCGCAGGCCTGAGCTCTGCCCAGAATCCACCCTTATTAGCTGCAGCTTGCAGACTGAAGTTACAAAGATTCCTTTGGAGCCACCAACCCCTGACAGCGTAGAGTGGGATGAGGATTAAGTGTATTTTGGATCCTGCCACACTCCCGCCAGGGGAACACGGACGTGCCAGAGAACGTATTGATTCATAAGCTGATATTATCTCCTGTCTCCCTAATGGGGCAGCTACCCATGCGCCATGGGCTATCAGCAGACACGAGGGGACAGATGGCTAATGAGAAGAGATGCACCTGGCAAGGGGGAGGTGGCAGGGTGCAGAGTCAGGCTGCTGTCAGGCAACCGAGGGGCCTCCCCAGCTTCCTTGTCAATGTGGGCAGCTCATCACGCCCCGCCCTATCCTCACACGCACAGCCTGGTGGAAGGAGGCCCATTTCAAGAATCCCCGACACTGTGATGTCTACAGACGCACAGTGGCAGTAGAGGGGATACGCGGTAAGGGCTTTGGTGTTCCACTCCAGGTCCCACACTATACTGAAATGGATGAACTTCAGGAAGTATGGCCTTCAGGATCTGGGCTTCAGATCCTCATTTAGTAAAGTGGGCGCAATGACAGCAACCTCAGAGATTGTTCAAGGAACAAGTAAGATGCACGCACAAGGCGTATCACATCTGGCCCAGAAGAAGCGTTCAACACGCGACAGTTACCGAAAGGCTACCGTGAGATCGCGGGCAGCTTCTGGCTCCCTGCTTCTTTAGTTCCACTTGTCTTGGAAACCTGAGTTCGGAAGGTGTTTCCTTGAAATGCACGTCACCGGCAGAGTAAGAATGAATGAATGAATTACAGACACTTAGCGACAGCCCCTCCAGAAGTCAGCCAGCCTGTCTTCCTGCCTTTTAATTCCTACCTTCTCATCCCCCAATTATATCCTATTTTCAAAGGCCCCCTTAAGATAAAAAGATCCAGGCGCTTCCTTGATAATCCATTGCATTTATAATGACCCATGGGAGAGCTTGTAAAAGGACAAGAAAGGGGTGGCGTGTTCTCTTACTGTAATTTCCCAGAACACTCCAGGCTCTATTCTTTAAGCATCCCCACAGTTAGGAAATGCTTCCTTATGTCTAAACTTACACTCTCCTGCTGCTATTGAAGACTGGTATCTAAGCAAATATGGGAAACAGCTGACCACCGCCAGTCTGTACACAAAGAAAATCTTCTAAGCTCTAGTATTTCTCAGAGTGTGTTCCTCAGGACACTAGCTTTTCCAGGAGGCGTTAACAGGCGTTTCATGAAAACGAGGTCCCATGTTCAAATGAGGTGAGCAAACACTGCATGTTCTAGACACCTTTTCAAGATTCACAATGCACACTAGCACATTAAAGGGTTAAAGAAGTCCTACAGTAAAGCAGCTTAATTTTGCTTAACCCAGAACTTTCCAAACATATTGACCATGGAACACTTTTCCGCCCCAAATCCATGAATGTCTCGCAGGAGCCTTCTACAGAATGTCCGGTGGAAAATGTTACTCTAAGCATATCCAGGGAAACATGTATCATGACTCCCAAACTAAGTGGCGGAGGCACTAAGCTGAGCGGGATATTACATCAAATTAACCGGTTTCAGGATGGGAGGGGAGTAAAGGCCCTCTGGCTCCTGTCGTCCACCATGAGCTCTGGCCAAGCCTCACTCAGGTGCCCTGTGCTCCCCCAGCCACGCTGCCCGGCTGCCTGTGACCTTAACCGAAATGACAAAGTGTTAGGAGCCCTGGGGTGGATCAGGTTCTCACGGGGACCTTGATTCTCTTCTTATAAATGTCCCGGGAAGGAAAATCTCAAGGTCCCCACTCCCAATGGCAGTGGATTCCATCATCACCGAGAGACCAGGGGAACCAGGGTGAGGAACAGAGCCAATGGCCGCCTGGTAAGGCCGAGTGGTGGCACAGAGACCGAAATCGAGTCTTCAGTTACCCCAAGAGCGCTTGCCTTTGTGACGGTGCTTGTGGCACCAACACATTTCATGCCCGTGTTGTCTTGCGCCCAAGGCCTGTGTTTTCCTGAGAGCAGGGATGTGTCTGCCCCATTTTCGAACCCCACACTGCACCCAGCATAGTGCCCGATGCCTAGAAGTTGTTTGGTAAATATTGGTCAAGGCTGTTGATGGAAGACGTTTCAATGCCCTGGGGTCCTCCCTATGCCTGACTCCGCCCATGGCCTTACCCCTATAGAAGGTATAAGAACATGCGCGGAACTGGTACCACCCCTTGACTGCCTTCCGGAAGTTACGTTATTATGTTTTGAAAAGCAAATCCCTGACAGCTTGTTTTCTTGTCACTGGGCTTCCTCATTTAAAAAGTTTTAAATGTGCACACATTTGTGTATATGTGAGCATACGTGAGCATGTTTGTGTGTGTGTGTGTCCTTCTGTATACAGTGATCTTCAAGGGACTGAGTAACTGCAATTAAAGGTCATGTCGTGGCCACAAGTGAACACAGGGGAGTGTCACCTGGAATGAAGGGTGTTCAGAACAGGCCTGGAAGGAAGGCGGCACGCATAAAGGCTTGAGAGCCACGTGGGTGCTGCGTCTCAGCTGAGTGACCCTCACTTTCTCCAGCAGCTGTGACATTTCCAATGTCCTGGTTTGCCCACCGGCGTCCACTCACCGGTCCATTGCAGGGACCACTCCACGGCCCTACAGCCTGCTCATCCACCAGGCCAGGAGCAAGGGCAGGCTGTGAGGGGGGAGGGGAGGGGGGAGGGTGCAAGGTCAGGCGACTTTGATCCAGACTCGGCTCCCGTGCTTGACTTTAAGGAGAAAAGCAGGAAACCAAAGCACAGGTCCAGACCATGTCCTGGGGTCAAGTCCATCTCCTAACCCTTTGCTGCCTAGGTCTGGGTCCAGGTGAAATGGGGAAGTGGGGGAAAGGCACTGTATTCTCTCCGCCCAGCAGCCCCTTCTCCCTTATTTCTTTTCCCTATTTCTAACCCACCTAGGGCATGACTATCGCCTGGGCCACTTAAGCTAGACACTTCAAAGGCAGCCTCAACCCCTGCTTCCTTTAACTGGTCAATCCTTTCCAGTCTGTCTCCTAAATGTCTCCTGAATCTGTCCCTTCCTTTCCAATCCCACCAGGTCAGGCCTGCATCATTTCTCCCTTGCAGTCGCCCATTAAGCGAACCGCCCCTCTGATCTCGGGAGACGTGGCCACTACGTGGCACAACTCCCAGCTGCCATTCACATCGATGGTAATGTGAATGGTGCCCCCTGCAGTTGTGCCAGGTGGCGATCTCATCAGGAGACAGCAGGATATGGTAGAAAGAGATTTCGAAATAAGACAGTCCTGGGTTCAAATCCTGTCTCGTCACATATTGGTTGGGTGATCTTGGGCAGGCCGGTAACCTCTGAATTTCGATCTGCTCACCTGTCAAATGCAGATAAGAACATCCACCTTGCAGGGCTAATTCATACATAGTGCAGTCCATCCTCCATGCTGCCTCTTCTCCTTCCTTCTCCTGGTCTCCACACTCTAGCTGGGTCCTGACAAAGGGAACTATCTGGCCTGGGGGCTTCTCTTGCCTTCTTCTCTCCCCCCTCGCTCCGCAAGAAGCTATCCTTAGCTGCTTGTCAAGTGAGAGAAGTTTTGCTAAGCAAGTCACCACAAGGTGCTAAATTGCTTGCTGTGGCTATTTGTGTCGAGACAGAAGCCTTGAGTTCAAGCTCCAGATCTTCCAACTATACATAACTCTAACAAAGCAGTAATTGTAATAATAATAACTGAGACCAGTTACTGACCACCAACTGTGTGCCTGGCAGAACTGAGCACTTCACATGCATGATGTCAAGCCATCCTTACAGCAGCCCTGTGGCGTGGGAGCTATTAGCGTCAATTTATAGCTGAAGGAGCAGAGACCTGGAGGAGCGAAGTGGCTTTCTCATGGCCACACAGCTGTAAACAGACCCAGACCCAGTGCTCTATGTGCTTGGATCACTTACTCACCACCGTGAGTGGGGCACCAAGGGGCAGAGGACACTGTGAGTTCGTGCTGATTGTGCAGTAAAAGAGCTGGAAAATAGAGTTAAATTCATTTCAGAATACACACAACTCGGCTTTAAGAGCAGTGACTTCTTTTTTTTTTTTTGCCGTACACAGGCCTCTCACTGTTGTGGCCTCTCCCGTTGCGGAGCACAGGCTCCAGACGTGCAGGCTCAGCGGCCATGGCTCACGGGCGCAGCCGCTCTGCGGCACGTGGGATCTTCCCGGACAGGGGCACGAACCCGTGTCCCCTGCATCAGCGGGCGGACTCTCAACCACTGTGCCACCAGGGAAGCCCATGATTGATAACTTTTAACTTTCTCACCCCGGAAGCACTGAGAACACCAAAAGATTCCAATTTCTTAAGCCATTATTAAGAAGCTGGAATGATGGAAGACATCCTCAAGACTACATCACTCCTAAACTTGAACTTCTTATTGTTCCACCCCAATCTGATCCCCTCCCTACCTGTGAATGTGACCACTATTCACCCATCATTCAGGCTAGGCTCTGGAATTCACCCTCCACTTCTCCCATTCTCACACACCTCATCTCATCCTTGTATGCACGCATGCAGTCAGTCATTGTCACTGGAAACATTTCACCTCCTTAACATCTCTTGAATTTGTCCCCTGCTCTCCATCCCTGTCGCCTCTACCTCAATTCATATCTTCACCAGTTTATTCTTGGACTGCAAACGAATTTTGGTTTCCCTCCTCCAGTCTTGCCTTTCTCCAGGTTCCTCCTTCATGCTATAGCTGGAGAGCTCTTTCTCAACTATCCATTTGATCACCTCCACCTCCCAATGCCGCTGACTGCACACAGGACAAAACCAAACTCCTGGACATAGCTGTCTTTTCACGCTATGATTCCTGTCTACCTCTCTGCTCCTTCTTCACCTTGACCTCCTCCATCATCCAAGAACTGGCCGCTGTCCTCACAGGTATACCTATCATCACTTAAAGATTTTTATCACATGAGTTTGTTCAAAGCAACTTCCCAAGGACTGGGTGCTATTGAAGGCAAGTGTACTTACATCACCAGCAGCTACCCTGGTGCAGAGCTTATGGAAAGAAGTCAGGGCTGGTGACTGAATGAACTGAGGAAGGGAACACCTGTCAGGCTCTTCCTCATCTTACCGCATGGGCAGCCTGGTCCTCTCTACTTTCAAGGCTCTTTCGTATTCATTTTCCCTTGGTACCCAAGGTATGGTGGAGGCCAGGACCCAGACCCTTGTCTTATAAGTGGCCTCGTAGCCTTTCTCAGGAAAGCCCCAAAGCCACCAGGAGTCCAGAGTCTCCTGGGTATGCTCACATCCTCTCCCTCCCTCCAGGGACCTGTCTATTTATCTGCATCAAAGCCTGTGCTCTCAGCGGACTAGGTGATTGCTTTTTGTGTAATAGGTCTTTGCAGAAAGGAGCAGCTGGGAGGCTAATTCTTACCTGTCATTGAATTCCAATGAATGGGAGATCTGGCCCTAGAACTTCCGGCTCCCAGCTTTCCTGGCTCCTTCTCCCTGCGTGTCTCCTATTCATTTATCTCCATGATCTGAGCATGCACAGCCCTCCCTCCCAGGAACCCTGTCCCTCCTCTGCTTTTCGTTCCCAACACGAGTCCACAAACAGGACTTCAAAAGCAGACCGTATTCTCTTGTTCAGCACTCTGTTGCCTGTACCTTACTCTGCGTCTGTGCTTAGCAAGTGCTCATACGTTCATTGAATGAACTCATGTTCACCAGCAAACGCCCATCAGGGTGGGACCACCTTTACCAAGGCTTCTGTCATTTGCTCCCAGGAAGAAGGAAGACAGAGGCCAGGGGGGAGAACCCTGCCACCTCTCCCCCAGCAGCTCTGACTTCATTTTGTCTTTAGAAGACTTTTGCGCCGCTGGGACTAAATAAGTGGTTACTAACTATAAAGCCGAAACCTCAGTAGATCAAACTGACATGAGCAACGGTGGAGGCTTTGTGCTCTCCCCTTGGGCTGGGGACGCCCCTGCTTTTCCGAAGGCCTGCTTCCTCTGTCAGGCATTGATTCCTCACCTCTGAGGCCCCCCGCACTCAGGATCCACTGATCAGGCCTTCTGTCTACACGTCAGGTACTAAACCTCTCTCTTTCCAGGTCCCAACTCATTAGCGTCAGGCATGTAGAGACCCAAGGCACCCCTCCCCATCTCAGCAGGGGTGCTAGGAGTTGTTGAGGAAGATGAGTGACACTGTCAGTCAGCAGCCTCGGCCTCCTCCCCATTCTGCAGCAGGACCAGTGAGGGGCTCCTACAGGGGCTGGGCGTCTCGCTGCCTACGACACGCTCGAGATCACTCAGGAAGTATGTGACTAAGGCAGGACCGGGACCTGAGCCACCCGGCACTCAGACGGGTTCCCACAGCAGGAGGGAAATGTACGTAACAGGAGATTTTTCAGATCTTGGCCATTTTTGCCTCATTCTACAAAAAAACAAAAACAAACCAAAAAACCCTATCTCTGTCAAGGTACATTTCCTTAGTGGCAAGGGGAGGCAAGTCCCAAACAGTGGTGAGCACAAGTGCCAGGGGAACAGAGAGGGGTGGCCCTTCTCTCAGAATGCCTGTCTATTTTCCCAAGCTGCGAGCTCACTGCAAGCTGAGGCCTGAAAGGTGAGCGGGACTCAGCAGGTTAGGAGGTGGAGCAGCTTCTAAGACGAGAAAGGCCAGGATGCACGGAGCCCCGAGGCAGTGGCTCCGTGCAGGGCCCTGCAAGCCACCCGGTCTGGCTGGAGTGCTGGGCTACGGGGAAGGGTGCAGGTAGAGCCCAGAGGTCTGTTCAAAAGGGGTTGCTTTGGACTTTATCCTGGGGGTGATGGGGAGCTATTGCAGGGTTTTAAGCAAAAGAGAGGTATCATTAAAAGTAGTTTTAGGGTTTCCCTGGTGGCGCAGTGGTTGAGAGTCCACCTGCCGATGCAGGGGACACGGGTTCGTGCCCCGGTCTGGGAAGATCCCACATGACGCGGAGCGGCTGGAGCAGCTGGGCCCGTGAGCCATGGCTGCTGAGCCTGCGCGTCCGGAGCCTGTGCTCCGCAGCGGGAGAGGCCACAACAGTGAGAGGCCCGCGTACCGCAAAAAAAAAAAAAAAAAAAAAAAAAAAAAAAAAAGTGGTTTTAGAAAGATCTTAACTCTGGGCCAAGATAAAAATCCAGCTTTGAAACTCACAGGAGAGGCGTCCACCATGTGGGTGATGGCTGGAGGCTTCAGCTGGATGGGCAGGTGTCATGCCTCCCACTGGGCTATGAACGGGAGCTGTCAGCACCACAAACACAGGGCTGGGGGAGCCTCAGATGGTGATTAATTGAGAGGTTGGTGCCTTTGACTCTGAGGGAAGCCTGATGCTGGGGAGAGAGGAGCTGGATTGCTTAATAATAACAAGAGCATTTGCTATTCCTAATGGTGCTTGTAATACAATCAACACTTATAATGTAATAATAATAATACAATTTGCCATCATGTCTTTTCTGCTCAGTTTCTTTATGCTTTCCAAACATTCACTGCATCCCAAACACTCTTCTCAGCAGGGCCCAAATTCCTCAGTGCCAGGATCCCCTGAGGTAGCTGCAGCATCCCAAGGGGGCTCAGTTTCCCCTTTGCAGAGCACCAAAGGCGTCGAGGGGCATGCCCCGCCAGAGCCCCGCAGTGGGCCAGCAGAGGGAACCTGGGTCTACCATCTATACTGTCAGGGGATGTACCATGTCCTGCCCTAAGAGACTCCAGGGCCTTCCTCCTGCTTCCCTGGCTACATCTCTCCTTGTCTCTCCGTTCACCACGTGACTGGGGGCAGGGGGAGGGAGAAAATGAAATAAACTAATTCACATGATTAGTGCATGGAGCAGGCAGGATTCTAAGATGACTCCTGCCAGGATTCCATGCCCCCCACCCCCCACACACAATCTTTAGGAATGTGACTGTGATGAATTTGACTTCTGTGATTAGGTTATGCTGTATAGCACAGCTGACTTTAAAAGAGGGAGATTATCCAGGCACACTAGCCCTTTAGAAACAGTTTTCTCTGGCTGCTTGCAGAAGAAGAAGTCAAAGAGATTCAAAGTATGAGAAGGCCTGGACTAGAGGGAGATTCTCTGTTGATGAAATGGAGACATCACAGAGGGCATCATGGCCAAGAAAGGGATGAGATGGAGGGGATGGAGGGGTCATGGGCAAGGACCGGAGAGTGACCTCTGGACGCTGAGAGTGGTCCCTAGGCAAGAGCTCGGAAGAAAACAGAGATTCCAGTCCCGCAACCAACCACAGGGATATGAATTCTGCCAACGACAGGAATGAGCCCAGATGAGGTCCCTGAGTTCCTGATGAGAACGTGGCCGGCTGACACCTACATTTCAGCCTGAGCAGAGAGCCCAGCCGTACGGTGCAGACATCTGACCTACAGAGCTGTGAGCCAGTCGCTGGTGAGGTTTAAGCTGCTAGCTTTGTAGTAGTCAGTTTCACAGTAACAGATAACTCAAACAGCACAGGAAAGCAATAAAGATCAGTTTCTTAAGGACAAGATGTGGGTAGGGAGGTGAAGGGCAAATTCTCCACTGGACCACTTGTTGATTGAATGACCTCGGATGAAGCTTTCCGATTTCTCTGGGCCTTATTCTGAGGATTTAATATCTTGAACATAAATGTCCTAGTATGGTGTGTGGCACACCGCTGGAACTCGGGGGGGGGGGGTGATGATTACAGTACCAGGTTGTGGAAATGGGTAGATTTTTATGATCAGACTCTTGATTGTGGATTATTGGGAATTACTGGATCACTGGACAGAGGCAAGGCTGGGGCATCTCTCCCTGAATTAATGGGACTATCCATGACAGAGGTCAAGGCAGGTCTCCCCTCTCCCAAAGCTCTATTAGGCAGAAGGCGCGAGCAGTCAGAGGGGGACGTTTCCATTATGTTTCTAGAAATACTGAGTCAGCGTAGTCCCCAGAGTCTAGTTCTTATTTCAATTTGATTTATCTCACAGGTGCCGTCTGGTGCAGCCCGTCAGCAACACACACACAGGCATGGATGTGGGAGAGCGAGAAGAGAGAGAGAGACAGACAGAGAGAGAGAGAGAGAGAGAGAGAGAGTGCGTGTGTGTGTCGGGGCAGATGCAAGGAATGAGCTTCAATGCTATTAAATGGATGATACGCAAATATCTCCAAACGTGGTTCTGGGAGTCCCGTGGGACCTGTGTTCACTGTTACACTGTTTGTCAAACACGAGTAAAGGGGCTGACAGATAATTGGTTCCTCCAACGCCAGGGTTTCTTCACCTCCACCAGGGTTTCCACACCCCCTACTGAACACTCCTTCAGTTTCTACTGATTTTCCTGGCAATATTCATTCTGCTCTCATACCCCTTGCCGCACGCCGTTAGGAATCAAGTGTATTTGGAAACTCCTGCCTCACCTTAAATAGCCAGGTCTCACTGTGAGGCCCAGGTGCCGGGCTCCTGTTCCCCAATCCAAGCCCTGGCTGGGATGCTCTCTTTAGGCCAGTGGTGCCCATCACCTTGAAGGGGAGAATGGTTGACAGCTATCCAAGTGAGCCTGGAGTGACTCTGGCATTTACGACCAGCTACCACCACAAGAAAGGTGTCCACTTAGGTTCACTTGTGACTCCCATCTTCCTTCTTCACCTGCCTTACACAGGACAGGGAAGCTGGCAATTGGCTGCCTGTGTGGAGTGATGTGAAGGCTCTGAAGGTTTCTCCCCGCCTCAAAATACCTTCTTCACTAAATCTACAGTCTCCCATAGGATCCACTTCCTTGGTAAAGGCTTTGGTTAAAAAGCAAAGGTCTAAGGCATTAAGCTGTGTGTTTAGAATATCCCCCTTCCCCCCACCCAACCTAGGTAACTATTAATTCTTTAAGGCCACTGGGTGTGGCCTCGTCCAGCAAGCTTTATATGAGCTGGCCAGGCTCACAGGTAATACTCTGTGCATATCTTCATCATTTTAACCCACTGATTTACAATCATCTGTTTGGGTTTGTCTGCCCTCCTAGTCTGACCTCCTCAGAGAACGGACTTTTTCACTGTTGCCCCTGACATGCAGCCCAGTAAGTGCTCAATTGATGTTGACCAGTGAATGCATGAAATTTGGAGAGGAGACCTCTCCCCGCCACTCCTGACCACTGTGAGAGCTGAGTAAGTCACTTTGCCGCTTCAGTTGTTTTCCCTCAACTGTAAAATGACGAGATTCAGTTAGATGCTCTCAAAGATCCCTCCAAATTCAATGCTGTCATCAGCCATTCACATATTGGCACGAACTGGATTTTCAGTTTGAGGAGGCCCATCGTCCGTCAGGGCTCCGAGGAGGTGGCCTGGATGCGGGACACAGGACAGCTCCTTCTGGGCAAGAGGGTGTGAGAGGACCAGACACTCACGAGCCAGGGGTGCTGCCCACTGGGGTGGGGTGGAGGGGACTAGGACAGCAGAGGGCACTGGAGGGGCAAGCCAACCAGACAGGGACACTAGAACCCATGAAGAGGAAAGCCACCTGCTTCATGTGCCAGGAGAATCCATCCAGTCATTTACTACAGATTCATCCCATCCATAAAGTTGACAGAATTTAAGAGTTGAAAGGTCTTTGGAGATCCTTTAGTTTATCCCCAGGGGAGAAAGGTCTTGTCCAAGGTCACATGTGGTCAATTAGTGGGACAGCCAAGAATAGCCCTTGGACCTGCCAATGCCAGCTTCTAATGCTGAAAAGTCCAGCAACTTTGCAGAGCGGACGGAATGTCATCTGACGGGACCCTTCCTCTGCCGGCCCTGGCTTCCCTCTCTCCATTACACGCCCCTGCTCCAGCCATGGCAGGCACCGTGCTCTTTCTTTCTCAGGCCTACAATGCTTACCTCTGTCCACATGTCACCCTCCCACGATCCTTTCTAACCTTCCCTCAATAAACCATTCAAAGGAAGCCATATCTGCAAATCTCTCTCCCAGTTCCCAAAAAAGCACTAAATACTCCCTCCTCGGGGCTTCCACACCTTGCCTTTATAGAGCTCTTCAAGCCACATCCTACTGCTGCTTGCATTCCCAGCACACAGTAGACACGTGATAAACGTTTGCTGAATAAGTGGAGTTGACTTTAAGCATTTTCCATAGGTAAGTCGCTTAATCATGACTAGCTAATGTTTTTTTTTTTTGCGGTACGCAGGCCTCTCACTGTTGTGGCCTCTCCCATTGCGGAGCACAGGCTCCAGACGTGCAGGCTCAGCGGCCATGGCTCACGGGCCCACCCGCTCCGCGGCATGTGGGATCTTCCTGGCCCGGGGCACGAACCCGCGTCTCCTGCATCGGCAGGCAGACTCTCAACCACTGCGCCACCAGGGAAGCCCGCTAATCATTTTTAATCCCATAACTTGGGCCAAGGGACTCCCAACTGTCAGCCAGTTTCCCCAAATGCAAATTCAGAAAATAAGTTTCAGTCAATGCTTCCTGAATCTTTTTCCAATTCTCCCTGCCATTTCCCCTGAATACATCCCCCTCTACCAACAGCCTAGTTCAGACAACAGACACAGGAGGGTTGGCAGCCAGAGAGCACAATTCTGGAGTAATAACTTCTCCTTAAGATGCTGTTGTACCCATGTACGCCCAGGAGACATCCGTCACTGCCAGATATGCCACCTCTCCGGGTTTGCATTTGGTTGCAGGGGTACCTGGGAAGCTCAGACAGAAACATGGGGAGCTTTCACTCCATTACTCTTTTCCTAGTTGCACTAAAAACATATTCATTCACCAAAGTGTACCTTATTATGCAGAGTGGTTCTCTTAAAAGGCACAATAAAGGTGAAATATGTAGATAGTCTTAATAATTTTACAATTAACTACACTTTAGAACAAATTGCTCTGGCACTGGAAAGTTGTCCGACTGACGGATTGTAGCTGTTGGCTAGCTGTATGTGTGTAGGGGTGTGTGTGTGTGTGTGTGTGTGTGTGTGTGTGTGTGTGTGTGTGTGTGTGTGTGTGTGTGTGTGTGGTATGCTTTCAGTAAAAGACCGCAAGATATGAAAGACGCTCACATACCGTGGGAACTGTAGTTCTAACTACAATTAGGCGAAAGACCAATTATGAAATGTTTCTTATAACAGCTTTGGTGTTTTGGAAAGCTAGAGGCAGTAAACCAGGACACCAAGGTCTAAACATGAACATACTCAACAGGGAAGTGGGAAAGAGGGGAGAAAAGGGAGTAATGTTTACCAGCAGCCCACTGAGGATTAGAAACCTTCCATGTTCCTCACAAAGTGATGCTATAGGAATTACCATCCCCATTTTACAAAAGGGAAAACTGAGACTCCAGTAGGTTAACGTGCCATGTGTGCATCTCACGTATGGCGGGGCCCAGATTCAAACTCAAGTCCTCTCTGATCTGAGTCCCCGGCTGCCTCCTTTAAGCCATGTTTCCATCCTCTGTGTCAACAGAGCCATGAGGCTCACCAAACCTCATGCGTCAAGTCACGGGGACAGCGGAGAGGACTAGATAATTTCATAATGACCTTGAAAACCTGAAGTAGAGGTTTTGTTTCAAAGACCCTTGGGCTCTGGCTCCATGAGTCTGGTGCCAGGTGCTGGCTTGAAGAGGCCACTTGACCCAGGCTGACCCAGGCATGGTGTGGCCAGTAAAGAAAGTATGGTCAGTCTTGGTGCCAACCCTGGGCCTCAGGTTTCAACACCTCCCTCACTCATCAGAACCCCCTGAAACTCTGTATCTTAGATCCTGAATGAAACCGCCCTTCCCGGTCTTGCACATACTTAACTTCAAATCTGTCCAGCCCAGAATGGAGGAAGGGCATTCCAGACCGAGTAGTTACCACGTGGGCTATGAAAATGCCAAGGCATCCTCGGGAAAGCGGGGGCCGGGCCCGGCTCCTCCTGCCTAAGCTGTGGAACTTTGTGCTCATGGGCTTAGTTGGGATGAGCTAATTCCTACTGGATGAAGGAGATGAGCCATCTCACCCGGCCACCCCTCCTAGTCCAAGAACTGTATCATGTCATGAACTTCTCCACTCATGGACTCAATAAATATCGATTGAGCACCTACTGTGTGCCAGTAGGTGACTGGCGTACAGTGATGGACAAGTGATGGTCTTGCCTTTACGAAGTTCAAAGTCTGGTGGAGAGGTCAGATATAGAAGGAGGAATTCCCACGAGATGGATGCTACAAAATACGGAAGACAAGGCGCTGGGAGAGCGTGTAACAGCAGACTCAACACAGCGGGTGTCGGGGGAAAGTTCTTTAGGAAGCGACATTTAAGGAAGACCTAAAAGATGAATAGGGTTGGTCCGTCAGGGGATCAGGAGAGCAGGACGGTAAGCATTCACGTTCTCTGGAATCATTTGTTTCTTCCCTCCCTGTCCGCCCCGGCTCCCCTTTCTGTAATAATTTTAGCAACTTCAGTTACTTATGGCTAATCTCTCTGATCAACCTCTAGAAAAATAAACACAGGCTCAGTCTGCTTGACAATAACATGGACCCAGAGGAGAAAAATCGGCTGCATATATCCATTCTGCCCAAACAAGATAGAGACTAGGGCACGGAGGGGTTATTTCCGCAAGACTCAGCAGGACCTGGCTACTCCTTGGGCATCCACGGAGCTGTGAGTTTCTACTGCTTCCAGGGCCCCATGGGCCCTCGATCCAATGGATCATCCTCCCCGCTCTCCAGGAAACATTCCCAACCGCAGGGTGCTATGAATTGCAATGCCCTCAACCATGTGTAGGATGAAATAAGTCCAGGGCTGGAAAGGTCCTCAGAGATCACCTAATACAACATCATAATTTTCAGATGAAGCAGCTGAAGCCCAGCAAGGGGAAATGGCACGCCTAGAGCGAACGGCCTGGGTTTGTGATCTGGCTCTACTACCTTGTACAGAGTATCAAACCTTTATGAGCCTCAGCTTTCTCATCTCTAAAATGGGGATAAAATAGTGCTCTGCTCGAGTTGTTGTGTGAGGTTTAAACGAGAAAATAACTGAGAAGCACTTATTGCAGAGCCTTGCATGTAGAAGGCAGTCAATAAATATCAACTATCACTGTTACTATGTCACCCAGCTATTTAGTAGAAGGGCCATAACTAGAAGCCACAGCTGCTTCACTGCCCATCCTCTGTATGATGAGGCCTCCTGCTGATGTAACCCTTTCTCATGCAAATGTAACCCTTCCTCATGCAAATGTAACCCTACGGGTGCTGGTGTAACCTTGTCCCATGCAGGTGTAACCCTACAGGGGCTGGTGTAACCCTTCTCCATGCAGGTGTAAGCTTTCAGGTGCTGGTGTAACCCTTCTCCATGCAGGTGTAACCCTACAGGTGCTGGTGTAACCTTGTCCCATGCAGGTGTAACCCTACAGGTGCTGGTGTAACCCTTCTCCATGCACGTGTAAGCTTTCAGGTGCTGGTGTAACCCTTCTCCATGCAGGTGTAACCCTACAGGTGCTGGTGTCACCCTGCCCCATGCCTTCTGACACCCAGCCAGCACTTGGCCCCTTCTCTCTAGATTCCCCAAAGGAAAAACCTCTGAGATGCCGGGGCCTCTATACAAACAGCACTACCCTCCAGCATGCTGGTGGTGGCATCACGAGCGTGGCGCTCTAGCCTTACCTGTGGCAGGAAAATGAAACGGTGGTCACCACATCCAGCGAGCCATGCTGCCTGCAATGTCGGTGGCAGCCCAGGTGGCCCACCGACCATACAGCTCCCTGCTTCCGGTGCCCACTTACTACCTTTCCTTGACATTTCATGATTCTGGCCCTGACCCTGCATCTCCACACTTCTCCCCGCCAAGGCAGCAGCTCCCTCCTTTGCCACAGGGCTCATCTGTGCTCGCTGACAATAGATTAGGGCGATTTTCTTTCCTTTATTAGGCAGTGACTACAAATCTCCCTGGGTTCATTAGTAGCTGGATAATTCTCCCGGATTTATTAGCTCAAATTGCACTTCCTCCTTCACCTCTTCTCTTCAGATGGCATCTCTGCTGTCTCAGCAGCCGACTGGGCTTTGCCCAAAGGCCCTTAATTCTTCACGTCCTTTATCCAAACTACCATCAGTCTTGCGGAACAATGGTTCCTGCAGCCAAACCCAGAGGCTGACTGGAGGACAGAGACTCCTCCCAGACTAAAGAGCGGAATGAGCACAGAGAATCTATACCTGTCCAGTGCAGTCCCCACCTGGAAGTGCCAGACAGGACCGTCAGGCCAGCGGCTCACCTGGGCAAGACCATTCGAGGTGCAGACCCTTTTAGTTATAAGGGAGCTGACGCCTTTATAATGAAGTGCTGATCTCCATGGATACAGTCAGTTAGCCTCTAAACAGACACGCCAGGGCTTGGGATGCTAATTGCTTTTCCAGCATACGCAAAAGAGACCTATGATGATCATTAATCATTTAATAATGTGGCAGATACGGGTAGCCGATCAGCACACTCATTTCCTCTTCTCCCTGGACACATGGGACGTGATGTTTCCCCATCTCACTTTCGGTAGGTGTGAGTGTGTGACTAAATTCTCGCCAGTGGGATTGTGAGGGGAAATACTGTGTGCCACTTCCAGGCCTGGCCCCCAAAGCCCTCCTGTGTCTGAGCCTTCATGTTTTTCCCCATCCTGGCCTCTCAGAGGACACATTAGAAGCTAGAAGAAGCCTGGGCCCCCAGAGGACCTTCTGGAAGGCTGCCTGATATCAGGAACACACTTGGGGGCCTTCAGTTGAGTGAGAAATATATATCTACTGTGTGAAGCCATGGGATTGGGGTTTATCTGTTAAAGCAGCTGGCATTGCCTACTGGATACAAAGCGTTATCCATCGCTGCTTTTAAATTTTACCAACATTTCTTGAGTTGGATATTATTATTCACATTTTACATATGAGGAAACTGAGGCCCCCAAGAGCATCAGGGCGCACAGCTAGGAAGCTCCCGAACTGGGGATTCTCACCAGGTCTGATGGACTCGAGGACTGGTTTTTACACACCAGCTTCCTTCTCCCATTATAAAGCTTCTTAATCAGGACTCTCAACTTCAGTCATGTGGTCTTGCTTCTTTCAGTTGGAAAACTCCAAATAGAAATAAGAAACACATCTGAACACTTCATACCATTAAGATGGCTATTATCATAAAAACAAAAAATAATAGGTTTTGGTAGGATGCGGAGGAACTCAAACCCTCATGCATGACTGGTGGGAATAAAAATGGTACGGCTAGAAAGGAGTTTGGCTGTTCCTAAAAAAGTAAGCATAGAATTACCATATGATCCAGGGATTTCACTACTAGATATATACCCAAGAGGATTGAAAGCAGGACTCGATCAGGTATTTGTTCACCTATGTTCACTGCGGCACTATTCATAATAGCCAAAAGGAAGAAGCAGGGGGCTTCCCTGGTGGCGCAGTGGTTGAGAGTCCACCTGCCGATGCAGGGGACGCGGGTTCGTGCCCCGGTCCGGGAAGATCCCACATTGCCGCGGAGCGGCTGGGCCCGTGAGCTATGGCCGCTGAGCCTGCGCGTCCGGAGCCTGTGCTCCGCAACGGGAGAGGCCACAGCAGTGAGAGGCCCGCGCACCGCAAAAAAAAAAAAAGGGAAGAAGCAACATAAGTGTCCACATGATGGATGAAGAGATAAATCAAGTGTGGTATATACATAGAATGGATTATTATTCAGCCTTAAAAAGGAAGGAAATTCTGACACACAGAGACCCCTGAAGACATTATGCTAGGTGAAGTAAGGCAGGCACCAGAGGACAAATATGATAATTTCACTTACATGAAGCACTTAGAAGAGGCAAATTCATAGAGACAGAAAGCAGAATGGTGGCTGCCAGGGACCGGGAGGAGGAGGGATAGGGAGTTAGTGTTTAACGGGTACAAAGTTTCAGTTTGGGAGGATGAAAAATGTTCTAGAGATGGATGGTGGTGACGGTTGTACAACAATGTGAGTACACTTATTGCTACTGAAGGAACTTTTTAAAATGGTAAATTTCATGTATATTTACCACTATAAAAAAAAGAGTTAAAGAAAGAATGAAGTTCTGATACATGCTATGACATGGATAAACCTAGAAAACACGCTGAGTGAAATAAGCCAGACGCAAAACGACAAATATTACGGGATTCCACTATTATGAAATATCTAGGATAGGCAAATTCATAGAGTCAGAAAACAGATTAGGAGTTATCAGGGCTGGGGGGGAGGGGGAATGGGGAATTACTGCTTAATAGTTAAAGAGCTGGGGCTTCTCTGGTGGCGCAGTGGTTGGGAATCCGCCTGCCAGTGCAGGAGACACGGGATCATGCCCCGGTCCGGGAAGATCCCACATGCCGCGGAGGGGCTGGGCCCGTGAGCCACAACTACTGAGCCTGCGCGTCTGGTGCTTGTGCTCCGCAAAGGGAGAGGCCGCGACAGTGAGAGGCCCGTGCACCACTATGAAGGGTGGCCCCCGCTCGCCACAACTGGAGAAAGCCCTCGCACAGAAACGAAGACCCAACACAGCCAAAAACGAACAAATTAATTAATTAATTAAAAAAAATACCCTTCCTTATTTAAAAAAAATATATTTAAAGAGCTTCTGTCTGGGGTAATGAAAAAGTTTTAGAAATAGGTAGTGATGATGGTTGCACAACATTGTAAATGTAATTAATGCCACTTAATTGTAAACTTAAAAATGGTTAAAATGGCAAATCTTACGTTCCATATATTTTACCAGAATAAAAACGTTCAAAAAACAAAGAAAGCAACAAATCTGGATAAAGGCAGGAACCAATTTTCGAGGTCACTCATGCATCTGTGTCCTTTGTGTCTTTGCAGAATAATTTTCTTGTTCACCTTGCTTTGTCCCTTATTTGGTCCATCTTTGGCCTGGACTCTTGACCCCTTACCTTGGCCAACCACCAGGACCTGCCTCCTTCTCGTTCCTCTCCAGATCCCTGGCCAGGTGCATATCCAGGTTCTCAATTTACCATAAAAGTTCTCATGATTTGGACCCCAGGAGCTGACCCTCTGGCTGGGTTCCCGCCTTAGCCAGGTGCCTTCAGGGGACCCATCCCTACCTGTTCATCAGAGGTTTGTACCCCTGATGGGACTGACCCCTGACCCATCAGAACCAGAAGCAGGGACAAGAAGCTGTTTCACGGATCAAACCTCTGACACTAGTACAAACTACGCCAGATTCTATTTCGAAATAGAGATATAAATAAAAGACCTGTATATTTGTTTGCTGTTTGCTATGACTGTCTGCCCTCAATGGCTACCAACTTCCTGTACGTGACTTCTTCCTTTGTTCTGCAGCGAGTCTGTCCCTGTTCCTGGGTCTCTGCCCTCTTGCTGAAGTGACTCTCACATTTGTCACACACCTCACTGAGCCTGGGCTCCCACTGGACCCCCAGACCTGGCTCTTCCCTGGACCTGCGGAGTTCCTCCCCAGCTCTTCCCGTCATAGATGCAGGATCCTCCCAGCCAGCCTCAGCTCTCCTGGCCCAACCTCTCCTTGCATCAGTCACCTCCGTCACTCAAAGCTCAAGGCTGGCACCCTCACTCTCCCTGCCGGCCAGACCCCGATAGAAAGAAACTGTGCTTTCTATAAGGTCGAAATGAATTGATGGTTTAGAAGTTTGATGCATGACGGCTATTTCTGTCCCAACTCTTGAGATGGATAATCAACTGATGGAGTCCAGAGCAGTCAGACAAACCCATTGATTACAGATGCCCTAAATCAATCGTAACACCTGGTGGGACAGAGGTATGAAGACCTGACCAACTACTCAGTAATTACTAATACCAGCAAACCCTACAATGGTTATGCACAATAACTGAACTACCTAGTTCTAGTCATTCTCTGGAAATCAATAAAATGGCATTTTAGGAGTCACTTTTATAGGCCATTAGAGGCTGGGCGGCAAAATAAATATCTCCTGCTCTTTTCAGTACATGGGAAGCACAAATAGGACTTTTTAAAATAATACCTTCCTTTTACTAAACTTGTACTGTGAGTCAGTTTCTGTGTGGGTATTATCTACTGAGGCAGGTGTTATTAGCGTCCAACAGCTGATGAGGTCACTGAGGCTCAGAGAGGTTAAGTGACTTGCACAGGATCACACAGCTGATCGCTAGTCAAACTGGAATTCTTAGTCATGTCTACGAATGCCAAAGCCCACACCTTTGTGCTAACTCTCAAAAAGCTAATCTGAGTGCCCGCTGCATCACTGTGGCAGAATTCAGAGAGATGGGACGTGATGGGGATCCTTGAGGAATTCAGAGAAGAAATAAATAAAAATTAAAGTCTAGGTGGCATCTGTATTTGGGGAAAGGGACTGGAGAAGCACAGAGGCTCACTTATGAACCTCTACATAAAGCCCTTAATGCTCTGGCCCAAGACTCCAACAGCAACTGGGCAGAAAGAATGGACTTAAAAAGAGTTTTTTTCCTCCTCATAGGGCCTGTCCCTTCCAGAGAGCCAAGGCACTAATGAGAAGCCTCCAGCGTGTTCTCTCACTGACTGATTTTTGCAACAGCTCTGCTTCTCTTTTCTTGGCTATTACTCAGCCATCATCATTCATGCAGTTACTTTTCTGATTTCCTCTTGCAAACTTACAAACCGTGTGAATCCTGTTAATTCCAAGTTGAAAGAACTCTCTGACTGAGGCACGCTCCCAAAGCTCATCTCGTTCTGTGCCCACCCAAGAAGGACAAAAGCTCTTTGAAAGCTGAAAGTATCGGAGTGTTACAAAAAAAATACAGTGCCTTAGCATACGGTATTTGTTCTTCTCTTTCTGGCTTACTTCACTCCGTATGACAGGCTCTAGGTCCATCCACCTCACTACAAATAACTCAACTTCATTTCTTTTATGGCTGAGTAATATTCCGTTGTATATATGTGCCACATCTTTATCCATTCATCTGTCGATGGACACTTAGGTTGCTTCCATGTCCTGGCTGTTGTAAATAGAGCTGCAGTGAACATTGTGATAAACGTATTTTTTGAATTATGGTTTTCTCAGGGTATATGCCTCTAGAGGGATTGCTGGGTCATATGGTAGTTCTATTTTTAGTTTTATAAGGAACCTCCATACTGTTCTCCACAGTGGCTGTATCAATTTACATTCCCACCAACAGTGCAGGAGGGTTCCCTTTTCACCACACTCTTTCCAGCATTTATTGTTTCTAGATTTTTTGATAATGGCCATTCTGACCAGTGTGAGGTGATACCTCACTGTAGTTTTGATTTGCATTTCTCTAATAATTAGTGATGTTGAGCATCTTTTCATGTGCCTCTTGGCCATCTGTAATGGGATCTAAAAAAAGAAATGGTACTGATGAACCTAGTGGCAGGGCAGGACATAGACATAGAGAATGCACTTGAGGACACGGGGTGGGAGGGGGAAGCTGGGGTGAAGTGAGAGTATCATCGACATATATACACTACCAAATGTAAAATAGTTAGCTAGTGGGAAGCAGCTGCATAGCACAGGGAGATCAGCTTGGTGCTTTGCGATGACCTAGAGGGGTGGGATAGGGAGGGTGGGAGGGAGACACAAGACGGAGGGGATATGGGGATATATGTATGCATACGGCTGATTCACTTTGTTGTACAACCAAAACTAACACAGTATCGTGAAGCAATTATACTCCAATAAAGATCTATTAAAAAATGCAATGCCTTCAAACATATAGTACTTGGCAATTTACAATGCAGTTTTCTTTATCCTCACAACAACCCCGTAAGATTTGATTATCCCCACTTTACAAAGGAGAAAGCTGGGGCTCAGAGAGGCAACGTGACTCCCCCAAAGTCACACAGTGAGTATAAGGCAGAGTGGGGACTTGACCCAGGTCTCCTGACTTCACAGGCCAGTGCTTTCTCCACAAGATTCCTCATCACAATCATTATTACCATGTTTGAGAAGAGGGAGTGGTGGGTTGCAGCGTGGGTGACGCTTTCTTAAACATCTCCAGGCCAAGCAACCGCGCATTATTCTCATTACCGTCCTGGGAACTTATCTTCCAAAAGACTAGCCTCCTTCAATCTGCAAAGACACCCCCGCGACTCCTTGCTGCCCCGCTCCTTCCTCCTCTGCTGCCCTGGCTAACTGACATGGGGGGTGTCCCTGGCAGGTGGGCACAAGGCAGATGGCCCCTGGCTTGCCTTTTCCCCCCTCCTCCCCTCTACTTCCCAGGCTCCCCAAATGGAACACAATTGGAGTTTCATCTCTCTCTATTCTTCTGCTCATTTGCTGGGCTCCCCCAGATGCCTCCTTACATTAGGCAAATGCTTTTGCATTGCTCTGGGAATAGTCTAATCCTTTTCTACCCTTTTCCATGTTAATGCTGTGATTTACAACAGCAGTGTTAGATAGGAAAAAATAAATAAATAAGCAAACAAAGACGTTCCTTGTGCTTTACATTTTGAGGGGTAGTGACTGGGGAGGGGGCGTGAGGGGGACATCTGGGGCTCTAGCAATGGGCTATTTCTGGATCGGGGTGCTGCTGACACAGGTGTGCTCACCTGGAGAACGTTCATTCAGCTGTGCACATATGATTTGTGTGGCCTTCTATATGTATGCTAGACCTCAGTGGAAAAATTCCAACAATGGAACAGGCAGGTTTGTGGTGGGGCAAGCCTGCCGTGGAGGGAGTCCCTACACCAGAAAAGCAGCTATACTGGATTCTTCGAGGGGCCTTTCAACCCTGAGAGCAAAGGCCTGTAGGATGCTGCAGGGGGAACAATTCCACAGCAGCCCAAAGAAAGGGCTGTTCACGACACTACAGCTGGACAAGAACAGGGACCACAGAATCCCAGCTCATCTCTTTTGGAGGCATCTCCTCAGCCTCTCAGGACATTTCAGGAGTCCTCGCCCCTAAATCCCAGAAGGGACACTGCACAATCACCTAGCTACCCTACCACCTGTGTTGGCCAAGAAAGGCTTAACTTCTAGGTAACCTTTTCCATTTTAAGATTCAAGAGTCATAACGGTGAGGTTGAATTCTGCTCCCCAAGCACAGCAAGGATCTTGCATTGATACCTGCCTTACATCTTTTAAGTAGGTTACGTTCATGAATGGCTACAAATAGACAAATGAATAATAATTAACTGGCACACCCATTCCTGGCGCAGTCCATACGTTAGAAGTCACTCAAATCTCCAGGTATGTGAAGAAGCTGTTGCTCACCCCCGAATGTTCTTTCCTTCTTTGTTTGTCTAGGAAAAAGCCTACCTGTCTTTCAGGGTGTAGCTTAAAGGCCCCTTCTTCTATGAAGCATTTCCTGCCCGCTCCAGGTAGAGCAAGCGACCCCTGCTCTAGGGTCTAAAGCATTTTGTGTACACGTCTCATAGAATTTGCCACTATGCAATAGGACAGGTACCTTGCAATAGGCTTTTCCTGGGCCGGCTTGGTTTCTTATTCCCGCTGTAATCCCGAATGCCTGGCCAGGCTCCTGTTACATCAAAGCACGTCTGGATGAAGGGGCTACTTAAATGATCTGGATATCTCGAGCATTTATAAAATAAATAAGGGCATAAAATAATTAAGCCTCTTCTCCGAATGACTGTTTATAACAGCTCTAACTGTAATAGCCAAAAACTGGAAACTATGTCTCTCCATAGGTGGATGGTTAAGGAAACTGGTGCATCCACACCAAGAAATACGACTCGGCAATAACAAAGGGAAAACTATTGATCTATGCAACACCTCTGATGGATCTTGAGGGCAGTACTTTGAGTGAAAAAAATTAACCTCAAAGGTCATTTACTCACGACTCCATTTATATAAAATTAGAAAATTTAGAAATAGAGAACAGGGTAGCAGTTGTTAGAGGTTAGAGGTGGTGGGAAGAAGGGAAGTGGGTGTGACTATAACATGGTAGCTTGAGGGAGATCTTTGCGGTAATGAGATTTTGTATCCTGATTGCAGTAGGAGTTACACACATCTACACAAGTCTTAATAGCTTTGATATTTTGATATCCTGGTTTTGATATTTACCGTAATAATGTAAGATGTAACCATTAGAGAAAAATGGGTTAAAGGTACACGGTACCTCTCTGTATTATCTTTGCAGCTTCCTGTGAATCTATAATAATCTCCAAACAAAAAGTTATAATTTTTTTAAACCTGTTCTCTGAGGTTCTTTCTACTCTCTAACTGAGTGTGTCTATACTTCACACCAACCTTTCACATCTCTTAATGTTTTACAATTTCAAAATACACGCAGATTAAATTACATCATTTCGAAATGACGGCAACTCCATAACGTAGCTGTCCTTATGCCCATTTTACAGATAAGGAAAACAAGGCTCAGTGCTTGTTGAAGGGTACACAGATGGTACATGGCAAAAATAGTGCTCCAACCTGACTCAATAGAATTTCTACAGAACTGTCTTCTCAGCTGCAAAACAAGGGGATTTGGCGAAAATGGCCTCTGGACGTGTATCCAGTTATAACACTTTTGTACATAGGACACGCATACATCTTGTGCTCTAGCTTTCCTACTTCTGAGCCAGCCAGCATAAGGGTCTGGCAGTGTAGAGACTGGACTGCAGGCCAGTAACTGGACCTATAGAGGAGAGCATCCATCAGAGGGCTCAGTGCTATGCTGCTGGTGGCATCTGAATGGAGGCATTAGATTCCCCAAATTTCCATCCTCTCCAGGCTAAGAATTGTTGTGATGAGAATCCCAGTGGCTCCTGGGTTTCCATGTTTCTCAGATGCCTTGCCTCTCTGGCTGGCTTCTGCTCCTCTGTTCCATTTCCCTACTTCCCATCTCCCGGCCTTCATTCCGTCACTCCCCACTGACCCTAATTAATGATACTCTCTATGCCAAGGAGGTGAGCTGTGAAAATGTCTTACCAGATTAGTGAAGATGTATGTGTAATAGGCTGACACCATCCCTAGTTCCGCTGCCTGCAAAGGGAAGAGAAGGAGATTAGAGAGGAAAATAAAAACCTGCTGGAAGTGCATGAGCAGGGAGGGCTCCAAGTGTCCGCCCTTGGTCTGGCCCACTACCCTTCAGCACCAGCAGAGTAGAACATCTTGATTGATTGTTTCTTACATTGCCCTCGGCCTTGGAGGATGGAGCACAGAAACCCTGGCCTCTGGAGTAAGGTCCCTCCCCCTCCCCCCACCCCCCACCCCTGCAGTGACACTCCTAGTAGCTGATATTCTCAGGTAAAACACATTCCCATGGATATAACTGGGTATTCTGGAAACCAAAGTGACTTTACGGGAAATGAAACAAATAATAAAACAGACTATAATAATTATCCCCACGACCATTAACAATACCAATGGCTAACACTCACTCACTGTTCAGCCCGCACCAAGCACTAGAAAGCATTTTACTCGGGTTAACCGGACGAGGTAGGCACTATTACTCCTTCACCACCCCCACTGACAGCTGAGCACCGACAGCTGAAGCACCAAAGGCCGTGCAACTTGTCCAGAAGATCACGCGTCTCATAAATGGAAATGTCTCATACGCCCCTTGGAGGGCTACGATATTGATGGAACTACTGACACACTTCTCTTAGGGGCCGAGGCATAGATAGCAGAGCGTCTGTGGGTTGTAGGCAATTCCCAAATTAACTCCACCCCTAGCGGGATGAGAGTGAGTGAGACTCAAGTGTATTCTTGAATCTGCAGTAATGTTGGAAACAGGTGAATCATCTGCAAACTTTGGTCCTTTATTAGTAGCGAGGAGCGAGTTGCCTGGGACGTGCCCTTGGTCACAGCGCATCAGCAAGTCTCAGCCCACGGTTGAGAGCTGTGACTTCGGAAGGGACTCTTTTTGTCTGATCTTTGTAGCCATCATAAATGCCCCTAAGCGAGCTTCCCTGGCGGCGTGCCTGGCTTGGAGTGTGACAGGTGCTATAGACGCTGACAAGGAGATCACGGAAATAATGAGCCCAGCTCTCCCCAGGGCCCTCATCCCTCCTGACCGTCGGTTAGATCTGCATCAGGTAGCCCACAGCCCTGGGCCCCTGGGAAACCGTTTTTGTCATGACTACTGAGGTGCATGGGAGGAAAATACAAGGCCAGGGATGATTAGATTTTCCCCTTACATCGTGTTGACCCCCCAGGGCACTCCAATAATTTTGTGAGC